>NW_027466514.1:682500-690000 GCF_050575085.1 Anarhichas minor
GTGAGGAGCTCGGGCTCAGCCTTAGAGAGAGGGTGAGGAGCTCGGGCTCAGCCTTAGAGAGAGAGGGTGAGGAGCTTGGACATCAGGAGGACTGCTGAGCGCCTCGCTGCTGCGCTCACGTTACGGACCATGAATCACACGCAGACGGATGAATTGCGATTTAAATACTGCGTTTATCCGAAATTAGAGACTCCGCCTCTGCGTTTGAAACGCTCTGCGTCAGCGTTACTGTCGGCTCCGGAGACAGTAGCCGTGATTTAATCTCCTCTCTGAACCTAATGGCTCTGATTCCACAGCGATGGCACATTTATCAAGATTTAATATCTGAAGAATAAAGATAACGTGATCTTAGATCCTGGTGAGCGCTCACCAGTGTGGTCTGCCCCCCCCCCCCCCCCCCCCCCACACACACACACATGTGGTCCATCTGCTTGAACGTCCCACAATTTCTCACCTTCTGTCCTCTAACGTGTTATTTTAATCTTTAATCTTTTTTTTGGTCCCCGAGGCATCACCATGCTCTCATTTTCGTCCTGCAGCCACTAATCTGCATCGTGAGCCAGACCCCCCCCCCCCTCCCACACACACACACACACTCTATACGTCTGCTCCATACGTCTATACGTCTGTGTGTGTGTGTGTGTGTTTTGGACTGTGGGAGGTCAGTATGGTCACACTCCTGTCTCATCCTGTCCCGTCTCTCCAGAGGAGGGCCGTCAGGACGAGGACAAGGAAGAAGAGGAGGTGGACAAGGAGGAAGAGGAGGAAGAGGAGGACGTCCTGGACAGGAAGAAGTGCCGGGCGGCGCTGGCGGCGCTCCGACACGCCAAATGGTTCCAGGTGAGAACAGCTGGTTGCTGGTGACAGAATATTTCATCCCCGTCTCTGATTATTACATTTGTGGGCTTTAATGCCGAGACGGCAAATGAAATGTTCTGAAGTGTAACGTGATGAAGACACGAGATGAAGCAGCTGTTGCACAGTGATTGGCTCACTCATAAACATTATAATACTAATATGAATAAAGTGAACTGAACTGTTCGCCACCGTCATCAATCACAATTCCTCCATTTCTGTATTTGACAAACATGTAATAGTGCGTTAAGTGTCATTCCATTGATTTGTATTTGTGCTTTTTTATTGTATTTTTATTTTGTTCACCACTCATATATTTATTTTGTATGTTTTGGTAAAGTTCGAGTAAAGCTGAGTCATTAAGGGAAGGCACAATAATAATATGTTGCACGTATAAGGAGTTTGACCTGGTGGGAGGTGCTTAACATTAAACAATCAACACAGTGCAAACAATAGAAACATATTAAAATGTACAGTAAAATATAGAATGTAGTGCACAAACACACAGATATCAGTACTATAAACAGGTATAACGTATGTTACGTGTTTTCCATCCTCCTCTTTTATGCGGAGAAAAAGACTAAATGCAACAAAATGTAAACCAGAGTTGATGAATAAATGATGAGTTCCATAAAAACATCAGATCTGTGAGGAGCGATGAGGAGACTTCAACCTTCCTCACATTGAAACACAACCCTCTGGTTTAATATCACCTGCATGTTCACTTCAATGCACTAAACTCCTGATAGTCACATAACAGACGTGGATGGGAAACGTGCTTCAATTATTGGGGCAAATTCTGCTCAAATTTGCTCCACATTTGTTTGGAAACTTGTGGCGTCAGCTGCAGACGTGCTGCCTGACCGGCAGAGGAAGAACTCGGCAGAGTGGGAGGTCACTCTGAAGGTCAGGATAACACTCTGAACCAAATGGAGTTTCAGATGAACTGAGCGTCGCTCCTCAGCTGAGGAGGCAGATGAGTGAAGGTCAGGTGAAGCCTGAGCAGCTTCCCTCAGGGGGGGGGGGGAGGAGGGGAGGAGAGCTGGATGCCAAGTGATATCAGAGTGAGTGTTTGCAGCGTGGACCGGAGGTTGGAGCGGTGCAGTCAGTGCAGACAGGACCGATCTGACCCGAGGACCTCCTCCTCGTAATCACTGCAGAGACCATCAGCGGTGGTTCTCCTCCTCCACAGCGTCCCTGAGCTCTGAATGAGAGGATTGAATCACAGACTTCAATGTGCGGAATAGTCGCTCTGTGCAAAATTGAAGTGTCAACAATCTGCAGCATTATTAAGTTTGGATTTAAACGTGATAATCTTCGGTTGCTCTTCTTCTCCTCCAGCTCTTCCTTAGAACTATTCCATGTATGTTTAATGTGATGAGGTCGACCGTCTGTTATTACTGTCACGGCTTTAAATAAAGACCATTTTAACGACTCTGAGGATTAACAGAACTATAATAAATGTCCAGGACGCTGGACACGGAAATCTACTTTCAGCATTTCACAGCTGAGTGCAGGGGGAAGAGGACTTGAGCTGAGTTTATACTCGCGCTGCACGCGATCACGTGACAAATAGTTCAGTGATAGAAACCCTGATATCATGTTTGGGGATCAAACAAAGACGGACAGTTAGTTTGTAGATGCTTTAGAAGCAGGAGGTCTTGAATATCTACATTTGAGTTCATATTTTTCAATCAAAATCAAATACTTTACACGATATTCAACCTTTGTTTCTATTTAAATGCTTTTAAAACTTGACTTCCTTCTTGTATAAAGGTAATAAAGTGTTCCATGAATATGAGATATGAGTTTAAAGATATTTAAAATGCCTCCCCGTCGTTGTGGAGGTTGGTTTATAGCGTTTTTTTCGGCCCGTCCCTCCTGAAGCCACGCCCCCAAAATGATCGCGATGAACGTAAATAACAAACATGGCTGCTCTTGGTACTCAGCAGTGGTATTAGTAGCATGTTGAGATTTCAAGGGTCACGAAGACGCCTCTTTGCAGATCTCATGGAGTCTCGTGGACCCAGGCTTCTGTAGAGTCTGCTGGCTGCTGTCACTAAGTTCTGTCTCTCTGTCCGTCCATCTGTCCTCCTCAGGCCAGAGTCACAGACCTCAAGTCTTGCGTCATCGTCTTGAGGATTTTCAGGGACGTGTGCAACAGACTGGCCGAGTGGCAGCCTCTCAAAGGATGGGTAGGTGGAGCAAGCTTAGTGTCCCAGGACCAGAATCAGGACTTGCGTGCTGAGTGTCCTCCCCTGTCTGTCCGTCCTCTGCAGCCTCTGGAGCTGATCTGTGAGAAGGCCATCGCCACCTGTAACCGTCCGCTGGGTCCCGGTGAGGCCCTGCGTCGCGTCATGGAGTGCATCGCCTCGGGGATCCTGCTGCCAGGTCAGTGACCGGTCCTGCACCGCCTCCTCAGAGCTCCGTTAGCTGCAGAGTTTCTAGAAAGATACAAACAGATTATTGGGCTAAATTGTTTGTAACTTCTTCAGTAGTGAATCCGAGCAAAAGAAAAAAGAGACAGAAGTTCCTGGTAAGTAATTCAAATCAGTAAAACGTCTGTCGTGTCTGTGCTTAGCGTGGGAAAACAAGCCAGCGGTCAGATTTGAGCAGATGATTTTGTTCTGGATGAGTCATTGAGGAGAGGCTCTTCTGACTCGAGGATCTCCTGAGGCTGGAGGCCGGAGGACCCGGTGGAGGTTAATCCATGTTCCAGTGTTTGGGGAAGACACAAGGACTCCCCACTGGAAGAACTACAGCAGCCAGAGAGAGGACTCTAGTCTGGTGAACTAAAGTTCAAACTACTTTGTAAAACTAGAATTACCAACAAACTGTCAAGTTGTAGTTCACATCCACGTCCTTCCAAAACGTCATCACTTCATTATTTCACAAAAAATGTAAAAAGAAAGTGAATTTAACTTTAGTTTGAGTCGTAGACATCGACATGGTGGATCTAATCCTCAGTAAGAAAGAAGTATTTTACGGTATTGTCCATTAACAAAGGGCTCATGAGGTAAAAGAAGCATTAACACAGATTGTTGTTCTGGTGGCAGAACGTTGAGTCCGGTTTTATATGCGATTGTATCTCCTAATGTAGGCAGCAGCATATATTACACCCTCTGGTTGAGACATTCAACAGTTTTAATCTCTCAGATATTAATATATGTGAGCCGTCAGTGGTGGAGAGACGACCGCAGTGAATGGATCCAGTTATCAGCCTCTCCGCTCAGGGAGCAGCCCAATGAAATGAAAGAGTTTGACACTGAAATTAAAATCAGCAACGACACTTGAAGAGCAGCGTGGTCCCAGAAAATGTGTTATTGAATTTAAATGAGTACGTCTGGAGTCTTTGGTGCAGACTGAAATATCTCAACAGCTATTGGATGGATTGGCATGAAGTTCAGACATTCATGTTCCCCAGAGGATGAATCATGCTGACTTTGGTGATCCTCTGTTTCTTCCTCTAGCGCCCCCGTGAGATTAAAATGTAATGATTTAAATGAAATTATCTAAACTATCCAGTGGATTGCCAGGAAATGTGGTTCAGACATTCATGCTCCCCAGAGGATGAATTGTAATAGTTATCTAACCAGCTGACTTTATGCTACGATAATAACGTTATAGCTAGCAATTTTAGCTTACTGTAGCTATTCTTCCACGGTGATTGTTGTGTTATGTAACATTTTATGTTGCAGTTAAAATAAGAGTAACGTTTGAAAATAAAGCTAATATTGTGTAAAAATAACAAGTTTTAGGTCAAAATGGCTCCAAGTGAAGACGCCCTTTGATAAGATGTTACGTTGTACGTTGTTATGATTTAATTCCCCTTTAAATGTGTTTACTTGAGCACATTTCTTGTGTACATAATATATTGACATTGTTAGCGTTACTAGTTATTGGTGTTCCAACCACTTCCATTGTTTTTCTGATAACATTTGGAAGAAGTCCAAGAAGTAAAGACGCAGTGAATGTTGCATTCTGGGCCGTTTTTACAGAATACAAAACAGAATCTCCAGCTTGTGCATCAGGAGGCTCTGCCGTCTGATCCACTTTCTCTCCACACTGTTCGGTACTCTGATAACAAATATACAACCTGAGTTTGATGTTTTTAATAAAATAAATCAGCCCAGGAACTGAAAACAAGGTTTTAAAAGTAAGCCGGCAAATAAACTAAGAAGCATTTAGGAGAGAAACATTTAGAAGTGTCTTTAAATCAACATGTTGTAGGATTCATGAGCTGGACTGTGGGCTGTCTCCACAGATGCAGTGAGGTCTCACCTGCACTCGGTCTTGTAGAGGTCTACAGTGCATTAGTTACGGTGCAGATTCCCTCAGGGCTCCCCGAGAGAGTCCCAGTGGATCCACATCAGCGTTAACGATGGTGTAATTGAACTATTACTCGTGTTTCCTTCAGTGAAAGTTGGCGGTGGAGTATTTCAGAAAGATTTACTCTCCCTTCTACGTCGTGTAAACATTTCTCCTTTTGAGTGAGAATGTTTCATATTCAGTTGTTCTGTTCTTTCTTCTCTTGTGGCGACGTGATTGGGTTTCTTAATGGTGGTCCAGGGTTCCCCTCCTCAGCGTTGAAGTGGCAGCTCGTTCCCTGGATGCTCTGAATCATTGATGAGTTACTGCTGCATGCGGAGTGCACACTCAGCAGGGACTCGGTCAATTATCTGTGTGTGTGTGTGTGTGTGTGTGTTTTCCCGTCAGGAGAAGTGAAACTGTGTTGCCTGTTTGGAGATCTTCTCCGGTCTGAGTCAGAACCTGTTTTGTGTTTATCCTGTCCAGGAGGTCCAGGAGTTCACGACCCCTGTGAGAGGGAACCCACCGACGTCCTGTCCGACCTCGGCGCCCGGCAGGCCGACGCCATCACGCACAGCGCGCAGGTCGGTCCTCTTTACCCATCAGCCCCTTCTGCTGCTGTCAGGACGCCTCATGTTTGTACAATCCTCGATTCCTTTCCTTGCCTCCTCTCCTTGCGTCTTGATAGGAGATGTGAGCAGGAGGAAGCGAGGGAGAGACGTGAGGAGAGAAGAGTCGAGGCAACGAGGCATTTAACAAATGAATGTATCTGTTTGGTACAACGTGAGTTCGGCATTTCAGCCGTCGCCATCTTGGTTTTCTACGACCAGTAAACAGGAAGTGACCATATTACGTAGAGACGCCGTATACGTCTCTGGTAGAGACCTGTCAATCACCGTGTAGCCCCGCCCTAAAGCATCCCCTGCTTTATGGTCTGTTTGACTCTAAATGGACCATAATGTACTAAATGAACATCATGCTGTATTGAAGAAGACTTGAAACTAGAGATTGAGACCATAAACTCATGTTTACAATGTTTACTGAGGTAATAAATCAAGAGAGAAGTAGAGTCATTTTCTCATAGACTTCTATACAACCAGAGGAGTCGCCCCCTGGTGGAGCTTCCCAGAGAGGTTCACTCTTTAAATTGTGAATTCAAAACTCTGGATGTAAAGCCACAGATGTGTTCAGACTTTAGTCCCTTCCTGTTTCCCTGCGATATAAAAGCAGCCGCTCACTTAACCGAGCTCCATCGTTAGCCTCAGCCGAGCGACTCGTTTAACGCACCGAAGTCAGCGTTTCTTCCAGGAAAAAAAAGACGACAGTGCTTTAGATGGAGGGGGTTATTCAAACACCTCACGTCAGCGCTATGAATATCCACAGAAACCAGGACCTCGGATAAGAAGCCCCCCCCCGCCCCTCGGTGCAGCGTGGCCTTGACCGACCGGCAGCATAATTAGCCTCCTAATGAGCGTGGGAACACACACACCACCCCACCCCCCCCCCCCCCCCACTAACACCAGCATGCTATTACTACTTCCACACATGGAACAACAAAGTCTGCCCTGAGGTGGAAGATCATAAAGACATCCTCATATTATCATATTTTCCTCCCCTCACTCTCTCACTCTCTCTGGGAATATTTATCTTTCATTCCTTCCTTTTCACTTGTGAGTGTTTTTTGTGTCATCTATAAATAAAGTTTTCTCCCCAACAGAATCAGCTGGTTTACACAAACGTCACGACCGCTCACACAAGTTTTCCCCCGATAATTAAACCGCATTGATCGGAGAATAAATGATATCTCCTCTGGAGGGCCGACTTCTGTTGCTTTACCAGTACGGTGATATGTGTGTGTGTGTGTGTGTGTGTGTGTGTGTGTGTGTGTGTGTGTGTGTGTGTGTGTGTGTGTGTGTGTGTTTTCAGCATGCGTTACGCCTCCTAGCCTTTGGACAGCTCTACAAGGTCTTGAATATGGATCCTCTTCCCTCCAGCATGCCCTCACCGAGGCTGGTAGAAGGTGTGTGCTCTGTATTTCTGCTCTTCTGTCTAAAGATAATGGTTCTAGTGTGTTGAGGTGATCGGCGTGTTTGTTTGCGCTCTGCAGGCGGCTGTCAGAAGAGGCATCGGGAGGACGTCGGGTCGGATGACAGAGACTTCATCAAAAGGATGAAAGGTGACTTTGACCGATCCTCTCGCTCCTTTCAAAGAATCACAGTTCGCTCTGATGATCTAAATCCTCTCACTGACACACCACAGAGACTAGAATACAGATAAAGAACCAGTCTCAGTGTAGTCCTGATCCTCTACAGACCTCCATCAGTAAAGAGACCATCA
>NW_027466514.1:695000-712500 GCF_050575085.1 Anarhichas minor
AATGACGGACTAGGGACCTGACTATTTACTGAAGATGATGGAATGATGGACTAGGGACCCGACTATTTACTGAAGGTGATGGAATGATGGGCTGCCGTTCCCCCCCCCCCCCCTCAGGCGCTGCAGGCTCTGGGCTTCGTACTCGGAGCCGACGGAGACATGGACTCGCTGAGCGCCGACGAGAAGTCAGACGGAGAGGGCAAGAACGACAGGCTGTCCACCAGCTCCAGCTCCACCTCCATCACCTCCTCCACAGACACACAGGAGGTGGGAGGAGCACGCACACACACACACACCCATGGAAACACTTCTACACTGTCAGAATTAGCAGGACACTGACCTTTCCTGCTAATACCAAATGTCCTGTTAGTGTCGGCGTGTATTCATATCAAATGTCTGCTTAAATCACAAACACACACACACACACACACACACACACACATTATCATTAACAAGTCCACATGAGAACAGACGGTCTCACCAACCCTCATGTGATGGAGGTTCCTCTCTTAGTACAACTACACGTCAGTAAAAACATCAGTGAGCTTCATTAGAAATTAAAATATATTTATTAATTTGTGTCATTCTGTTATAATAACACAACCCTCGACTAAAGTCACCTGCTTCTGATTCAGGCCTCTGAAACATTCATCTCTTGTTCTTAGAGGTCCGTCAACTGAACGTCATGTCAAACGTAATATTTGTCCTCTTTTCTTTTTACATCTTGAAACATAAATTATAGATCAATACATTTCTGCAGGAATCCCTGAATACTTCGAGCTTTTGGCAGTAAAATAGTCTCATTTCATAAGACGTTCCAACTGTTACCGACCAACAGAGAATCATAATAATCAGTATTTATATTGCATTTCACAAACAGAATAATGATAAGAAGACACAAACTGTACTGATTAGTGTCCAAACAGCATGTAAGTAAAGTTATATATAGAGTAAATGGTAAGGTGTATGGAACTATATATATATATACTGTGTGTGTATATATATATATATATATATATATATATACACACAGCATGAATCTGGAGAGACCTGAACTTTGGCGACTCTCTTCCTCCTCTCAGGTTCAAGTTATTTATTAATAACAATAACAGAGAAGCTGAATGTCTCTCAGGCTGCCTCCAACGATGCTCATGAAATATGTATAAAAAGAGAAACATCTCAGACTCGAAGATATAAAATAGTGCAAAGTAATAAAATATATTATAATATTATATAAAATGTATACATCTTTTAAAATAGTAAACTTTATTTATATAGCACTTTGTAACCTTGTTGTGAAAAGTGCAACAAAAAGAATAAAACATAAAAACAGAGGAGCTTCTGAAACAATGAGCTCTGATGTTGAAGATTTAATACTTTTGTTCTTTTACTGCATCATAACTCAAAGCCCGACTGGTCCATTTGCACATTTGTCAATAATATGATTATATTAATATAAGCAGAAATACTAAATGTTGCTCGGTACAGATCGTAGTCATTCTTTAATAACAGAATTTAAGGGTAAAAATGTTTAAAAAACAATTCATTGCT
The DNA here is from genome assembly GCF_050575085.1 of Anarhichas minor. NCBI lineage: Eukaryota > Metazoa > Chordata > Actinopteri > Perciformes > Anarhichadidae > Anarhichas > Anarhichas minor. The sequence goes on from NW_027466514.1 coordinate 696,552, forward strand.
AAAATATCTCGATCAGATCAGAAATGTTTGAATTGAAATATGTTGGTTGTTGCCGTTTACATTTGTTTTGGAGGTAAAACGATTTATATAAATGTGTAAGTATCAGTCAGTTAGACTGTTTGTTTTTTAGCTTAACTGTTCCTCCAACACGTAGGAGGGACACGTGATGTGAGAGGGCTCATGGGAAATATGGAATACATATGTATAACAGATGTGAGGCGTGACTCTGTCCTCAGTCCAGAGCTCCAGGTCCGATCCTGACGGCCGGCGGTAAAAACCCGGTGATGGAGCTCAACGAGAAACGCCGCGGCCTCAAATACGAGCTGATATCAGAGAGCGGCAGCAGCTACGACAAGCGCTTCATCATCGAGGTACAACAACACAAAGTTCATAGACTTCCTGTCTTCCTTTCAGAGGGTCTTATTGGGAGTTCTTAGAAGAAACAAAAGAATATTGTGAAGAAAGAAAAGAGTGTCATCGGCATAGAATCATTCGATTTATGAAGCTGAAGCTTTTATCCAAAGTTACTTATAATAACTGCATTCAACAATGTGGTAATAACCCAAAATGTGTAATAACCATACAAGCAACTTAAAATCAAATATGAAGATGTCACTTCAGAACAGATTTGTTCATATCAGTAGTTTGACTCCGATTCTATTAATCAATTCACCAACTAATCATTCCAGCCGAAGAGACAAGCATCAAGACAAAAAAAGGAGCATTAGATTCACCTCTGTTTTTACAAACTTCATCAGAAGCCCTCCTCCTCTCTGTGTCTTGCGACAGGTGGAGGTGGACAAGCAGGTTTTTCGGGGAACGGGTCCCAATAAGAAAGTTGCCAAAGCCAGCGCAGCTCTCTCGGCCCTGAACAGCCTGTTCTCCGGCTCCAAGTCTACGAGCAGCAAGAAGAAGAGACCCAACCCTCTTGTGAGTACATGAAGTGCTTCTAGGGTCAACGTTTTAATCAAACAGCCGCATGTTCGGTGCTCATGTGTATCTGCTGTGTGTTTGTTTATGTAGCCAAAGCGGTCAGTAGCCTCGGTGTTGACCCTCCCGGCTCTCACAGCTAGACCTCCACGAGTCCCCGTCATCCCCAGAGCTCCCTACATCAGCACCGCCCCCACACATGGATACCTCCCCCAGGGTGAGTCACGGCTTGTTTGTTTTTTAAACATGATTTATAAGCAAAAGACTGAGGGGAGAGAAACGGTTATAGTTCAGAAAATACATATTCTAACTCCTTCCATAAGGGTTTGAACTTAAAAGCAGAGGATCTTTGGCTTTTCCAACATTTATTAACCCAATTTTAACCTTTTAATTATGTTTATTCAGCACATAAAGGCTGAACTCAACAATGTGTTGATTGCCTGGTAAAATTACAGTTTTTATTTTAGGTTTATGTACTTATTTATAGTGTCACAGATCCAAAACGTACTGGAGTTATTAATCTGAAAAATAACCAGAAGACTCTACAAATGTAGGATTATTTGTTGAGTTACAGTTTAATGAAGTTCAGTAATTTTTGTATTATTTATTTGTTTTCTGGAGGAGGAATAGATTAAAGAATAACACCACTTAATACAAAGCTAGCATCCTGTTAGCTTAGCATAAAGAAAAAGCTGACCTGGTTATACAACTGTAACTAAATCAGCTCAGTCTCACAATACAACAACTCGTCATTTTACGGGAAGTTAAGAGACAGAATAGTTCTACAGTGAGCTTTAGAAGTGGTAAATGGATTTTGTTGTTGGACAGAGACAAGCTAGCTGTCTCCCCCCGTTTCCAGTCTTTATGCTAAGCTAACTGGCTGCTAACAGAAGCCAGATAATATATTATTTTTTGTAGAACTTTCCATAAAAGTTCCGTTTTATATCTGTGAACTTCTGGAATATTAAACTCAGATTACAAAAGACTACGTTAACACACTTAATTACACTGTATGCTCCTTCCTCTCTCTTTCCTCCCAGGTTTCGGTGCTCCTTACGGTTACAGCCCTGCAGGAGCCCTCCCTCCCTACGGTAAACCCTCAGTCACTCATCAATAATCCATCCATTTAATTTGTCCATCACTACATTTGAGTTTTTCTTTCTTTCTTTTCTTTTTCTTTGCTCTTCCTCAGGTTTTCCCTCCAGAATGCCCTCAGTAGTTGTCCCAGTAATCAGAGTCCCTACACCATACCCCGTCACCCACCTATACCCCTATTAGGACCCTCACCTCACCCCCCCACATATCCCCTTTCTTTTACTTCATGTTCAAGACACAAGCTTCAAACACCCAAAAAACGTTCCGTCATTATCAATCAGCTTGAAACAAATTGTGTGTCAGAACACAGAGTTTGACACATGAGCTCTTTGATCATCAAAACCATTATTCAAGTTCAGCAGAGTGTGAAAGACGGGCAAGGTTCCACACTGTAGGGAACTAAATGAACATTCGCTATAGGGAACTAATTAATCCCCCACCATAGAAAACAACAGCCAAACACCGAAGTAAACTAACTAAATAAACAGTAATTGTATGGACCTAATAAAAATAATAAGATACTCGTGAAAACAATCCAAAGAAAATCAAAAACCTGCTAATAAATATCTGATGTAGGAACCAAACATCCTCTGTTAGGAACTACAGAAGTAAGTAAGTTCCCTACAGCATGAAGAACCATCTTAAGTATTCACTACAGCGAGGAAAAGAACAACTGGTCACCAAGTTCAAAGTCAGAAAGTAAATTAATATCTACAAAAGATATCAACTGCTATTTATCAACTGCAGCAACAAAGTAGCCAACTTAGGGAACTAAAAATATTTGTTTTGGGAACTAAAATAACACCGACCGACCATACACAGACTACTAAATACATCATGTTGAAAACCAGGGAACTAAATAAATAAACTGCAAAGAGCTAAACATCTACATTATTAACCAACTAAACATCAATGGTATGAAAGTAAACAGTGAATGTAGGGAACAAACAATAAACGCCCGCTATGTACCAACAACTACAAAGTAGGGAACCAAACGTCTTCTGTGTGGGAACTAACTCAACAACCACTGAAGGGAACTAAAGAAAACCCCTGACTACTAAAGGTAGAGAGCTTAATAAACATCTGCTGTAGGGAACTAAGTGACACCAGATACGCAGATAAAGACTGCTAACATGCAGACTTCAGAAAGCTTCTTTTTAAACGGGGTTACTGTTCCTTTAACTGTTCCTCATGGATGTGAACTCTGTCTTGTATTTTAATTTCTCTCTGTTTTCTAATATTTTAAGTTTACAATAATCGTTTGCACTGAGGAACGTTTTCCTTTTGTTGGATGTTTACAGTTGCTGTTGTTGAGTATTTGAACACTTTCTCTTCAGAGAGAGATTTTATTCTGACCTGTTTGTAGGTTATATTCTGTTTGAATAAATGAATATTTTTGTCAGCAGCTGAGTAGCTTGTGGTTCGTAAAGGTTTCATCCAGATGTGATTTGCAGTTACTTCATTTTCAAAAAGGAAGTATATGGCCTGCAGCACTATACATCAAAGACTAGTACTTTACATTACTAACCTCTCTGTTCTGTTTGATTTGTATAATTTGAACATAAATTAACTTCACTCCTGATACATAACTCGGTATCATACATCCTCATGTGTCCACTCTGAGAGGAGAATTCTGTGCTATTAAAACTTATTTTCAATGCTTTTGGACATTATTTCTGTCAATAATAACAATAACAACATTGTTCTCACCAAGTTCATCGCTGAGATCTTGAAGTAATGAAAGAAACTAGAGCAAAGAAGAGAAAGAAGAGAAGACGGGTTAGCAAAACAAAAGCATACTGTAAAATATCACATGTATAGAGGAGCACAGTTTCCTTCACACTTCGTTGTTTATCATTTGTTTAACGTTTTAGTGATGTCGGCATGTTTTAAAGGTATTGTTACGTACCAAGACGTACAAAGTGATGATGCTGTAGCTAATCATTTGGAAACTCCACTCCCCCAAACAGCGAACGTCCAATCACAGTTCAGCGATCGTAACCAGGTTGTTTGACACAATATCAGCAGTTTGTTAGAACTTCAGATAATAACAACAGATCTGGACCAAACACCCAGAATGCACCTGTGCTAGAGAGAAACAATCAAAGTGACCAGCTGCACTGAATCTACTGATCCCCCCCCCCCCCCCTCCGAGTGCTAAGAACCCTGGGAGCTACTTTAGTCCTCCTGAAAGCAGCTACGACAAAGTATGTACTCTGACCTCTGACCTCTGACCTCTTTAGCGGTTTAAACTCATCTATCCATCACAAAAACAAACATCCAGATGAAGTGCTGCTGATCATTTCTTGCTAACCTCCGGCTGCCGGTGTCTCCCGTTCTGTAGGCGGCCTGTACATCGACGGCGCTTATTACCAGCCGCAGACCATCGCCACGCCCATCATCATCCACCTGGGCCCTCAGGACCTTTTCTGACCCCGCCGACGGACCGAGTCCAGACCAGACCAGTCCAGACCAGACTAGACCGAGACCAGACCGGTACAGACTGGACCCCGGCGGCGGCCTCCGCCTCCCGTTTAAACCCTCTCGCTCTTTATTAAACTCTGTCGGCGGCTCTCGATCCTCCGGGTTTCTCCCTCCACGCAAGAGACACAGCAGCAATATTGAAAGCAATATGGAGGAGAAGAAACCACCTCGGGGTAACGCTGTCCAGTCCAGGTTCTGGTTCTTAGTGAAGAAGAGACTTTGTTGGACTCCACTAGCTCAGAAAACGTCAATAAAAAACACAAAGCAATACTTCTTCTGCCTTCGGGGAAATCTCCAAAGAGACTCGAGATGCTAAATTCAAACAGACCATCAGCACGTTCACACCAATGTGATCCAATGTATGTAGATATGACATCTACTATCTGTATATATGGATGTGTGTGAGTTTTGATTATACATATTATATATAAAAACATGTATAAATATGTTTGAATATGTAAAATCCAGCGATGGTATAGAAGGATATTAATAATATATCTGAATGTAGATACAGTAGTGTATGTAAAGCTCTCTCAGATATCTATATTACCAGTTAAATACATTTTACAGACGGTCTATAACTGAACTGTATCGATATGTTGATGCTGTATAATCTCTATTTAAACATGATTACATTTCAAAAGCACCAAGATCAGAAATGTTGCACACAATTTGACTTATTATCCAACAAATGAGCTCTTAATGAAGTTTGTCTTCTGCTGTTTGGATCAATGGTTCCCAACCCGGGGGCAGGGGCCCCAACAAGGGTCGCAGGACAAATCATATGGGTCACGAGATGTTTAACAGGAGAATCATGTTTATTTATTACAGACCGTTCTTCGTTTTTAAGTCAAAAAAGTTTGAAACCACCGGTTAAAATGGTTCAAATGTCTATCGCAATATAGTAAATATTGAGGTTTATGAATTTTAATCTAATCCAATTAATAATAATAATGCTGACATGTCATTTATTCAGCATGAAGTTTAAGCTCCAGAACAAAAATTTAAGAAACTCTTTATAGTTTGGAGACTTTTTATAAAGTTTGTTTTCATAGTTTTCAGGTTTTGATGTCAATAAAACACCGAAAAACTTTAATTATTATTCTAAAAGAAGATCCGAAGCCTCTTTAGGAAATAAAATGTGGAAATCTTCTTCAAGAGAATTTATCAAAATTAATCTGAATTGCCAAGAAACAGGTAAAAACAACAACAATTGACTAAAATGAACCGAGACACCAGAAACCTTGAGCACAAAAGAGTATTTATACTGAGAAACATTATTTAAAGTAATCCTTAACATTTGAGTCCTGTTGAGTTTTCAGTCTGATTCTTTGAGTTCAACATTTCATCCCAACGTGTTACAGAACAGAGAAACTGTAACGCAGCGTTTTTACCTCCTTTGGCTGTAAACAAGGTTTCAATAGACATTCACTGAAGTGAACCACTTTACACTCTGATGAAGTTGAATGTGTAGCAGACGCAATGAGCCGCTCACATGTTCTCGGTGCATTAACGCTCGACTGTAAAGCACAAACTGTCTAAAGCAATAATCAACCTCAGGAACCTTCAACCCGACTTCATCTGATCGATGTGACGTGAACACAGCGAGGAAGCTTCTGTACCGTCGATGAAACCTGATGTAACATCATGTAACGTTCAAGTGTTGATGAATGTCTCTGGCAGAATGTAAAAACACAAAGGGTCAAAGGTCAAGAGAGTTTACCGTTTATGCTTATTACTGTTAACCACTTTTATTTTCACTTCATGGATTTTAAAGTCTAAAGTTTCTACAAGTTTCTAGATTTGGCTTAAAAAAGAAATTACTTCTTAACATCTTGAGTTGTAATTGAAGTCCCGCCCCCTGAGTGTAATAGAAGTCCCGCCCCCTGAGTGGATGGAAGATCACTAACGTCAAAAGTAGAATGTCGTTGGAATTACCAAAACAGAGTAGAAGCAGATGTTTTATGTCATCGTATATCATGATTATAGATGTTTCTTGATAAAATAACCAAATGTTCATTCATAATTAATAAAACATAAATGCTTGAAACGGTAAACAATACTTAAGACCAAATCTCATGGATATGGACTCATTTGCACCAACAGGGATTCATTTAATCTCAGATTAGTTCTGATCACAGTTTACTGAACTTTCTTCGAGGAGCTTCGTTATTTTGCTCGATCCATTTATTTACAAAGCTGTAAGTTTAAAGTTAATACTGGATTACAGTTTGAACTGGAGTTTAAAGTTTTGGTGCAAAATAATAACATTTCATCTACATTTAAAGTAAAAACTAAACGTTTAACAAGATGTTTAAATTTAATCTTTCTTAATTATGAGCTAGTTTTACAGTTTGGTGCAACATCATTTAATCAGGTTTAAAAGTGAATCCGTCGGTGCAGCTTAGCCACAGTGTTACATCATCAATGCACGATATCTTTAAACCATTTCCAACTACAATCATAATAACATCTTGTTTACCTGATGACCCTAAACAATCTCTTCTCTCCGTATCATCCAGCACGATGTGATCGTGGTACAATCATATCACTCAACCTGAACTCTTAAATCTTAATTTACCGATACTCGTTTCCCATGTTTGTCTCAATCGTTTTGGCGTTTCTGAACTTCCGTACTCATAGTTCTGCAGAGCTCCAGCTGTTTAGTTTGACTTCTGGGATTTTTTGTGGAATCACAGAAGATTTTCTGATTGAACGAGTGACAAGAAAAGACGAGAGAAGTTTTTAGAAATGTGTGTTTAGTTCCTGACCTCTTCTTCATCGAGGGGGGGGGGGGGGGGGGGTTATTCCTCTGGTCACACTTGGCTGAGAAAAGAGTGACATGACAAGACATTCAAACAGCTGTTTATGAGGGAAGCTGAAGCTTTTAATGAGGAAAGACAACGTGTTTGTAACAGGAGGTTTATTTGGTCTTTGATGTTTCCCGAAATCTCACCTCGGTGCTACTCGCCAACACAGCAGTGAGAACATAACGACACAGGAGTCTTAATCTGAGCCCTGGATTAGAAATGTCACCACTCATACTGCAGGTTACATCCAGCTTACTGTTGTTTGCAGAAGCTTCACACAGCAGAGGGAATAAACACACTCCCATCAGTCAGAGGGACACTGTTTACCTGTTGGTTTATGACTGGAATATTTATTTACGTCTATTAAATAAACTCTGGCTTCTCCTACGATGGTGAATGTTGTTTTCTTCGCAGCTCGTCAGTCTCGTATTGCTCCTTTATTTCTTCTGCACTGATTCGATCCGTGAGTTTTATGATCGACTTTCTAGCAGCATCTTCTTGATTGTCGTTCTCTCTCCTCTGAATATGAATAAATAATAACATGTGACTCCTCTGTGGTGGACTGAGATCTGTGGAGAAGGATGCTCAGTGTTTGTATCGGTGCCGACGGAGAGGACGATCAGATGGAGGTCCACATCCTGCTGCTATTTATAGCGGTGAGGAAGAAGCCAGAAGGTGTCGGATTACGCAACAACGGCAACATGTCGTCCTCACAGACGGGAGCTTGTTCATCTCGTACCGACGCTCAGGACCATGATGCACTGCTGCAGTTTGTTGACCTCGTAATGATGCTCAGGACCATGATGCACTGCTGCAGGTTGTTCACCTCGTACTGATGCTCAGGACCATGATGCACTGCTGCAGCTTGTTCATCTCGTACCGACTCTCAGGACCATGATGCACTGCTGCAGGTTGTTCACCTCGTACTGATGCTCAGGACCATGATGCACTGCTGCAGCTTGTTCATCTCGTACCGACGCTCAGGACCATGATGCACTGCTGCAGCTTGTTCACCTCGTACCGACGCTCAGGACCATGATGCACTGCTGCTTGAGATCCAAATAGTCAAATTCTAATTGTAAATAAATATTAAAAGTCAAATGTTTTTGTTTTTCCCGCACACCTTTTAAAATAAAGGGTATTTTTGGTAATGTTTTAAGCCTTTTATGAAGAGTTTATCTTTTAGTATGTTTGTGAATTGATATTTTATATTTGTGGTACTTTAACAAAATACTGAGTAGTAACAAAAGAACTTATTAGTGTTAATTGTATAATATTAGTAAACGGTAAAGTGCTTCACAGACACCTGATAAAGTTAAACAAAGTATTAAAAAGTAGGGATGCACAAATGCTTTATATTTACCAACACAGAACCAATGTGTGTATTTAATCCCATTACAGTTAAATATACGACGCGATGCTTCTGCTGACGTTCTAACATTCACCAGTTCTCTAGAGAACGAGACCACAGCCTCCTCTGCTGGTGGAGATACGAGCCTCGTGCTTTTATACGTTAGTAGTGATGTGTTCAGTGTGTTTATTAAAGCTGCAGATATCCAGGTTATGATGATAGTTTGGAGGCTTTGGGGAAAGACATCAAACCTTACAGAGGCTAAAACAAATGGTGCGTTCAGGTACACCTTAAGGTCCTCAGATCTCCTTATGGCTGAAAAACACCAGAGACTACAGAACGAACTGCAACAGCTTCCTCTTCTCTACCTCCTCTAAGTCTCTTTACCTTCTCCTCCTTTCCTCCCCCCTTCTCCTCTCCTTCACCTCGACCCACTCATTTCCTTTCCTATATCCTTCCTCCTCTCCTACGACACCTTCTCCTACCGTGGCATGTGTTTCAGTAATATCACACATTTGGCTTTACTGTCTAACACAAACATCGTCAGCAGAGAGAAGGAAATAAAACAGTTAAAAAGATAAGAAGACAGAAAGGAGGAAGACTGGAAGTAAGAGAGGAAAGAACTTCATGAGGAAGAGAAGTAGAAAGATGGAAGAGCAACTCTCCTCTTCATCGTTTCAGCAGATGTTACATCAAACCACTGGATGGCAGCAAACCTCTGACCTGAGATCAGCTGCAGCAGAGACACCGGCTGCTTCGTCTCTTCTGACACTGAGAACTCACCAAACACTTTGTGTCTCTGTGGCTTCACCAGGCTGCGATCACACGCTGTCGTTATCTCCTCCAGATCACAGACTCACTCTTCAGGCTCTTCAGGCTGCACTCATCGATTAAAGGCAGCGAGTGTTCATCACGAGGACGCTCTGAAGTCTGTTCAGAGACAATATCAAACATCGAGCGCAATGCAAACTCACATCCGAGGCCATCGATTCTGACAGATGTCTCAAGATGTAACATCTTAATTGAGTTAATTAGTTACTTTATTCATGTTATAAAACTGTGGTCTTCTGGTGAAAGATTGGTGTTTGTTTAATTTATTTACGTTAGTTGTAACGTTATTATTTATACTTTTTTATAACCTTAACTAAGTGGTTTTGTTGCATAAACCTAACCAATGGTTTCACAACGTGAACCACGAGGTATTGTGCGTTTCTGCAGATAACAGGCTGATATGAAGCTTATTTCTGCAGAAACTCACAATGCCAACATTATTTTCTGCTGACGGGTGAATTAGAGGCATTTTCTTAAAGTTAGTCACAGAATGTAAAACGTTTTGTTCTGAAAGCAACTTTGTTTGTGTTTGTACTCAAATCAGAGCAGAGAAGTCTTGTTGATTGATCATTTTGGTGCATGAGGCTTTTAAGGCCTAAAGTGAGTTGTTTCCAGGAGATATTTCCTGATTCGTTTTGACCAATATAGAAATAAATTGAATATCTTTTGGTCTCAAGCTGTTTTATTCGCATCTTATTGGCCTCTAGGAAACCTGTGATGAGCACTTTTACACCATTTTCTGTAATACATTAGCCCGATCAATGGAACGAATGAGTCGCAGCTGTAACACATGGAAGATGAACTCTTGAGTCACATGTGAGGGAGAGGACGAGCATGAGAGCTGCAGCTTCTCGTTGGTGTTTCTGTTTCTGCTGCACCTGCAGATCATGAGACGGAGCGACAACAGAGCTGCTGTCTCTCTGCTCGACACTGAGCCGTATTGTAGCTACGCAGCCGGAGGCTGGTCCATCCAGAGGAGGGGAAGCAAGACGCTCATCGACCAGAAGAGACAAGAAACCCGCCTTTATTTAGTTTGATTCCACTCAAATAAAATAAATTATATCATTTTAGAAAATCCATGAAAAACAAAAAATAATTCTCAAAGAGATCAGTGTGTGCACAAATACATCCACAGTACAAAGGATGCACGGTCACATTTAGGTTGAATATTATTTCTATTAAGACTCAAACGATGCTGATTATGAAGAGAACAGTATTCTTGTGGCTTCTTATTGAATCTCTGCGTTTTGAGTTTAGTTTCACTCTCTCTGTTCATTTACTGCTCATCCAAAATGAGCATTTCCTGCATGAAAAGTCACGAGAACTGAAAACGTTTAGTCGATTAATCAATCACTTGATCGACAGAAAACAAACCTGTCAAACACAATAATAAACTCCTCTGGTTGTATAGAAGTCTATGAGAAAATGACTCTACTTCTCTCTTGATTTATTACCTCAGTAAACATTGTAAACATGAGTTTATGGTCTCAATCTCTAGTTTCAAGTCTTCTTCAATACAGCATGATGTTCATTTAGTACATTATGGTCCATTTAGAGTCAAACAGACCATAAAGCAGGGGATGCTTTAGGGCGGGGCTACACGGTGATTGACAGGTCTCTACCAGAGACGTACACGGCGTCTCTACGTCACTCCTCCTCAGTCCAGATATGGTCACTTCCTGTTCACTGGTTGCAAAGATGAACACAACATGGCGACAGCCAAAATGTGTAACTCAAGGCTTCAAAACATCTACAAACCAACGGGTGACAAGTTGGCAACAGTAAATCTGACTTGCAATTATCCAGAGCTGCTGCTGTTAATGTAAACACAATGTTTACAAAAAGCAAAAGAAACGTTCTGGGGATAAACTTTATAAGACTTAACTTTACATATAATCAAATAAAGCCGGTAAAGATGGACAGTCTCATTTAGGGAGGAAGAGCGGTGGAGCAACGGACCGTAGTTGATTCTGTTATTGGTAAATTGATTAATCATCATATCTCAAAGGCCACAGTTATGTCTTCAATATTCTTGTTTTGTTAACGGTATAACGGCAGAATAAGTTTAATCTACCGTCACATATGACAAAGAAAAGCAGCAAATCTGGAGGCTGGAACCGCGCAGTATGTTTTGGCCATTTCTGCTTGAAAATTAAATAATCTTGTTTATCAAAATAGTTCCAGATGAATTGCAAAATTTTACCGCATGAATGCTGCTGTGATTGTGGCCCGAGGGCCGAAGATAATCAGAGATGTACGAGAGAACGGAGCTTCACTGGACTACATTTACCATCAGCACGGATTGGACATCCACTAAAAAAAAGGTGGCAAATTTTAAATGTACTTTGAGGCAATGCACAGCTGAGCAGCACAACAGCCCGTCCTGTAGGGGGCGGAGCTACAAGCAGTAAATCCTGCAGATTTACAGTAACACACACACACACACACACACACACACACACACACTGTGCATATTCTCCATACTGGTCCATAGATTACGCTCCTGCTGTTTTCAATGATTAATTAGCTGTGCTGGCTCCATTATTGATGCCGTGTGTGTGTGCAGCAGAGAGGCCTCGCTGAATAATAGATTGAACCCTGACTCTGCTGCTGCTGCTGCTGCTGCATGCTTTTGGGGAAGGCAGGGAGGGGAGTAAGGGAGCAAGGAGGGTAGGGAACATAATAGGGTGGAAAGGAATAGAGGAAGGAAAAGGTCATGGGAAGAAGTCACGGTCTGCTACATTTACTTTGAAAACACTGGATGTGAGAATAAGAACGGTCTTTGTTTAACAAATATTTTGGTTTAAATGGTACTTTTCTTTATCACATGTGGTTTGATGCCTTTTAAGTCCCCCCCCCCCCTCCCCCGTTACCCAGTTTTCCCTCCTCATGTTGATCTTCCTTCTATGTGCGGTCTGTTTGTGTAGCGTTCAGTAATTAGCTGTGATTTTGATGCATGAGTTTGACTTTCTTTGCTCTGCTCCCGCAGGCTTGTGTAAATTAAGATTTTAGATTAGCTTCTGATGGGCGGGTCGGCAACTTGTAGTGCTGTGCTGCCAAAAGGCGATTGATCTACACTCAATACTGCGCCTGAACGCATCCTGTTTCTAGACAGTGATGGAGGACTGCTGCCAACACGCTGCTTTCACTACGATTTACAAAGAATAATCTGACAATCACAGTGAAGATGGTGCCCCACGGGATGGAAAAGCATGTTTTCTTTAAACAATCGGAAAAACAATACCGTTTACCACAGCCAGAAGCTGTAAAAAAAAAATTGTGTATTATTACCCTCCTCATGTAAACCCTCCTCATGTAAACCCTCCTCATGTGGACCCTCCTCATGTGGACCCTCCTCATGTGGACCCTCCTCATGTAAACCCTCCTCATGTGGACCCTCCTCATGTCGACCCTCCTCATGTGGACCCTCCTCATGTAAACCCTCCTCATGTAAACCCTCCTCATGTCGACCCTCCTCATGTAGACCCTCCTCATGTAAACCCTCCTCATGTAGACCCTCCTCATGTCGACCCTCCTCATGTAGACCCTCCTCATGTCGACCCTCCTCATGTCGACCCTCCTCATGTGGACCCTCCTCATGTCGACCCTCCTCATGTGGACCCTCCTCATGTGGACCCTCCTCATGTAAACCCTCCTCATGTAAACCCTCCTCATGTGGACCCTCCTCATGTGGACCCTCCTCATGTAAACCCTCCTCATGTCGACCCTCCTCATGTCGACCCTCCTCATGTGGACCCTCCTCATGTCGACCCTCCTCATGTGGACCCTCCTCATGTGGACCCTCCTCATGTAAACCCTCCTCATGTAAACCCTCCTCATGTAAACCATCCTCATGTCAACCCTCCTCATGTAAACCCTCCTCATGTCAACCCTCCTCATGTAAACCCTCCTCATGTAAACCCTCCTCATGTGGACCCTCCTCATGTAAACCCTCCTCATGTGGACCCTCCTCATGTGGACCCTCCTCATGTAAACCCTCCTCATGTGGACCCTCCTCATGTGGACCCTCCTCATGTAAACCCTCCTCATGTGGACCCTCCTCATGTGGACCCTCCTCATGTAAACCCTCCTCATGTGGACCATCCTCATGTGGACCCTCCTCATGTGGACCATTCTCATGTGGACCCTCCTCATGTAAACCCTCCTCATGTGGACCCTCCTCATGTGGACCCTCCTCATGTAGACCCTCCTCATGTCGACCCTCCTCATGTAAACCCTCCTCATGTGGACCCTCCTCATGTAAACCCTCCTCATGTGGACCCTCCTCATGTGGACCATTCTCATGTGGACCCTCCTCATGTAAACCCTCCTCATGTGGACCCTCCTCATGTGGACCCTCCTCATGTAGACCCTCCTCATGTCGACCCTCCTCATGTAAACCCTCCTCATGTGGACCCTCAGTGGAGCAGCTAAATGTCGTTTCACTGCAGAAAAGAGAAGAGCAGCGCGGAGTCCATTTGACCGAATGTTATCGCAGCGTTTATTCAAATCGATTCCAAAGCGAAAACACAGCTTTGTTAGCGTGACAGCTGTGGTTCCGCTTCTGCCAACAACAATCTCATTTTCTGGAGCTTGGCAGGAGGAATGTGGAGTTTAACGGCGATGAAAAGACTCATTATGAACCCGAGGAGAAGCCATTAAAAAGGGCCGTCGTCCCGGCTATCTTTGGCTCCGCGGTTGTTAATTAGCAGTGTTTGTCATCCCGTCAGCTCGCTCGGTGTTTATCAGATTTCTGAATGTGTGTCTGTTTACGCTTAAGCGCGCTGCCTTTCTTTTTAATTACAGTTCAGGGATAGTTTCCAAGTCTGTCTTAATATAACACTCACATCGTATATGTAAGTTCACTCTGTTCCTCCTCTCCATGCTGGTAACTGCATGCTTATTGTAAGTTAAATCATTGTCAGACGATAGACGGTCGGTTCCCACATTACATTTCGGCCAACGCGTTCCCACTCTTTTGCTCTCCTCACGGACCGTTTACCTGCATTCAACCAAACAACGCTGGAATTGGTCAATACAACAGAAACCAGAAGACCTCGGAGGGCAAAATGTCGTCCAGTTGCCTCCAGATTCTACACGTGAAAGCAGAATCTGTTGCAGTTTGATCTCTTTTAAACAGATTCTGCTCATAAAAGATTAAGATCATGAAGAACTTGGTGCTCCAGTGAACAATTTAATCATAAACACATTGTTTTTATGATTATGAACGGTGATGACACAACAAAAAAACAAGTCACGGTAGACGAGAATGAGGTCTCGAGGTCTAGAGGTCTAGAGGTCTCGAGCCGGTCCGCCATTGGACAGACGGAAGAGCCGCAATGCATTTTGGGGCAGAAAAGCTCACACTCAGAAATTCTTGGTTCTTTTCTCACGTACACAAAATCCCCATACCATGCACCACGTACTCATTGTACATGCACACCTTAGTATGAGTGTGTTAGTGATATCGAACAGAGCAGCATCTCCTCCCTGCAGTCTGAACCAAAGACTGAAGCATCACGTCTTTTCACAAGACATTTGAATCTACGACCGTTATCTCATTAACTGAATGAACAGCTTGTTCGGCCGGTAGACCGCACACACACACACACACACACACACACACACACACACACCGCATCTCTTACGTGAACAAACACAATGACATTACTGCGGTTAAATGTTATCCCCTACAGCTAAAAGAACAACTCACTCATATGTTCTTTGGTTGTGCTCATGTTTGTGTTCTCTCTCTCTGCGCTGGTCAACTTCTACGAACTCTTGAGCGTCTGATAAGATGAAGAATTGCACTAACCAAGAAATGCTTGTTTGTTTTCTGGGAAGTCGACACGTTGGAGATATGAGTTTGATAATGAAGAGAGAAACCTCTCTCTCAGCGTCAAAACACACACGTTTGGAATATTTCCGCGACACATTAAACATTAAAGTTCTTACATTCATCGTTTATTTTCCCCTAAATGGCGAAACAACGCGCCTCGTTTGAACTGAGAACCAGCTGCTGCTGCTACAGTCCGAATGTTGAGAATGTGAACGGACCGCTTCACCTTTGCTCTGTTGATTCAAACTTTAGATTTAAAAAACACAGCTGAAGCTTTGTTACAGAAATCAGATTCTGGTATCAAGAGATGACAGCAAAAGGATTTTTATCAAGATACAAAAATCCACCACAGCAGCCAAGTGTGACTGTTGCTTCTGGTACAGTAGAGTCACTGAATTTTTTTCCGTTCCGATACGACATCTGGGCTACCGATGTACCGGAGTTCAATTAAAGTCAATACTGGTCAATACTGGTGCAAAATACATAAAAAAATCAGAATTTCATGGTTTAAATCAGTATTAGATCTTCATGGCCGGTTCTAAATAGACGACTGTTTGTCCTCTAATCAGCAGAGGAGTCGCCCCCTGGTGGTCAGTCGAGAGAATGCAC
>NW_027466514.1:717500-862500 GCF_050575085.1 Anarhichas minor
TAATTCATCTTGATTAGATCACTTTCATAAGAGGCCGTCCCAACTGGACTCAGATAAATAGTTTAATGGTAGATTTTGTTTTGGTACCAAATCAAATCCAACACACAGAATCCAAACATTTCACTTTAATCAGATATTTACAGCCGTCGACTTTACAATAATCTGCAGCAACTTTGTTCAGATCACATGCTGGACAGCGAGGCAGCTCAACCAGAGTTTGAGACAGTGGAAGCCCTTCTCATTCAGATCATTCTTCCACTGCTATTGATTGGCTGGGGTTTGAGAAGGTGGGGGGGGGGCTGTATTGCACCGACTCACACAGCTGGAGCAGCAACCGCTCCGCTTCTTTTTAAGCCCTTTACAAAACGTCACTTTGTTTTTGCAGATTTGCGTCATTTTGTCCTCGACAGCAGCGACACGAGAGCGGGTCACATGATGTGAACCAGGAAGTCTCTGCCCTCATGAGAACAACAGCCGGTCAGGATGCTGAGACGAGGAGTACAGTCGGTAAATTGTTCTCAGCAGCGTCATGAGACAGAAGAACTGAACCAGAATCATGCAGGACACATATCCGGCGGCGGAGAATCGAACATGTCGACGTTTTCACATCAGCTACATAACACACACCGTTACATAGAAAAGTGGTACATAAATAGAAGATATTGATGGCAGCAGGGGGTCGTTGGGAGGTTCAATCCCCCCCCCCGGACAGCAGCGGGGGTGTTTGTTCCTACCGTTGAACTCTGAACTCTGACCCGCTGTGGTGAAAAAATGTTAAACTCTCGACACCTCACGGCTGCTTTTAAAGTCACAATGAAATAAAACGTGAGTTTTAACATTAAGATGTTGTTGTAGTGAAGACAGCTGCAAGTCAATGACCACTGGACGAACTTCATCGTCTTCATGCTGAGGAAGATCATGTGATACAACTGAAAGCTCCAGATCAACTACGAAACGGACCGTGTGTGTTTCCGAGGCCAAGAACGAACTTTCAATCGCGACTTTTTAAAGTGATTTTCCTTGTGACGTATAACAGTAAATGTGTTTTTCTATCAAAAACCTTTTTGGAATTCATTTTAAAATCATATTTAATTCTAAAATCTGCACTCTGACTCAAGGAAGTGAAGGAAATGTTCACTAAAGACGATCAATACAAAATCTTTTAGCTGTCAATCAACTATTTGTTCATATTTACCCTGAAATCTATCTTAATATATTAAATAACCCACTTAATATATTTAAATATGTGATTTATATCTTTACCACAATAAATCATGTGAACTCCACAAGAGTTTAAAGACTAGTTCAGCAGGTGTTACTTATTATTTATCATGCTTGCATTTAGCGATAGCTTTAGTTATTAATATTAGTAACAAAGTAATGTTACTATGTACACCAAAACATGTCATTTACACATACTAGTAAAAGTACAAAATGTGGCTTAAATGAATAAATCACCCACGAAAAAATCATCTGTATATCAAATCGCATCATAATCATAATAATCGTCAACTATGTTGACAATAGATTATTTGGTTTGAGTAATAAAAATAAGAAAAAGTCTAAATCCTCTGATTCCAGCTTCTTAAATGTGATTATTTTCTGTTTGTCTTTTGAATCCCCTCTGACAGTAAACTGATTATCTTTGAGTCGTGGACAAAACGAGACCTTTGAGGACGTCGTCTTGGACTTTGGGAAACAAAATGGACGATGGACATTTTTCACAACTCGGGCAATATCATGATATTCATCATTTTTTAAAATCAATATCAATACCGGTATTGCAATGATATCGTTGGATTGACCATTGGTGATTTCACTAAATATTTACACGATGGGATTCTGATAAATAATCAACAGTAATGCGGATGAATACCTGACAGTGTGGTCGTCTAGTTTACTGTAGTTCAGCCTTGAAAAGCAGGAAAAGACAAAACATTGATGTCATTTTACGACACAATATCTTGTGTCATATCACGATGTCAACGTAATATCGATATTGTGCCCAGCCCTAAAACACGACAAATTGATTAATTGATAAAAGGACTGACGGATTGATCGGCGCTCTCCTTTTTACCTTTTTATTTAATTCTCCGTTTACTTTGGAAGCACGACAGACAAACAAAGTTTTCTTCAATACTTCCAGCTAACACAGAGTGAGTGATTGATGTACAGATGCTCGTCGTCGGGGGTGAAATATTCCTCTACGCTTAAGGCTAACGCTAACTTGATATAGCTCTCTTGCTCAGTTGGCGGTTTATGTTGCATTAAATAAAGTGGTTTTTTGCCTTTTCTGGCTCGCTGGCAGCAATCTGTATTAATGTGAACTTTCCCTGTTAGATAAACCAATAAATAAATACAATCACAGCACCAGAGTGTTGTAAACTGTGGTTTGGTTTTCAGTTCAGTTTTTATGGTTTGCTGATAGTTTAGCATGCTGTTTTCACTGAATCGTGGAATTGATGCCTTAAAAAAATCTGTTGATTTAAAACTTGCAGCCAAAACCATTAAAACAGCCTCAGATAAGAACACACAGGCTGTGTAGTCTGGGTCTCCTCTTCTTCTTCTTCTTCTTCTTCTTCTTCTTCTTCTTCTTCTTCTTCTTCTTCTTCTTCTTCTTCTTCTTCTTTCAACACAACCATGTGTCAAACTCAGGAGCAAGACGCTCCCAGAAAACACATTTCATTGTGACTATAAATCCAAACTCTGCATGTTAAATCTAAAGGTCTGCAGAATTTGAAGAAAAACATCTCCTTCAGTCTCGACTGTCAGACCTCTTGGCTGTGAGAAATAGATTATCTTTAGAAAACACAACACTTCACCCACAAGATCATTCTGTAATCCTGGAGGTGGACTTAACAGCAGCAGCCAAAACCCTTCAGAAGGACCCCAGACGCTCTTTGAATATTTAAACTCTGAAGTATATTTACATGAAGCCACAAGCGATCACCGGCTCGCAGAAAAGAAAGAAAAGTGCTGTGAAACCTCTTCCAATGGGGAGGTCGGGCTCGTGATGCTCAGAGAGAACAATCCTCTTCCACTTTACACGGATCTGAAACAGCCATCGGCTAAAACAAAGAGAGAGACAAAGGCTACAGATCCCGGCGGACGGCGGAGGATTCGCCGCCAACACCCCCCACATGTCAGGAGGTGGTTATCTTAAGACGCTTGCATGGCTTGTGATTTAGAGTCACACTGGTTCAAGGCAAAATGCCCGGAGGCTGAACAAAAGACCTGCTGATCAAAAAACCTGAGGAGGAAAACGCAAAGAAATAAGATTTATTGGCTCTTTGACGAGTGGGCTGGCAAACTCAAAAGCAACCGTAGAAAGTAAAGCTTAATTCTTTAAAAATAAAATGTCACGTGGAACCAGAGACTGTGTAAACATAATTGTGAACTTCCCGCCAACACCCAGCTTCAACAGAGACGGAGCCTTCTGATAAAAAAACACACATACAAGCTCCCAAATAAAGCTCAATCTTCTCTCTGGGGAATTAGCTTAAAAGTCCATCCGATACACATGTTTAGCTCACTCACACACACACACACACACACACACACAGGCTGATTATCAGATGGCTTCTCAGTAACTCATTAGCATCGGGAGTGCCCTCAGGAAAAGGAAGTGGGTTTTTTTGCATCACCTAATTCTACCCTGAAGTCAGGCTTGAAAAGATTTAAAATATAAAGATTTTTTGCATTTCGGTGGATCGCACAACACAAGTCGTGTTGTGTTTTGCTTTATTTTTTTGCATCTGGGAGTTGTTAAGTCAGTGCAGGCAGGAGTGTTTTTATTAAATCCTCTGAAGTGACACACGTGAATCGTACTCCAACAGTCCGCTTTCTTCATGAGTATAAAAAGAACACTTCTTTACTCCGGGTCGTCAGCTTGTGATCTCTGCAGCCGAGAAAGAGCAGCATTAGAGAAACCTTCACAGCCTCCATAAAAATCCGCCTCTGAGAGGACCGATGGGCATCTGCACGGGCACCTCTCTGTGTGTGTGTGGGGGGGGACGACGACATTTTACTGCGGGACCAAAGAGCTGGACCCGTTTCTTGCTCCGCAGCTGAAAGCGACGAACACACACAGAAGGCCGACGCCTCCAAAGTGACCGAAACGAATCAGTCGCCGTCGTCGGGTGCTCGTACTTGCCCTCAAGGGTCTGGTCCCGGGGCCTTTTTGGCGTCCACGCATCCGAGGCAGGAGGGAAACAGCGGACTGAAGAGGCGGCCGAGACCTTTCCGGAAGACGCTGTTGGAGAGGCTGTAGATGAGACAGTTGCAGAAGCTGTTGCTGATCGCCAGCCACGTGGTGAGGAAGGACGCCACCTTGTGGTGGTACAGCCCAGCGCTCTCCAGGAGGAAGTAGAGGATGTACGGCATCCACAGCACGTAGAAGACGCTGGTGATGCGGAACAGCACCATGGCGTAGCGTTTGTCCGGGCAGCCCTCGCAACGCTCGCCTTTCTCGCCTTTCTCGCCCTCCATCTGCGAGCTGAAGCGGGCGTGGCGCTGCGTGATCTCCCGCGTGTGCTGCCGGCAGATGCGGAAAATGCTGCCGTAGGTGAAGCAGATGGTGAGCGCCGCCGGCGCGTAGAGCAGCACCACAATGAAGGCGCTGAACCCCGGGTTGGTCTTCCAGGACACGGCGCACCACTTAAATATGTCACCGTGATAACCCGGCTTCCCCCAGCCGAAGAAGGACGGCAGGAAGACCAGAGCGGAGTAGACCCAGATGAGGACTATGCACGCCCGCAGGCGGCACGGCGTCACCAGCGTGGCGTATGACAGCGGGCGGGTGATGGCGATGTAGCGGTCCACACTGATGCACGCCAGGGAGGCCATGGAGACGCTCTTCAGCACGGAGACCATGTAGCCGAACGCCTTGCACGTTAGCTCCTCGTTCAGGCCTTTGAGGTAGTGCAGCAGGGACAGCGACGGCACCACGCAGCTGACGCCCACCAGCAGGTCGGCGTACGCCATGGTCTGGATGAAGTGGCTGGTGGTGTGGTGGTGCAGCAGCGGTGCGCAGTGGAAGACAAAGATCACCACCAGGTTGCCAGCGATGATGAGCACGGTGAGGAAGAGGATGACGACCACCTCCAGCACGCAGGTGTCCAGGCTGCGGGAGTAGCCCACGGCGCCCAGCAGGCAGAACGGGGGTGAGCTGCTTTGGTTCGCGTCGGAGGAAGAGTTCATGTTTGACAGGGAGGGGGGAGGGGAGGCGGCGGTTTTTAGCTCAACGCAGCCGTCATCCCAAGTCTCTTTTCTCCAATCCAGAAGTTGCTCGTTCCCCCCCACGATAAAAACACAACAGTGCTTCTATTCTTCTTGAATCTTCTTCTTTTCTCCCTCAGCAGGCGGAGAGCCCGTCCTTAAAGTAGCAGTAATTCATCCTGAGTGTGCAAAACACAGCCAGACTGCTGCTGCTGGGTGTGAAATATGTGCATGTGTGGAACCTCCAAAAAAAAAAGAAAACGCGTAGAAGAAGAGATGCCGGTCTGATGCTGCAGTGCAAACCGTCCCCACCTCGCAGCTGTTTATCATATCCCCCCCCTCCCCATCTCGACTGCAAATCCTGAGGTAAGCACTCTGCTCCGGCACGCGGCCACCGAAGGATCCCGGCATCCACTTCTGCTCTTTGCAACAACAAAAAATACCCCCGGCAGCTCCGGTGTTTCACACTCCTCCACTCAGCTAAAACAAAAAAGCAAGAGAGTCCAAAACAAGCAGATCTGGAAGTGGACGCCTCGTCCACGGTCCACTGGCCGTGAGGGAAACGCACACTTTCTCACACACACACACACACACACACTCACACACGTGCAGAGTCTCGAAGCAGGAAGAGTCCTTCAGAGGTGGGCGAACATCCAGATGTGATGGATAATGTCACCGGGATCTCTTCTCCGTCAGGCTTCTATGCAGCCGGCCGGCTTTTCCAGTGTGTGTGTGTGAGAGAGAGAGAGAGAGAGAGAGAGAGAGAGGGGGAGATAAGGGAGACAGGCGGTAATCTGCCTCTCCTCTCTGCTGTAGTGGCAGTAGTGATGATGCAGTGCTGCTTCCCTCTCCATGAACACTTCCCTCTACTCACTCCCCGTTGTCCTGCCCCCCCCCCCCCTTTTTTTTTGAAAACTCTCTCTCTCTCTGTCTCTCTCTGTCGGTCTCTCTCTCTTTGTCAGTCTCTCCCTCTCTCCCCCCTCTCTCTCTCCCCCCCTCTCTCTCTGTCGGTCTCTATCTCTCTCTCTCTCCCTCTCTGTCTCTCTCTTTGTCGGTCTCTCTCTCTCCCTAAAGCTTGAGTAGAGATGCATGTCCAGAATAAAGGAAGGAGAAACACTACTTTTAAACGTCATGAAGGACTTGGACATCAACAGCTTTTTGGATGTGAGCAAATATCTCAACACCGAGCTTTTAGAGAAGCTGTTTGAAGGAATGAAAGAGGGAGGCTGAGTTCACACCGTCCAACAAGTCCACTTCTGAAACACACTGAAAAAAAAAACATTTTGATGCAAAGAAGCAAAATGGCTGCTCCACATTTCCATCGTTTGACGTGACAAAAGACATGCTAGGACATCAACCCGTGAAATACAGAAGAGAACAGCGTAGACGTGGGTAGATGAGGCACGGGCTCGTTTAACGGAATATGCACGGCTGCATGTAAATGAATATTAGTGGAATATTCATTTACATGCAGCCGTGTAAACCGCTAATAAGGAATAATGTCTTTTTCGGGATAATAGCAACAAAAAAACCAGCGTTTTTTTGGTGCATGTAAAGGTTGTAAAAAAAAAAGGTGATCGGGGATCTCTAAAAGTTATATTTGCTCCCTTTTTTTCTTTTGTGCAGATCCGACCCGTGACTCTGATCCGAGATCCGATCCAAACCGTTTGAATTGTATTTAATCTGTCACTAGTAGCTTCTTCATGGCGCCATAAAAACAAAACACCAAAGCACCGGTTCTATGAGAGAATGCGTCACCGGCAAACGGTGGTCGTCTGCTGATTCACCACATCAAACTAAAGCCTCTCCTGTGGTACCTGGTTCATTCCAGGCCGGCTGATGGTGGCGAACAGAGACAGCATTCAGACGCTGTTTGTTTTTGTTTGTTACCATATGGTGAGCGTTGAGGTGGGTGAGGAAGGGCATTAGCCGCCATGTTTACGCGTCTGTTTTTGCTTCAGAAAAGGTCAAGAGGTGCCACATCTGCCCGATTTATGAGGCCGAACGTGGAGGTCGGCTGTACAAGCAGTTCCGTTTATTTGTCCGAAATGTTAAAACATGGCCGCTGGCGTTACCAACGTCAGCACACCCGCTCTGAGTACACAGCAGGCAGGCCGGGCGGCCTCGTGACCGAATGTTGGGCAAAGGACAGCTTGTGATGATGCGGTTTGAGCGCCACCAGCAAAAAAGATCCCAAAAAATCATCCAACATCCTCGAAGCCGAGACCGTTACAAGAGCAGCCTGCCGACCTGAGGGTCGCAGTTCCTGCAGAACTAAAGAGCCAAAAAAGCTCTTATTGTGGAAATTCTCTATATTCTTTAACTTTACGAAGCATGACTATGTTATTTACGAGGAACTGGAAATGATTTATAGGCTTGAATCAGCTGTTTTGTGTTCCCCATGAAAGCCTCTGTGTTCAGACTTTTTTAGTTTTGCCTTCGAGGCTTTTTTGAAGCAGTTATGTGATGTGTGTTTCTAGGAAAGTCAGGTTGCTCTTTTACAGAATGTACAGGAAAAATGTAATCCTAAAGAAAGAAAGAAAAAAGCAAATAACTAGTAAATAAAGAAGAAAGAAACCGCCAGTAAAGACGTGTGATTGAGTATGAGATTGGACAGATAATCAATATTAAAGGGACATGATCAGGACATCCCTGAAGTGCATACTTCATTTTTATTTATTTTTTAAATCATCTCTTTTCTCCAATCCGCAAGAAAACGTATCAATAAATCTATAAAAGTCAATAGAAGTCCAGCAAGAGAAATAATAATCATTTTTTCCTTTTCAAAGTAAAACATCTAAATTATACTACATCTATACACTGATCTATGGAGGTGTAACGGACCGCTGTCGATCCAATTAGTGACACAATTTAACCATCACAGTGTAAATAAAGTTTTACTGACTCAGTAGAACATGTGTTTCTAGTCTCTGATCTCTGATAATGTTTCATTGTAAACAACCAATCAGTGTTTAAACCAACGGGAGGAGAGCTAGTAACGTTAGCAGCAACGCTAACGGCTAACCAACGGGAGGAGAGCTAGTAACGTTAGCAGCAACGCTAACGGCTAACCAACAGGAGGAGAGCTAGTAACGTTAGCAGCAACGCTAACGGCTAACCAACGGGAGGAGAGCTAGTAACGTTAGCAGCACCGCTAACGGCTATCGAGGTTCCATTTAGTTTGATATGATGCGTTCAGGCTCCGTTTCATGAGAAACTTGAATAAATCCACTTGTTAGATATTAGAGATGAACATGTTTCACTTCCTAATTAGCTCAAAGCAGCTTATAATACATCATTAATACTACTACAAGATCGATAAAAATACAATCTTTTATTTTCAAATCAATTTAATTGTGTGTTTTTATGAAGAATAAACCCACAATAGATAACTATGACATATTAAACGTAGAACATTTAGAATTGTTGAAGGTTTAGACTGACTTTAGAGCGGTTTAAATTATTTTAGTTATTTCGTGCTGATCCGATCCGTGACCTGTTGTTTTCTCATGTTCGTGTACAGAACCTGTCGATCCGGTTGGCAGCGTTAACATTTAGATTACGGATTGTTCCTTTAAACGTTCAGAGCAGAAGCAACCAAACACACCCGACTGTCGGTCGATTCTTTTGTGCAGCGCTCACAACCCGACAGAATTCATGTATAATTCATCCGCTCATGCATCATTCATGTGTTCATAAATTCATCTTTGCCCCGCTTCGGTTTCCAGAGAGAAAGGCTGTGACCTGTGGTGAGAGGGAGAGGAGGTCCAGTCCAAATTGAATCAACCTCAGGCACATGGTTCATTAGAGGGGGGGGGGGCTGCCTGGTGCCACCAGCTATTAGCCGTTTACGGCCAGGAGTCCGTGCAGCCCGACACTCGTGGTCAACAGACGACACAAAGCACGTCACCGCAGGAGGCTGCAGGCCGTTAGGGTCAGAACACGGCTCCTCTTTAACTCCTGAAGCAGCACAGCAGAAGCTCCTCACAGGAACGGAGTCTATTTTAACCCTCTGAACCCTAAAAACCTGGAACAGCATGTTCCATTTAAACAATCGCCAAAACTACACCGCTTATCAAAGCCAGGAACTGCACAAAACATTTCCATTATTGTCAAAAAATTTACTGAAAAGCTTCAAATTTCATCAAATACATTTCATTTATACTACAAGTCTCATTTAAAATCTCGCCCCAAATCAACCGTTTGAAGCGATCAAATCCTGTAAAAAACATTAAATTCTGAGCTCCTCAACAGCTCTCATACTTGATGAGACTATGATTGACGCGACTGACCAACAGTCACGTGACCAAGATTCGGTGAAACTTTGACGAAGTTTTTGTAAAATAGATTATCAAAGAAATTCCACTTGTTTCATTATAACTGTGTTATTCTGCACTAGAGTCGTGTTTGAGTTCTCTCTACTTCTAGTCGTGATTGTTCTCTTTCTATAGAGATGCAGGATTTTTATATTACAGTGAAAAACGAGGCAACAAGAGAGAAAAGTGTGATAAGAGGAAAAAATAACCCAAAACTGCTTTGGGGTTCAGAGGGTAAAACAGGGCTGAAGCGAGCGTAACAAAGCAACTGTGTGTCGAACAATTGGGGAATATATCAGATAAGCCAAAGGCAAAGTTAGTACATACAAAAGTACTTTATAGATATTATTACACCCTGACAACTACAGACTCAACACAATGCGCTAATTAAAGAGTTTATGTGAAATACGACACAGAATATTGTACTTTAATGAACACGTTATGAGAATGTCCCTCGCTTCCAATAAAATGTCTTCTTTCAGACCATAGACTGTATGAGTGGACGTAATTATTATACCTGAACAAACAGGCATGAGTCAGGTCAAAGGTCACCACTGACTGAACAGAACATGAGGCAGCAGCAAACACGATCATCTCCAGAGTTCCTAGAAGGCTCAGAAGGAGCTTTACACTTTAATTGCTGTTAAAGATGGAAAATCAGACCAATTTCACCCTCAAGGCTCAAAGATGATAAGAACTGTGGAAGAAACCGATCTGTTCGCTAATAACACACCAGAACCAGAACTAATGCATCGCTCACCCGCTGACATGATGTTAAGAAACAGTTACTTACACACATTTAACTCTCAGTATGTATGTATTTTTATGGATTAAAACACATCTAGTCATCAGTAGTTGATTGATTATATTATATATTATATTATATATTATTATATATATTATAATTGATGTATTATGACGTGCTTGGAGCCGAGGTTAACGGCTCATAATTCATCTCTAATATCGAGCCAATCGCAGCAAGCAGGTCATAAAACATCCGCTTCAGTTGACGCGTCACGTCTTTCTGCAGCGACCTCCGTCTGAGGTCAACGCCGCCTCAGGACATGTTGGTGTGAACTCCAAGGTCAAAGGTCACGGGTTTGATTCGGTTACACGTCGGTCATTCTGTCGCCATGTCCTCGAAACAGTGACGAATAATGCAAGTAAAGAAGGTTTGTGCGTAAGATGTAAAGCTTAGAAAACACCTCGTTTATCTATTCAACAGTAAATCAATCTCAAACGCAGACATGTAATCAATAGAAGTCATAAAGTGACAAACGATGTGTTTTTAACCACAATCCCAACAAAGAGGCCCAATACATCATGCCGGCCACTTCAGTGGTGTTTTGCATGTTGTTTCTACTTTTCCTGTCATTTCAGAGGGATGAATAAATACATGAAAAAAAGAAAATTAAAAATACTCTGCAGTCGCTTGAAAGCTGACATGAATATTGCGACATAACGAGTGTTTGATTTCATGTGCAGGAGGAAGTTTGACTAAAGCCGATATGGCAGCAATACACTAAAAACTGATGTTTTCACCAGATATGTACGTGGCAGCAGAGGTCTGTTCAAATATTCATTGATTTAGTTTTAGTCTGACCCTGTGCCCCCCCCCCCCTTAAACATTCATGTCCCATTATTACATGTTACTAAAGGGTCTCTGAGCTTTCTCGTCTCACAGGTATCGGGGTTACACCCGGATCATAAGCTCCAGCTGCCTGCCTGGTCATTTAGCTTAAATTACCAAACAGGCAATTTAAGCTAATGGCTCCCTGGAAAGATTCCCACGTTACAATCAGATAAACGAGGGCCTCCACACACACACACACACACACACAAACACTCTAATTTTAGCTTTTAATTAAGTTCATTGCCTCTTGAATTCATTTCAGGGTTTGTGATTAAGGACAATGCTGCGCGGTGTTAATGGGAGCGAGGTGGGGGGGGGGGATGGCGCCGGATTTTGTGTTTGTTCGACGGCGCTTCACGGCGTAGCGCGTTAACAGATAGCAGATCAGAAACACCTCAGATATTCCCCCACATGAGCGATTTTCTCAATTAGCACGACTGTATGTGCAGCGAGGGAAGGTGTGTGTGTGTGTGTGTGTGTGTGTGTTTTGTGACACGTAAACACATGTGTCAGCATGTGTTCATATTGTACTTGTGTTATGTACAGTGTGTATTTGTGCAGGACTCTACGTGTGTACCTAAACCTCTGCACAATGTTAAGCGCTTTTGTCTGCCAATTTATTTTTTGGCCAAATTTGCAATTTTCAAAGATTTTTAATTTCAGAGTTTCCAACAGGATTAAAAGGAGAACAGTCTCGGAGTTTAATTAACACGTAGAGTTGATTCAATGACTCGTAACTATGCTCGGTTTGATGCCAGAGTGACTGAGTGACTGATTGAGATCAGTGTGATTGTCGTGTGACTGCAGGAGGAGAACTTAAAGAGAGACTGTAGTGAAGGACACGGCCTCTTTAAATGCTGTTAATGAGCAAACAGCAGCTATTCATCACGGCTGCAGGGAGAGAAACAGGAAGTATACAATTAACTACCAAAGGCAAGTATTGTATTCAGGTTTTTTCTAATAAAAACGTGTGGAAGCTGCTAAATCCGCATTAAAAACTGTCAAAAAACATTATTGAAACCTACAGACCAGACTCCACTCACAAAATAAAGCAACATAAACCACTAATTTCACATTACAGACCGTTTGTTTTCAGACAGAACTTCTAGTATGTGATTTGTTTTTTCTACACTCGTCATTAAAGAAACGTTGACTATAGAAGTCAATTATTTTAACTATATTAACTATTTTTGAAGCTATCAGCGTACCGTACAGCTTCTGAGTTTTCTAAAAGTTCTCACACAAACTCAGCTGGTTCAATCTTTAATATTCTCTTCTAATGAAAACTTTAAAAGAAAATGCTGTATTACAGATTTCCTCCACAAGACATCCAGTTCTTATATTACAAATATATATAAATACTGCAATACTTTCATCTGTAGGCTCAATCAGCATTGTGCCACCTCCTTTGCTGATATATATTAATATATATATACATATTATGTTTTAATAGCTACACTGACTGTAAAATAAGAGCAACAAAAAGGCCCAAATTAATCTTTATATCTTTTTTTAAAGAGAAGACAAGCAGGAAACAATCCGTTGTTCTCTCAGAGATGTTAAACTCAGACTGAACTCGTCTCCCAGAAACACTAAAAAGAAACAAACTGGTTTTAAATCCCTGAGTCAACAAAGCTGCAGATAAATCCTGTGGAGCCTCCTTTACATCGTGTTCTTCATCATGTTTTATGTCTTTAGATACACGACGTCCTCGCTGATGTAGATTCTTTCCATTCCACATTATTTGTATTGATGGATTCCATGAATTTATATCTCAATAAATCACAACACATTTGTTACAGAGAATCCACGGCGACTCCTCCGACCTCATGTTTCACCAAAAATCAACTTTCTAGTAACAGAATAAGTTGAGAGAAAATAATAAATGTACTTTTTAAATAACCCTCTCTGACCACTAATGCTTATATATGAAGTTATGTGTCCGTCTCTAGTGTGTTGGAGCTTTTCTTTAGACGTACAAATGAGGTGAAATGTCTGGTGTGTTGCCATCAATCAGTTGGGGGGGGGGGGGGGGGGGGGGGGGGATTGTGAGGATACGTCAGACCGGGACGGGAGGGAGATGCAGCCAGAAACATCTTTAAAGAGAAGCAGCGTTGAGCAACTGGCGCTCTGCTTAATAAGGTTTAATATGCAACAAAGACTATGTACAGCCTCATACAGGAAGCATCTCAGTCATCTCTTATGACCCACTAGTGTGTGTGGAAGATTCTTTCTTCCTCAGAGATACATTTGTGTGACTAAAACCACCATCAGTGCAGCAGCAACAACAACAACAACAGTAGACACAATGCACCCGCTGGTCAGTCAGAACATACCGGCTGACTGATCCCTCCACCCACACGTTTAATCTCTCTGTACTGTACATGTGTCCATCCGTCCACTAACCCATCTGCCAACGTGCATCAGAACATCCATCCGCCTCCATTAGATAATCCATCCACAGTGGGCTTTAACCACTTACACTCCACACGACACGTCCATCCACAGTCTGCAGGTTAATGCTGTCGCCGTGCAGAAGTGGAAAACGCGGTGATTTATATTTAGCTGCACTGGAACAACACTCGCTGTCTGATGTAAAGACAACACACACACAGTGTGTGGAGGGTATAAGATAATCGAATTCACTGGAAGTCACAGGAATAGGTCACTCTAAATGAGATTAAAATAAATTAAAAAGACGCATGCTAACAGATTAGCCACCAGTGGTTCTTCTTCTTCAAAGTTCCGGTGAACAAACGCAGCCGTGAGGAGGTCAGCGGATGAGCAACGGGAGGAAACGGGGATGTCTCGCCCCCATAAAACACGTCTATGTCAGGCCCGGCGCTGCTTAACAAAGAGCTCTTATTTCGTTTTTCTTTTTAATAAAAACAATGGTGGAGGTCTGGAGCCGCGTGTCGGGAACGTGAAGGAGGCTGAAAGTGCTCGAAAATGTCAAATCTGATCTGGTTGTATAGAAGTCTATGAGAAAATGACTCTACTTCTCTCTTGATTTATTACCTCAGTAAACATTGTAAACATGAGTTTATGGTCTCAATCTCTAGTTTCAAGTCTTCTTCAATACAGCATGATGTTCATTTAGTACATTATGGTCCATTTAGAGTCAAACAGACCATAAAGCAGGGGATGCTTTAGGGCGGGGCTACACGGTGATTGACAGGTCGCTGCCAGAGACGTATACGGCGTCTCTACGTCACTCCTCCTCAGTCCAGATATGGTCACTTCCTGTTCACTGGTTGCAAATAAAACAAGATGGTGACGCGGCTTCAAAACCGCAGTCCACAAACCATCCGCTACTTATATACAGTTTACATATATGAAATGTGTTTTTGTACTTAAAAAATAATAAATAAATTCCTCACATGACTGATTTGACACATTTTGTAATATTTTTGTGTGGAACTGGAACAGAAAAGCTTGTTATTGTGGTTCCTCCTGCTATCACACTGAAAACATGTCCCGATGTGATGAATGAAGCTTATCTTTGGTCTGGAGACAGACCTACTTATTTTCCTCTTTTCTCAGCAGAGCAGCTGCTCGATGTTTCTGAAGCTGAATAATCAACCAAACTGGAGCTCCAACACCAGACACCATCAGTTCAGCCCCTTTCTTTACTGGTGTCACAGTTAGACCCACTAAACAAAGAGGTTTAAAGGGACAGTTCAACATGTTTAAAACAGGTTTATTCTCTCTTCCATTGGTTTCAATCTTATTTCAGAGCATCAAAGGAAACATTTTGGGAAATGCAAGTATTGGCTTTCTTACTGAGAGTGAAATCAGAGGATGATCAATACCTTTCTCTTATCTGTACAGTAAAAATGAAGCTACAGCCAGCAGCTGGTTAGCTTAGCATAAAGACTGGAAGCAGAGGGGTTTTCTTTAAAACAAGGTACGACGACGTGCTGGAAAGATTACTTGGTTGCCAGAATCAGCCGGAGAGAACAGATTTATGGGTTTGGCACGAAACCTGGCAACTTCACCGTGACCCTGGATGGATTACTGAATGAACCGACGGGGGCCGAGGGCCTCCGGGGCCCAAAATGCCAAGGGCCCCAACAGTCCTCACCGACAAAATGTCACAATCTAAGAGACACGAACCCTCCAGGAAGACACTCAACATGACCACAAAGACACGAAATCACCACAAAGAGACACAAGACAACTACAAAGAGACACAAAATTACCACAAAGAGCACTGAAATGAACACAAAGTCACAAAAAGAGGTTTAAGTATATAAAGTCGGTGTCTTGCTCTGATAGGAGAGGTGGTGGGTCACTTTCCTTCTTTGTGCTCAGAGGAACATTATTGTCTCATAATCTGACCGAATCTGTGACGACTGTAATTCTGTTCACCCGACTTTTATTAAACAAGAAATAGTTTCAGCTCGTAACTCTCCGTAAAGCCACAAACTGTTGTTTTCACATTTCTGTTTGTTACGGATTAAAGAATCGAGATCAGGGAGGTTTTGTTAGGAGCTCTCTCAGCCGTTAAAATCCCGTCTTCAACACTCCCATGAACAAAACTCTTCATCTTTCCGGATGTGAACACATTCCTGGCAGGAGAAATCTTTTGTCCGAGTATGTTAGTGATGTTAAACATGATATTTCTGCCCTAAGAAAAGGTTAAAAAGCTGCTTTAAAGGGAGTGAATCTGAGAAAAACGACAGATAATGTTAGAAAACGCAGAGATGTATTGACTCTGACGGAATGCAAGCTGACAATGATTAGCAATAGTTTTATTTTTGTAAGGCAGATTGAGCACAGAAACCCTGCTAGTGGGTCAGTAAGGTGTGATCTCTCCTCTCACAGCTCCCCGTTAGCGCACGCCTGCATGGACGCCATCCTGGTGGGCCTGAAGCCGCTGTACTGTCCGTCCGGACTCGGGTACTCCTCCCGGACCCTCCGCACGCAGCAGCTGGGGATGGAGGGCTGGGCGTCGTCGGGCGGGACCCCGAACCTCCAGCTGACGTACTGAGCGTAGGCGCAGTGACGCAGGGCGGCGGTCCGGCCTTGGCCGACGGGCGGCGAGGACAGCGGGTCCCGGTACAGGAGGACGGCCTCCAGCAGGGGGCGATGCAACACGAGCCGCTCGAACGTCGGCGACGAGGCGACGCAGGCGCCGGCGCTCCACCGGCAGCACAGCTCCTCCTGGGGGAGGGAGGAGGGAGTGCAGCGGCCGCACTTACACCAGGCCGGAGGGCGGAGGCGGAGTTCGGGGTCGGAGGCGGGTTTATGGTCGGGAGCGTCGGGGTCCACGGCGATACCCGGCTGGAGCAGACAGACGGCGGCTCTCAGGTGTCCACCGTCCTCCTGTCGGGACAAGATGATCAGCTTCAGGCTGTGGTTTCACATGTTTTACAGCAAAAACATTGTTTCATGTTGAGATTTTGGTCTATTTTACTTCCATAACACGACTCGTGGAAATAAAACATTCATTTTTTGTCTGTTTGCGTCTGTAGATTTCTCCTAAATTCACCAAAAGTTACCATTACATAATGCCTCATTTGCATATTTAAACATAACATTTCAGAAAACTTGTAACACATAAAATAATCGTCTTAATGTCAGTAATGAAGTGGTGAAGTTTCATGGTGATATCTACGAGTTCATTTTTACTATATTCACCTGTTAAAAGAGTCGATTCACCTAAATTACAGAACTTATTCACTCACTAACCTCTAGTGATATCTACCAATAGAAACGACCTATTTTACAGATGCAGCATCTATTGTTCCTCAACCACAGTACAGTGGAGGTCAATTCATTTGTATGTCAGTAATAAGACAATAAATCAACGTTTGACGCTCAAAATCTGCCAACAACAATGTTTTAATGTTCTTAGCGTCGCATTCAGTCGAGAATCTGATGTTCTTTCTTTTTATGGGAGTTTGTATTCATTAAATAACGCTTCATATCACGGTTCCAGATAAAGTCACCAGAGATTCTTCGCTCACGAACTGACGCTTCGACCCTGAAAGTGTTCTTTAGTTTTTGAAGCGATAGTCTTGGATTATCAGACAGACTGTCGGTGGTGATTTGATGGTGTTTATTAAATATATAAAGCATATTTAACACGTGGCTCCTCTTCACCTTGTGCCGCCGAACAGACGTCGGTTTGACGTGTTGTAAACTTTTCTTCTGAGATCTCTTCACCAGTCGGACGTGTCTCTCGTCTACGTAGGACACGCAGAGGACGCACTGCAGTCACACACACACACAACGGGATTATTACATCACACAGTAAATAAAGTGTGTGTGTGTGTGTGTGTATGTGTGTGTGTGTGTGTGTGTGTGTGTGTGTGTGTGTGTGTGTGTGTGTGTGTGTGTGTGTGTGTGTGTCACCTTCTGTTTGTCCGTCACAGACTCCACTTTCTTCTTCGAGTAGATTTGTCCGTCCTCAGCAGAGTAGCAGCTGGTTCCAATCAGCCAGTCGATCATCACGGTCGTCTGGAGGAGGAACACACGCACGCACACACACACACACACACACACACACACACACACACACACACACACACACACACACACACACACACACACACACACACACACACACACACACACACACACACACACACACACACACACACACACACACTTCACATTTACCTGCAGCATCAGTCGATGGTGCTGATGTGTCAACATAACTGTGACACCAAATATGGCTTCATGTTATTTTATGTTATTGAGATAAAGTGTTAAACTGTTTATTATCCCAAAGGGGAAATTCATCTACAGGGGAATACAATACAATATAATATAGGAAATATAATAATATAATAGAGAAAGAATAATGTGGTGGGATGCGTTCCTATCCCTAGAATTATACGAGATGTATCATATTTATTTATCAAATCAGATTTTTGTTTTTATGATTTTTCCTTTTTGTTTTTTGATATTGTTCTCAAAACATTAAAATCCTGCATCTTATATTTTATCCGTTTCATATTTGTGGATGCAAATGAATGTGGTTTTGTGATTTATTTATTTTTTGTGTAAATAGAAACATATGAATATAATCATATAATAATAAATTAGAAACATGATAATGAAACGTTCCGTTCTGCATAACGAGAACTTTTACTTTTGCTACTTTCAGTACATTTTGATGCAAAGAGTATTTCTACACTGTAGTGCTGCTATTCTTTACTGCGAGTACCAGATCTGAAGAGTACTTCTTACACCTCTGGAGAAGAGATGTTTAATCCTCTCGTCTTCACCAGGAAGCGAGCGAGTTTATTTACAACGTGTTGGTTATTAATGTGTAACACGTCTCACCAGCGCGTAGTACGACAGCGTGGACCCGATGTAGATGATCAGCTGAGTGAAGCTGAACTTTCCCGCCTGTAAAATGAATGAAACGTCACTTCATTACTCACATTAAGACGATACATATTGTATTACAAGTGTTCTCAAATGTGTTTAAAATAATATGTAAATGAGGCGTTATGTAATGGGGACTTTGGTGAATTTAAGAGAAATCGACAGATGTAAACAGACAAAGTAGTAAAATAAATGTTTTGTTTCCGCTCGTCTGAGTTATGGAAGAAAAATAGAACAAAATCTTTAAATAGAGCAGCGCATGAAGAACAACGGTTTCACCTTTAAGTCTAGAAAACTCAACAAATAAATAAATGTGTGAAAGTAAAAGAGAATGAAAAACCCGCCTCTCCGAACACCATGACATCGAACCGGATCCCGAATGCTTTGTACAGCGTCCGCTCCTCCACCCCGCTCACCGTGTTGTACTTTGCAAATCTGATCAGAAGACGACAGAAATATGAGAAATAATAAATAAAATAATGTTAAACTGTGCCGCTCACAAAGAAACATGAAGCCGGATTATTGAGCCGAATATGAAACCAACTCACTTCTGTTTGTTTGTATTTATTTACTTTTATTTATTAATGATAAACGTGGTATTTAAAAAATGAAATATTGATTACTATCATTATAATTATTATTATTAAAACAAATGGTGAAACATAGAAACCTTTATTGTTTTTGTTGAAATTATTGGATATAAATGTCTATTAAATGTAATAATAATAATAAAGGTCCTATAATGGTCCTGTGATGAGGAACTTGTAAACATTAAGTGAGGATGTTGAACCTGACCCCTGACCCCTGACCCCGGCTCACCTGAAGGAGGTTGAATCTGACCCCTGACCCCGGCTCACCTGAAGTTGAAGCCTGGGTAGAGCGTCCGGTTGCTCTCCTTCTCGTCCAGCCGTATGAAGGAGTACCTCGGGAGGCAGTGCTGCGTGAGTCGGTCCAGGTTACAGTCCCACTTGATCAGGATGCCGATGACGCCCCCCTGTGGTCCACAGAGGAAGTGCTGATTATCAACCACGAGATGATCCCGGGTCACGTTTCACTCAGAGGGGACAACTTTCTGCTTTTACTTATTGTTTAGTATTAAAAGTTGTCTGAAATATTATGTTTAAATATGCAAATGAGGCATTATCTGACGGTACAGACACAAACAGACAAAGAAATAAAATGGATGTTTTCATTCCACTCGTCTGACGTTCTGGAGGAAAAATAGATCACGATCTCTAGAAGTGCACATTCTTGCCTTCAGTGTCTCACCTTAAGTACATTTTGTTAATACTACTTATGTACTTTTACTTCAATTTAGGATGTTTTTACATGTAATTGAGAGTTTTTTCCATTGTGGTATAAAAACATTAAAAGTAAAGAATCTGCAGTGTTTAGGATGGAGTTACGTTATTCAACTACAGAATAAATGTGATCAGTTACTGAGAGGTAAATATTCCATTAGATTACCGTTTAAAAGCTTCATGTAGAACAGAACATTAATGCTGTCACTCTAAATAACTTTGAATTAAAGTTTGACAGTAATGAGTTTATGAGGTTTAATCTGCTGCTTTCAGTTCATGTTTTCATGACCTTTAGTTTAAAACATCTGATAAAGAAGACTTTGATGAAGTAATTTACATTATTTAATCTGTAAAATATTGCATTTCTAAATTAACCTTCCGGCTGGTTTTTGCTCAAAAATATATTTTAAAAAACAGGAATAAACATTTGATACTAAATATTTTTATGTTTTTAAATGCTTTTCAGCATGAACTGTATCCCACGATGCACTGCAACACAACCTTCAGACGATGTGAGACGATGTTCAAACGGTGGAAATGAGGTTTTTGTGCATCTTCTGCTTTTGTCTTTTCATTTTGAGTCACTTCTGAGTCCTTAAAGTCTGATTTCCTGAAAACAAGAGAATGAAATCTGCCGAAGAGCTAAAAGTATTTCAACTTGCTTCCAACAGAATTCAACTTCTTTGAGATTTTTATAGAAATGTCAGACTTGTGTCCTGAAATAAGAGAAACGTTGATCTTCACAGGAAGATTTCCATCACTTGTTTTAAGAGAATAATACTTAATACTGTTTAAAAGATGTTTAAATGTATTTTTTATATATTTCACTGTGACGCTGATTTTTCACTTTCACACAAAGTGAAAGTTTGCTGAGTCAGCACTTCCTTTTTCTCTGTTTTGGCTGTTTCATTTCAGCTTTTCAGAAAAACAAACAGGTCTGGAGTCAGTCAGTAAAATGTAATATAAAATATACAGAAACATGTGAGCTTCACCTCCACGGCCATTTCAGAGAACTTGTCCCCGGCCTCCCGGACGACGTCTCCCAGTCTGAAGATGGGGCACAGAGAGTCGTTGCTCCTCTGGCAGCTCCTCAGGTAGTCTTTGCTCATCTCTGGGAGGATGTTCCTCCTGCAACACACACACACACACACACGCACACGCACACACACACGCACACACACACACACACACACACACACACACACACACACACACACACACACACACACACACACACACACACACACACACACACACACACACACACACACACACACACGCTCTTTTATTCACCTTTTACAAACATCATCGGTCTGTTTTCAGCTCAGAGTTTTCAGCTCAATCTTCACACTCAAGTGGTGGTTTTCTTTCCATATTGCATTTCTGCAGACTTTGCCTAAAGGAATTACCCATAATTCATAGCATTGTGACGTTAAACACGGGGTTACCAGGGGGGAAGAAAAAACGAAAAAAGGTAAACAGAGAGGAGAGCAGGATGTAAAGTTACATTTACACAGAAAACATCAACATAAAAACACATTCAAATCACATTTATTCATCAAACATTTCTTTTGATTTTGATTTTTGAGGCTGTATTGACAAAAAAACAACAATTAAATAGATTTGACCTCTCGTCTCGTGAAACGAGTAAAAACCATCAACCAGTTAAAGTTTCATTAGCTTTCCTTATTTAATAAAACTATGTAACCAAATACTGAACAAAAATAATACATTTTCTCTATGATAAACTGTGACATGACACATGATAATACAGTAAGTAAAACCCCAAAGAGAGAAGAGAAATACTACTTTGTTGAGATAAAACATAAATGAAATGACGTCTCACCGGATGAAGTTGAACGCAGGGAACCGGATGTTGTTCTTGATGAGGACCGTGAAGTTCTCAGCTGCTGCCAGCAGAGCAGGTCTGCATCATGGGAAATTAAAAGTATATATTAAAATATAAAATATATATTACATACTAAAGTCATTACAGGACGTTTTTATAACAGACTCAAATTCACTGAACCTCCATCTTTGAGACTCAAAAGCCGCAGCCCTGAACACCAGTTCTGAGGAAGTTTCAACATGTTAGAGACACAATCACGTTCACTTATAATCGTCTATACGCTCTATGAAGACTGTTTACTCTGCAGCAAACAGCAGAAAAGACTTAACATAGTGCAGCATTCAGCAGCTAAAGAGGAGGTGGAGACCAAAAACAGAGCTAAAAGAGGTATTATCTTATTAAATATCTGATCATTTCATACATTTACAGACATAAATCTGACCATTGGATAAAGCCAGGTCCAAAACCCCTCTGTGTGAACCTTCAGCACACAGAGGGGAATGAAAGAGTGAAGTTTGGTGAATGTAAGAGCTGCTGAAGTGGAGATTTATCATCAGAGTCTGAGAACAAACTCATTGAGAGGAAACGTCCTTTAAAGAGACGTTTAGTTACATTACAGACATTTAGAGACTCTACAGGTGAACACATGAACTCATAGATATCACCATCAAACTTCACCACTTCATCACTCACATTAAGAGGAGGATTTATTGTATTACAAGTTTTCTGAAATGTAATGTTTAAATATGCAAATGATGCATTATCTGATGGGCAGTTGTGCTTTCAAATTCAAAATAAAAATCTAATCAAATTTAAAATATGATGATGTGTCAACGTCGTGTTCGCGACTTGTTTCTGCTGCCCCCAAGTGGCCAACAAAATAATCTGTTTTTGTATGTTTTAAGTTAAATTTTGACCCGTTGGTGCTTCGAAACTATTCATCAGAGGATCAAGAGAAGATAACTTCCTGCTGAGTCAGAAGTTTCGTGACAAAATCCTGATCCGACAACGAAACGGTGGAGTTCACCTCGGAGGATTGGTCCTGGATTCGATGGGACACCAAGCAGAGACCTCGCAGGTTTTCCTCAACACGTCAAACTTCAGACACGATCCCGTCTTGATCCCTGAGACAGAAAACAAAACGCTCGATCTGATTCTGCAGCAGCTGACGAGGCGCCAACAGCTTTGATTTAGCAGAGGGCTGAGAGCGACTTGTCTAAATCTACAGCACAGTAACGATACATTCCTCTGTGCGACGGCAGAGAAGTGAGATAAAAAGATCCTCCATCCGCAACCCAAAGTCACACAAAGACGCCTCGACACGTTGAAATGAGTCGGTTTCACAGTTAAAATGAGCCGGAGTGAACGAGAACATCTGGTTCCAGATCTGCTGCATGCAGCGCTGGAAAGTACATTTACTGAAGTACTGTGATTAAGTACAATTTTGAGGTACTTGTACTTGAGTCTTTCCGTTTTCTGCTACTTTCTACTTCTCAGATATAAATATTGTACTTTTTACTCCACTGCAGGTCTTTGATAACTTATTCAGATTAATAATACAAAATATAATTAACAAATGAATATGATGTATTGTTTAGATTATTTTAGATTAAAATAAAACTTTATTGATCCCAGAGGGGGAAATTCACAAACTACACAGCAGTATATAAAGTAGTTAAAATGAGCTCCACCTTCACCAGCTGAATGCATCAATAATTATAATAGTTATATGATATTCAATATTATATGTGTACTTTTACTTTGATACTTAAAGCTACTACAAGGAACTTTCACTTTCTGTTGATTCTGGCGCCCCCTGTGGACTAAAGCTGTAGTGTTTCTGAGCAACAGAATCTCTTTAGAAAACCTCTCATTTTACTGCAGCAGGGTCTCACAGTCAGACAAAAGCTCCTCACAGTCACTTTAAGATCTGAGTAGCTTTAATCATCTTTAATCATCTGTCTCTGTTTACTGGAGGATTTACTGACCTGACGACGGTGAAACACGGTAAATAAACAAAGTTAAAAGAACAGATTTTAAGATGAGAACACTAAAACATTACGTTAACGTTATTTTAAATGTAACAGGAGGAGAGAGTACCGTGGCTCTGCTGATCCCAGCCTCCTCTCTCACAGTCCTTATCACTGCGACACAATCTGTCCTTCGGGGGAACCTGGAATATAAACACTGCTGCAAAGTAAGAACGGTTTGCTGACGACTTTTCACCCGAGTCATCGTCACTGCTACCTCATTATTAACGATGATGAAGAAGGACGAGCACCTCGAGACACTTCCCCTGCTTCTGGTTCTTCGTCACGATGACGTTGGTCACCACGAAGAAGGAGTTTTTCTCCTGAAAAGAACAAAGAAACTTCTTAACTTACGGAGGACCAAAAGGACCAAAAGGACCTAAAAGGACCCTGAGGGACCTCCTCCCTACCTGTGCGGGCCCGCTGTAGTCCACCACGTCCCAGACCACGTCCCCGACCCCGGGCAGCTGGGTCCGAGCTACACCCTTCACCTTGGTGGTGACGGAGCTGACCACCAGGTCAACCTCCTGGTACTTCCTGTTCCACAGCAGCATCATGCTGCAGGAGAACAAAACACAAAATAAAACTCTTTAACACAGACGGACAGACGCGGAGACTCACGACTGTTTTTCTTTATTCCTTGAACCTTAAAGATATTTTATTTGTATGCAAATCCAGATGATGGCGCTCTTCAACATTTCACTGATGTCATGAATTTATATGCCAAATTTTTCAGTCATAAAAAATAAAATCTCTAATTCACTCAAATTCAAATGTAACTTCTTCTCAACTCTTAGTTCACTGAACAATAAAAAAGTTAAACCCTGTCGGAGAATTATGGAAGAGATATATATATATATATATATATATATATATATATACACATACACATATATATACATACATACATACATATATATATATATACACACATACACATATATATACACATACATACACATATATACATATATATATATACATACATACATACATATATATATATATATATATACATACACATATATATATACATACATACATACATATATATATATATATATACACATACACATATATACATATATATATATATATACATACATACATACATACATATATATATATACACATACACATATATATACACATACATACACATATATACATATATATATATATATATATATATATACATACATACATACATATATATATATATACACATACACATATATATACACATACATACACATATATACATATATATATATATATATATACATATATATATATATACACATACACATATATACATATATATATATATATATATACATACATACATACATACATACATACATACATACATATACATACATACATACATACATACAATTCATTTAATAATTTTCTGTCCAATGACTAATAAATCAAACAGCTCTAGTTGAGCATTCTGTGTTTTGTCTTTTGTTTTTAAAAGTAGTACCAGTATTTAATCCCTACTGTGTACTTGTACATGGATGTGTACTTGTACAAGTTCTTTTGAGTCTTCAGTAATGACATTAAACATGATATGTTTTGTCTGACTCTAAAACCAAATATAAATAAAACTCACAGAACTTTATGGGTACAAAACTGTAAGAATATACCGGGAATGACTTTAACTGCAACTCAGAACTGAACTGATACCAAATGACCAAATACAGGCTGTTTGTGCACAAATATAACAGTTCTTTGCTTATCTTTTTGTTTCCAAAGATATAAAACAGAGAAATCCAACAGCTCCTCAAATTAGAGAAGAAACAAACAGAGAATTTCTAACATTTTTCTTTAAAAAATGTCTTAAATTATAAATGTATTCTCAAAATACAGAAATTGCAGATTCATTTTCTGTCAAACTGCAAAATGAAAGAAATATATATTTTCTCATATTTTAAGCTACATTCAAGGAATACAATCAAGAAAGAAAACATTTACAAAACTTAACTGTTCGCTAAGAAACACATTTACAACTTAAAATACCTTATTAATATTATTATTACTGTCAAGTTAAAAAACAACATATCTTAAACAATACCTTAATTAACTTAAGGTCACCACTGGGCATTTTGAAATTATAAATATAAATTCAAAAGTAATATTAAATATTACAGGGATCATTGTAAAAAAACTAAATATAAAAACTTTCCACAGAGTATTTCTTCCACATACTCAGTAAAATACTCACAGTACTCTCTGAGATTAGTATGAAAGTAAGTACTTTAAAGATAAACCGGAAATCATTTAGCAATAAAAGCACTTGTGTACCAAAAACGAGCTGTTCCTACAAAATAAAATACATGTTAAAGAATAGTGTGTCACGTGTCCACAGCAGGTGGTTCAGCTCCATTCAAACACCAATAATCAGTGTTATTGATTATCAGTTAGTGTATTTGTGACTTTTCTCGGTTTGACCCGTTAACTTGTTGGAAAGCAGCAGAGAGAGCGGCCGATCACAGCGCATGCGCAGTTCTGCACGGATCGGCGGAGCTCAGAAACTGCTCACATGTGGCGTTCACTCACCAGATAAACAGCAGGATGGTTGCGTTCAGGCTCCACTTGAGAGAGCCGAGCCGGACGCTCTGGATCCGGACCAGCTTGTTGGTTTCATACTGACACAGGACTCCGCAGCACGGCATCCTGCTGCTGCTGTGCGGGGGGTTTGTTGTCTGGTTTCTCCACTGGAGGAGGAATCTCTGACTCATTTATTGACTCTTCTTCCTGTGTGGAAGGTCACATGTCCAGATCCACTTCCAGAAATCCTCACTGCAGCTGCAACATTCACACAAACTGAGCCAAGAGTCCAGATAACCAGCAGAGAGAGCAGCGTGTTCTCCTCTGTTGTGATCTGTGTGCATGAGAAATAATATAAACACTGGAATAAAAACATCTTGAAACACAACAGAAAAAAAAGAAAAAGTTCATTCTAGAAACATGCTTTCATTTTTTTAAAGAAAAAACACATTGAATTAAAGTTATAATAATAGAACAAAGGTCCACACTGCACTTCAAAACAAAACATCTGAATGATTTCATCCGTTGACAAGTCCAATAAAGTTTTATTCAAATAAGAAGAGGGCCACATCCTCTATACTGTTGAAAGGAAAAACACATTTCAAAACAGAAAGTGTCTGTTCTGCAACAAAGTTCAGTTTTAAAGTAAAATATCACTCTGATAATATGAAAATAATAAGTTTTCACCGGATCTCTTGACCGCAGCCATGCTGAGAAACGTGACCGCTGATTGATCCATTATTGAATCTTAAATGTGCAACTGTGACAAAAAACACATTGAATTAAAGGCTTAGTTATGAATAGACATGTGCTTGAGATATAATCTCACTCCAGTGTTTTCTTTTCAGCCACAACAGACGCTCACACTGCACATCAACACATTAACACATCAAGACATTAACACATCAACACATTAACACATCAACACATTAACACATTAACACATCAACACATCAACACATTAACACATCAACACATTAACACATTAACACATCAACACATCAACACATCAACACATCAACACATTAACACATTAACACATCAACACATTAACACATTAACACATCAACACATTAACACATCAACACATCAACACATTAACACATCAACACATCAACACATCAACACATCAACACATTAACACATCAACACATCAACACATTAACACATCAACACATCAACACATCAACACATCAACACATTAACACATCAACACATCAACACATCAACACATTAACACATTAACACATTAACACATTAACACATTAACACATTAACACATCAACACATTAACACATTAACACATCAACACATTAACACATCAACACATCAACACATTAACACATCAACACATCAACACATCAACACATCAACACATTAACACATCAACACATCAACACATCAACACATTAACACATTAACACATTAACACATTAACACATCAACACATCAGAACATCTGAATACTTTCATCCATCGTCAAGTCTAATAAAGTTTTGATCAAAACACAAGAGGGGCACATCCTCAACACTGTTTCCAAAAAAGGAAAAAAGACATTATTACATAAGAGAAAGTGAGACAATCTGTCAACAACACGTTTTTAAGTAGAATATTAGAATGGTCGC
The DNA here is from genome assembly GCF_050575085.1 of Anarhichas minor. Taxonomy (NCBI): domain Eukaryota; kingdom Metazoa; phylum Chordata; class Actinopteri; order Perciformes; family Anarhichadidae; genus Anarhichas; species Anarhichas minor. The sequence goes on from NW_027466514.1 coordinate 745,368, forward strand.
CAACCTGGCAACAATTAGAAGTTGACTGAAATACTAATTCTGATTCACAGGATGTGGAGCTGAAACGATGAGTAGACAAATTATTTAAAACGTCTCTGCTTCCAGCTGGAGAGACGGTTTACTGCTTTTCTCCGTCTTAAGTCTCTTTAAATAGAATATCTACATACATCTTATGTGTATTTTAACCTTTACGGACAGAACACACACATTTTCACTACTTGTGTTGAAGTGTTTTCCTCACCGTGAACACACAGACGAACATACTGAGAAATAGAATAAATATAAAACTCTGATTAACTTTCGATGATATAAACATGTGAGAACATGTGTTTGGAAACAAACCCAGTAAAAAAACAATAATCTGGTTTCCCAGCTGCATGTTCTGCAGCTTCCCTTTGAGATAAAGAGCTTCTTGTTCCCGACAGGAACAACAGAGGACTTCTGTGAGGAACACTGAGCGTGAGGAAACAATGAGCGTCTCTGCAGAAGGTCATGTGTGCACCGCTATGTCAGCGAGGACATACAACATGTTTTATCCAACTGAATACTTCTCCTCCACCACAGCTTAGTTTACATGCTGAATGTTACTCTAGAGTTTAGTGTTTAGAGATTAGTGTTTAGTTGTATAGTGTTTAGTTGTATAGTGTTTAGTTGTATAGTGTTTAGTTGTATAGTGTTTAGATGTATAGTGTTTAGTTGTATAGTGTTTAAGTGTTTAGTTGTATAGTGTTTAGTTGTATCGTGTTTAGTTGTATAGTGTTTAGTTGTATAGTGTTTAGTTGTATAGTGTTTAGATGTATAGTGTTTAGTTGTATAGTGTTTAAGTGTTTAGTTGTATAGTGTTTAGTTGTATCGTGTTTAGTTGTATAGTGTTTAGTTGTATCGTGTTTAGTTGTATAGTGTTTAGTTGTATAGTGTTTAGTTGTATAGTGTTTAGTTGTATAGTGTTTAGTTGTATAGTGTTTAGTTGTATAGTGTTTAGATGTATAGTGTTTAGTTGTATCGTGTTTAGTTGTATCGTGTTTAGTTGTATCGTGTTTAGTTGTATAGTGTTTAGTTGTATAGTGTTTAGTTGTATAGTGTTTAGATGTATAGTGTTTAGATGTATAGTGTTTAGTTGTATAGTGTTTAGTTGTATAGTGTTTAGATGTATAGTGTTTAGTTGTATAGTGTTTAAGTGTTTAGTTGTATAGTGTTTAGTTGTATCGTGTTTAGTTGTATAGTGTTTAGTTGTATCGTGTTTAGTTGTATAGTGTTTAGTTGTATAGTGTTTAGTTGTATAGTGTTTAGATGTATAGTGTTTAGTTGTATAGTGTTTAGTTGTATAGTGTTTAGTTGTATAGTGTTTAGTTGTATAGTGTTTAGATGTATAGTGTTTAGTTGTATAGTGTTTAGTTGTATAGTGTTTAGATGTATAGTGTTTAGTTGTATAGTGTTTAAGTGTTTAGTTGTATAGTGTTTAGTTGTATCGTGTTTAGTTGTATAGTGTTTAGTTGTATCGTGTTTAGTTGTATAGTGTTTAGTTGTATAGTGTTTAGTTGTATAGTGTTTAGTTGTATCGTGTTTAGTTGTATCGTGTTTAGTTGTATAGTGTTTAGTTGTATAGTGTTTAGATGTATAGTGTTTAGTTGTATAGTGTTTAGTTGTATAGTGTTTAGTTGTATAGTGTTTAGTTGTATAGTGTTTAGTTGTATAGTGTTTAGATGTATGGTGTTTAGTTGTATAGTGTTTAGATGTATGGTGTTTAGTTGTATAGTGTTTAGATGTATAGTGTTTAGTTGTATGGTGTTTAGTTGTATGGTGTTTAGTTGTATGGTGTTTAGTTGTATAGTGTTTAGATGTATAGTGTTTAGTTGTATAGTGTTTAGTTGTATAGTGTTTAGTTGTATAGTGTTTAGATGTATGGTGTTTAGTTGTATGGTGTTTAGTTGTATAGTGTTTTGTATAACATTCTCAAATGGGCAATTTTTCATTTGAATAATGAATTATCATTTTGAAGGAAGGGCTTTTATGGTAAAATCCACCAGCTTCTTATGTGGAGGTCAGTGTTGATGGGAAATGTAGTTGATTGAAGTAATGAATCTTTAGTGATGTCATACTGACACAGATAGATGAGTTAGCAGCTGTGAAATCTGTTGTTCTTCCTGCATCCAGCGCCGAAAATTAATGTAACAGTGACGCAGTTTAAAGCAAAGATGAACCACAGGAAGAACTACGGGAAGATGTACGGGAAGAACTACAAGAATAACTACCGGAAGAACTACAGGAATAACTACGGGAAGATATACAGGAAGATGTACCGGAAGAACTACAAGAATAACTACCTGAAGAACTACAGGAAAATATACTGGAAGAACTACAGGAAGGTGTACTTGAAGAACTACAGGAAGGTGTACTTGAAGAACTACAGGAAGGTGTACTTGAAGAACTACAGGAAGGTGTACTTGAAGAACTACAGGAAGGTGTACTTGAAGAACAACAGGAAGAACTACAGGGTGAACCACAAGTAGAACTTAAGCGAGAACTACAGAGAGAAGCTCACACGCAATGCATCATGGTACATGTAGGGGCACTGACAGCACGGCTTCTTCGATCTATAGCACTGATGGACTACGTTTACCATCAACACTGATTGGACATCCATATAAGAGGTGGCACACTCACTTTAAAGGTCTGTAATAAATGTGAATACTTCTTCCATATAAAATGTGTCATATAACAATTTAAATAAATCCAAATTATCCTTTTAAAACTAAAAACTACGTTTCAGAAAGCAGTTTAAAAGTTGACAGAACGTAAAGAAATGGACACGGTTGTTGTTTTTATCACTTCTCACTTTAATATTTGTGGCGTTGGGATCATAAATGTGCATTTATTCATGACAGAGCACACACTGATACACAATAACACACATTTGTCCTCATTTTTCCATTTTGTTCATTTTAATTTTTAAGTTTTTGCTTTTTGCTGATAAATCAAATTATGCTGAAACCAATAATCGCATTAAAGATGTTTAAACGACCTTCTGAGGATTTCTGCTGATGATAATAAAACCCACCATACATGAGTGGAACTAAAATGGCATGAAGATATTTGACGGTGGTATCATCTGTTCGCACTCAGCTGAAGAGCTTCCTGAACTTTGGTTTGAGCATCTCTAGCTGGCTGCTGTTCTGCATCTTCTGCATCAGGCTGCTCGCCGTCATGATCAGCTCGTGGCCTTCGTCAAACAGCTGCTCGCCGATCGCCTTCTTCACTCGCTCTCTCCAGGCGCTCAGCTTCGGCCGGCCTTCGAACACGTCCACGCCGACTCCAACGGGCTGAAACACACGCACACACACACACACACACACACACACAAATATATATAGTAGTACTACTAGTACTAGTACTAGTAGTACTAGTAGTAGTAAGAGTATTACCTGCATGATCTCAACAATAGCCACCAGATCGGCCAGAGAGACTTTGTCTCCGATGATGAACGGTTTGCTCTGCAGGAATTTCTCCTCCAGCATTTTGAGCGACTGGTTCAGATCCTCGACGGCGGCGTCCATCTTCTCCTTGGGGACCTCAGCGTCCATGATGACGGGAAACAGAGCCTGCAAACATCAAACACACAGCAGCAGTTGTTCCGGATCTATTCAGAACCTTTGATGCAGTATATTCTGATGGTCAGTAAGATTCTGAACAGTTTTCATTTCTATAGAAACTAGAGATGCGTCACTGCCCTGCTGGTAATAAGAGGTCAATGAAATCAATAATGTAAGAAAGATGAGGAATATTTCAAAGTCTGTAGAAAAGCTGAAGCTAAACTGGATCATAAGGTGATTAGCTGGAAAATTGGGAGTTTGTTTATTTCATATGAACGTCACGGAAAAGTCAAACAATACCAATTATGTATTTAAGATTATAAGTATAAGTTGTTGTTTTTTTAAAGGAAGTGAAGTTGTAGGAACAGGAATATAAATCTTCTGATTGTCGTTGGAAAGTTGAATAATAACCAAAAAAACAAAATCAATAAAGTTGCTCCAGTTTGAAGCGGTGAAATGTGTGTGTGTGTGGACACACAGCTGATCCGGGACTCGTACCTTGAGCAGGAAGACCTTTGAGCCGTGAGCTCTGAGGTTCATGTGCTGCCACGACAGATATTCATTAACACGAGCTCTCTGCTGCAGCTCAGCCGGGAACCAGTGATCCGCCACCGACGGGTGTTTCTGCACCAGGTACTTCAGGATGGCCGTGCTGCAGCACAGACGCAGAGACCTGTCAATCACTGTGTAGCCCCGCCCTAAAGCATCCCCTGCTTTATGGTCTGTTTGACTCTAAATGGACCATAATGTACTAAATGAACATCATGCTGTATTGAAGAAGACTTGAAACTAGAGATTGAGACCATAAACTCATGTTTACAATGTTTACTGAGGTAATAAATCAAGAGAGAAGTAGAGTCATTTTCTCATAGACTTCTATACAACCAGAGGAGTCGCCCCCTGGTGGACACTAGAGAGAATGCAGCTTTAACACTTGAAGCTTTGACTTCACTTGGCAGAACCGGTGTCTTTAAAGAGAGAACATAGATAACAGCTTCAGTTTTATTTAATAATTAGTAGCTGTAAGGAAGTCACCGTTGTACCTCTCCGTCAGGACGAAGCTTCCGTCCTTCATCACAGGAACCCTCCTCATGGGGCTGATCTTTCCGAACTCCTCGCTGTACTGTTGTCCTGAGACAAACACACACAGATGGTTTGTGTTGTCATGTGAACAGAAAGAAAGAAGAAGAAGGCAAGTATGTGAAGAGTTCATGCTCCATTTAGGGAACAAGAGATGTATGAAAAAAAAGGAAACGTGAAATAAATGATGGTGTTTCTTTTGTCACAAACAATACAAAAATACATATGGACATATGTGTATTTACACATATATACATATAAATATATATACATACTGTGTATATATATACACACATATATACTGTATATATATATATGTAAATATCTCTATATACATATACTATAGAGATATTTATATATATATATATACATATATATATATATAAATATACATACACACTCGGGTCGTATTGTAGTTTTGAGAATACATTTTTTCTTGTTGGTTCCTGAACACACCAGCTGCTCATGACTGGATCATGAAACAGGTTAACGTCCTTTAGAACAAATGTATTGATCAGAATAAATGAGCCAGAAAGTCATTGAAAGTGGTGACGTTCACATTCAGGAAAGAAGAGATGAATAAAATATAAAAAACATGAAACTGATTCTGGTGTTGTTTTTATGTGCCCCCCCCCCCCCTCCCCCCCTCTGCTCTCAAACGCGTCTCCTTCCTTTATTTCCTTTCCTCATCACCTCCCTGTTACACTCAATCACCTCAGGGACGCAGGACGGTTTTATCTGGACGCTCTGACCTTTGACCCGAGACATCCCCCCCCCCACACACACACACACTGTTTGCTTGCCACGGCCGGTGATCGAGGAGTTAATGTCGCTCTGCTGCTGCTCTCTGGGTGAAATGTGGAAATGTAAACTGATAGCCTCGAGGAGGAGGGAGAGGAGGAGGAGGGAGAGGAGGAGGGAGAGGAGGAGGAGGGAGAGGAGGAGGGAGAGGAGGAGGAGGGAGGGGGAGGAGGGAGAGGAGGAGGAGGAGGGAGAGGAGGGAGAGGGAGGAGGAGGAGGGAGAGGGGATTCTTTTTTACTTTTTTTTAATGTTCGTGTTTACAGTTCAAGGTCCTTCTGTTCTTGTGCAATATGTTGCACAAGTTGGCTACAAATGTATATTTCTGGAGCTGCATCTTATGCAACAAGTTAAAAGTTTTGCACGTCAACGAACTTTGGAAACTTTTGCAAAACATGTTAACTTTGTGTTCACTTCTAAAAGCTCAAAAATAAAGTATTTTAAAAGGCAGAATGTGAGCTTTACAAACACAAATCACACATGCATCGTCATAAAATAAAGGTTTGTCCCTGTCCATGTGTGTGTGTGTGTGTGTGCAGGATTACCTTTGGAGAGATCCACCAGCTTGAACTCAAAGGGAATCCCGACCGCTTTGGCGAACAGGAAGACGGATCGGCAGGGCTGTGAGTGCAGGTCCAGATAGAGCTCCATGGTGATGCTTCGTGTCCAGCGGTTCAGTCCTCTCCCGTCCTGCAGAGACTCTAATTATCCTCCCGTCCTGCAGAGACTCTTATTATCCTCCCGTCCTGCAGCACAGAGCTCCTCCCCCCCTTTGGCTGCTTGTTGAGAGGCTCGGTGGTTTCTAAACGGTGGCGACAGTTCAAAGTGAAGCAGGCCGTCGTGGTTGAGCGGTCTGACCTTCGACCTCGGCCGGGTGAGACACTTGTGTAAACACACTCTGATTGTCACGTGACTATCTGCTTTATTTATCTCCTTGTTTCTGACGACTCAGCAGCAGCAGGCGTCAGTGGAAACAGGGTTTGACTTACTAAATGCATTCTTTACACATTAATAAAACATCACTGTGAATGTGCCAAGAGAACATTTTTCATCTGTAGTCCGGACAGATGTTACAAAGTCCCCCCTAAAACAACAGAATATAAGATTAAAATTACAAAGTTATTCATCATTTATCCTTTTATAAACATGCAGAAACAATAATAAAAGAGATTGACATATATAAATACATATATAAATACATATATACATCCAGGTTTTGGACTGTTGGTCGGACAAAACAAGACATCTGGGAACTTGTGATGAGCAATTTTTCAGCAATTTTTAATTAAAACAATAAGTCAACAGAATAATCCTCAGAGTTATAAAAATGACTTTGCAGTCTGTAAACAGTAATTATCTACAAATCTACAGAGAAATCCAAACAAAAACAGGATCAAAGTGACTAAAAGCTTTATTTTGAAAGCGAGCGGTGAGATGAAAACAGTGGGAGGAGGACGGGGCCCCGGTCTGGACTCAAACCCCCCGGCCCCAGCCTCCTACGCAAGTCCACATTCATCTGTCTTACTGCTGACTGGATGTGGTTCAGCGGTCTGCAGAGGTGGAGGCCTCTGGATCACAGCTGGACGTCTTCTCACTGCAGTTTCCTGAGGGACGGACAGAGCGACAGCTTTTAAACAAAGAAATAGAGTCAAACTGAGAACGCAAGACAGAAACAAGTCCGGTTTACTTTATTTAAATAATCTGAAATGCAATTGTTTTTACACTTCTCAACATCTGGGCTGGCCGGCTCAACATCTGGCTCGTAAAGTCAAACTATGCTCATTATGCAGACTGGCCCATTTCAAATGATATATATACGGTGGGTTCATCATTGATGCATTAATGTGTTCATCACTTTAATGCACTATTAAAGGTGGAGCTCATTTGAACTACTTTATATACTTGGTAATTAGGCTATACAATACTTAGTAGTACGTCATAGTTTAGTAGTTGATTTATATTTTGTATTTAGAACCTGAATCTGCAAAGAAGCCCAAATAGTAACAAATATTATTAAATAAATGAAGTTAAAAGTAGAATATTTCCCTCTGAGATGTAGTAAACTAGATGTATAAAGCTCAAGTAAAGTAGGCAACAAGTACCTCAAAAATGTACTTAAGTACAGTACTTGTACTTAAGTACATTCCACCACAGCTAAAACAAGAGCACAATGCTCTTCTTACATCCATCCTCTTCATTTTGAACCAGATTGGTGCTTTTAGCTTCCGGTTCTGAGGTCCACCCACCAGTCTCACAAAGCCCGTATGGAAACACTGAGGTAGTGTACGGAGGGTGTTCAGCTACATGCAGCTGCTCCTTTTGGCCTCAGACACACGCTCTTTAGTTTGAATGTTTTGATAGTTTAGCAGCTGATCTGGTTCTGGTGGGACCGGAGCCTCAGCAGGACTCTGACCCGCTCGCTGATGAGCTGCTGTGAGGAAACAGCCGCAGTGTCTTCTATTGTTTTTTCTTTTCTTTTCATAACAGGAAACAGAGACACGTTTCCTGTGGAGAGTGATCCCAGTACCTGTCTGGTTTGGGGGTCGGAGGTTTCTGTGCTCGGGTGAGTCGTTGAGGGGGCGGAGCCTGGGGGGCGGGGCCTGGGGGGCGCTGCTCTCCAGGATCTCCTGCAGCCTCAGCATCTTCCGATCGGTCTCGGACGTCTCCTCCGAGTCCTGCAGAGGACAGACCACATCAGCAATGATCTCAACACAGAAACACTTTAATTTTGTATTATTTGCCTAAATATTTAATGTAATGCAAATATTATATATGATACTTAAAATGTTGAAAGGTCACAAACAATTTGATCAAAATGTGATCGATAATAAACAACACAGATAAAAGTATGCTTACAAAGATACAGTTAAAATACACTATTTTATACTTTGTAAGTTATTGATGTTTTCCATTTTAAAAGACTCTGAAGTCATATTCAAGTATTGAGAATTCATTTTTCAGCCAATAAAAATGATTGAGAGTTTGTTGCTGAACACAACAGCTGCATGCGAGTCATGAAATGTAGACTGGATCACTAAACCGGGTCACAGCCGGTAGAACAGAAGTGTTGATCAGAATAAATGAGACAGAAAGTCGTTAAAAGTGACGGTGAAGCTGTTACTTCAAAATGAATAAAGATGCATATTGTTGAATATTAATGCTCACATACTCGTCCTAGTTTGGATTCATGCAGAAAAGTGAAGCAGCTGTTTAATTGTTGCTAAAGCACATTTATTTAATCTCGTCCTGCATCAAGTATAATCTCGAGGTACTTGAACTTTAATCGAGTATTTCTAACATGTGCTACGTAATACTTGTACAGCTGTAGTTACTTTTAGACTTCACATATTTAAAATACTGTCTACGTGATCAGAGTTTTGTTTCTTTTATTTACCAAAGAATGCAAAACTTCTACTCGTAATGGAGTATTTCAACTTGTTAGATTGTGTTGCTAAAGATCTGAATACAGGACGTGAATACTTCTTGGATGTTTGTCAGAAGGTGAATGTGACGTCATGACCTTCCCGGATTAAAAAACGAATCACGTTGAACTCTCTGGGAAACAGCCGACGGTGTTTAAGAGCAACGAGCGGTTCCAGGTTTTTGTTTGGAGGCAGCAGGAAGTGAAGCGGCCGTCCTGGTGCTGTGTTGTTTTGTGTTTTACCGTCAGGATGTGTCTGAGGAGGAGGACTCCCTCCTTCGTGACGGCCTCCAGCTGCCTCCTCCTGCTGCTCTCCCTCTGGAGCTCGGCCCTCAGCTCAGCTGACTCGGCTGTTTTCTGACGGATCTCCTCGGATTCTGAGGCCAGGAGTCGTCTGACATCACGACTGAGAGAATCACAGCGACGATGTTTACATGTACACTAATATTCCACTGTTATTCCAAGTATGAAAATACTCAGAATTTGATTACAGTAATTATTCAGAATGGAGCATCTTCTGACATTTCCAGGACATGTGAAATATGCCGATAATATTCAGAGTACGCACGGCTGCATGTAAACTGCAATAATAGCAAAATATGTATTTTCATTAACCATCCAAACAGAGTATTGAGAATACAAGTCTTATATATATTTTATGCATCTAAGCGTAGTCGCTGTGAAGCAGCATGCAGTGGGGGTGTAGCTCAGTGGTAGAGCATTTGACTGCAGATCAAGAGGTCTCTGGTTCAATTCCGGATGCCCCCTGTGACATTTTTATTATCGCTTCATTGGCTTGAACTCAGGGTGTGAAACAACCGGTCGGGGGTCCTGAAGGCCTCCACAGACTCAATACATGAGATTCAAGACAAATTGCAAGTGACAGATAATTCTGTTATGAATTTAGAGACCCCTGTAATGTGTGTTGAGGCTTTTAGGAGATCTCAAGTCTCGGACCCCCAGAGTACCGCCGTAGTTCACACACGGCTTGTACTGCCTGTTTACTTCTATGAATGGAGGCGGTGCAGTCGGACAATGATTAGTATAAAAAATGGGCTGTAATGCTTAGAGTGTTTTAATGTTCCTGAAGTGCACCTTACATTACAAAGACAGTGAATCTCAGGTGGTTTGTAGGACGAGAGTAAACTTTTACCTGAGAGAGTCTTTCCTGGCCAGCACGCTCTTGTGGGCGGAGCTACAGTCCTTCATCTCCGCCTTCAGCTGCTCGCACTCCATCTTCATCTGTTGCACCTCCTGGAGAAGAAAAGAAGTCAATGCTTCATGTCTTAAACCTGCATTCTCTCTAGTGTCCACCAGGGGGCGACTCCTCTGGTTGTATAGAAGTCTATGAGAAAATGACTCTACTTCTCTCTTGATTTATTACCTCAGTAAACATTGTAAACATGAGTTTATGGTCTCAATCTCTAGCTTCAAGTCTTCTTCAATACAGCATGATGTTCATTTAGTACATTATGGTCCATTTAGAGTCAAACAGACCATAAAGCAGGGGATGCTTTAGGGCGGGGCTACACGGTGATTGACAGGTCTCTACCAGAGACGTATAGGTCTCTACGTCACTCCTCCTCAGTCCTAATATGGTCACTTCCTGTTCATCGGTTTGCGAAAAAAACAAACATGACGACTGTAATCCAAGATGGCGACGATGAAATCGCTGAACTCAAGGCTTCAAAAAACTGCAGTCCTAGTTTCAAGTCTATATTGTTTCTCTGATTTTTGGAGGGAAACTCTGAAAGAAAAGCTTCTTCTCTGACTGAGGTTTATTCTTAACTTTCTCACATGTTCTCGCCTTCAGTTTGCTCACCTGCTGCGCGTTAGAACGAGGTTGATAAACTTATACTACAAATCATAGATTAGCAGAATGTACTACAATGTCTGAACTGTTTGCATGAGCTATTCTCTCAAAACACCGAGGCGGAGTTCTCCAGCCTGTGACAGTCAGAATGTGGGGGTGTAGCTCAGTGGTAGAGGTATTCAAGAGGTCTCTAGTTCATCTCTGGATGCCCCCCTCGAGTCTAAATGATGTCTAGCTGTCCTCTTACCTTCCTGCAGGTGGAGTTCTCCATGTTCACCCTCATCAGATCGTTCGTCAGCTGGTCCCTCTCAACGCAGAGATCCCTGTCTTTGTCTCGCAGGGCATCTCTCTCCACCGGCAGAGCCTCGTTCTCCTTCTGCAGGAAAGAGAGCTGCTCCAGCCACTTACCGTGAGCGTCTCTCTCCTGCCTGAGAATCCACGAGGTCTTCCACTCAATGAAGTCGTCCATTAGCTTCTTCTCCTCCGCAATCAACCTGTTTGTTGGGTGAAGAAGAAGAAGAAGAAGAAGAAGAAGAAGAAGAAGAAGAAGAAGAAGAAGAAGAAGAAGAAGAAGATCAGCATGGAAACGTTTCCCTGCAGATATAAACGCTAACTCTGTCCTGGACTTTTACTTTTGCCTCTCCAACTCGTCTTCGTTCTTCTGTCTATCAATGTTGGCTTTGAGCTTCTCGTTCTGACTGACCAGCAGCTTCGTCTGGGTCTCCGTGTCCGACTGCTGCTGCATCACCAGGCTCAGCTGCTCCTCCAGCTCCTGCTGCTTGCGGGATTTTGCCGCTGAGGGGAAGAGAGGAAAAGTAAATAAGGTGCTTCCCTGTGTCCGGCTTGAGGTGTTGCATCCGACAATCTGACATTCACAACGTCACGCAGCAATATCAAGCATTAACCTTTGACATCAGAGTCTAGTCTGAGTCAGGCGGCAACCTCGGGGTCTGCTGATTGAAGCCAATGCTTCATGTGTTAAAGCTGCATTCTCGCTAGTGTCCAGCAGGGGGCGACTCCTCTGGTTGTATAGAAGTCTATGAGAAAATGACTCTACTTCTCTCTTGATTTATTACCTCAGTAAACATTGTAAACATGAGTTTATGGTCTCAATCTCTAGTTTCAAGTCTTCTTCAATACAGCATGATGTTCATTTAGTACATTATGGTCCATTTAGAGTCAGATAGACCGTTGCTGCAGATTGAAGCAGCTCTTAAAAGGTAAAGAAGAAGAAGATTAAAATAATAAAGACTTTTTCCATCGTCTCACCCAGCACCTCGCTCTCCGAGTTATGTTCATCCAACTGCTGCTGCAGCTCCTCCATCTTCTCGCTGTGCTGCAGCTCCAGGGCCTCTTTGACCAGTCCGTTCGCCTCCGGCTGACTCTTCAGCTGCTCCATCAGCTCCTCCACCTTCTTCTCCTTTGCAACCACTAAGCCTTTCAGGTTCTTGGTGGTGTTTTTCTTGTCCTTCTCCAGCGAGCCGTACCGAGAGGTCCGGTCCCCGTTCTGTTTCTCCAGCTCGTCGTATTTCAGATTACATCTGCAGGTTGAAGGTTATTATATGTGTGTGTGAGTATCTACTGAGGTTCGTCTTGTTTAAAATAAAAAAGACTGCACTAAGATGGAGAGCTCACAAAAAAAAGTATTTTATTTTGTAAAACAAGATAAACGGATCCACCACATATCATACTGTTTTTTTATATATATTAAAAATATATATATTTCAAACACATCTGCAAAAGAAGTGCTGTTGCTCTAAAATACATACAAATAATAGACTAACTTAAATACTCAAATAGTGTTTGAGAGCTGTGACATTACTATTTATAAAATATTAAATAATATTCATTGTTTCAGTCATGTTTGAAGCAAACATTTGCAGGTTCCAGCTTCTCCAATGTGAAGATCTGCTGATTTTCTTTGTCATGTATGACAGTAAATGTAATGTTTTTGGATGTTTGCACTGATGGCTTAATGGAACAAACTGGTGCTAATGCTAACAGAGCTAATGTTGATTTAGCTAACGTTAGCTAAAGAGCTACATGACAGTTCTCTTTTTTATCAGTTGGTTACATTCACTAAGTTTAAAAGATAAAACTATAGCATATATCCAAGTTACATTTATATATCATTCTTTTCGTTTTAATAAACTATTTAGGATTTATTTCCCCCCCAGAAGAGAAGCAGGTCTGTCGTGTAACGTTAGCTAAAGTTAGCTGACATTAGCTCAGTCTTACCTCTCCAACTGCTCCTCCAGATATTGAATTTGTCTCAAATATAACAACCTCTCTTTGTCCGTAGAACCAATTATGTCCTCCATGTTTATGTGTTTGTCTTTTTCGTGTATATTGTCCCGTTTTTTGTGTATCTCTGCATTTTTAAATGCTTTTTTAGGGCATTTAAAAAAGAGAAAATAATGTCAACTTGTTGCTACGGAATGCTGCATTCAGGGTCTGCTCGGAAAGTTCTACCCTATTCAAAACAAACTGTCATTAATATGATTTACAAGAGAAAACAAAACAATTAAAACATGGTTTTATGAATTTCTAAAATTGAAATATAGAATATAATAATATATCATATATATATATATTTAATATCCAAACTTTTACAGATTTATTCCAGTTGTTGCTTGTGAATGCTGCCTTCAGGGACTGCTTGGAAAGTTCTTTCCTTTTCTAAAATAAAGAAAGCGATCAGAATTATAATGTATTACACCAGGCACCAGCCATATAATGAAAATGTAAATTAAACTCAATGAAATGCTGGTGAAGGACTTCAGAACAGAGGAATAAAACATTTAGGGAACATTCCAGTCTGTGTTATATTGTTCTTTTCATTATGTTGAAAGTTACTGATTATACATTTTCTGGTTTTGATTGTTCTTAAAAGAGACATTTTGAATTGTTATTTTTTTATTGGTTTATTGGTGTGTGTGTGTGTGTGTGTGTGTGTGTGTGTGTGTGTGTGTGTGTGTGTGTGTGTGCGTGTGCGTGTGTGTGTGTGTGTGTGTGTGTGTTTGTCGGCGTATATTACTCATGTTGTGGAGATATAAATCTGTTTACACACTCACATTGTGGAGACTCGCCTTCTTATTGGGGACAAAATGCACGTCCCAACAGGTAAATCATTTAATTTTAGAGTATTGGTTTAAGGTTAGGGTAAGTCTCAAGGAAATGAATGTAAGTCAATAGAATGTAATAAATGTAATAGAGTGATGGAAGCATGACCGTGTGTGTGTTTTTGTCCATGTTGTTGCAGCTCCCCATCATCACCAGCAGAGGTCAGTAAAAGCTTGCTTTGTTTACCGTGGAGACACTGAGGTGTGTGTGAGACAGACGGTGACAGTTGGAGAAACTCTCTCACCTCCACCTGGAATGCAAAAGAAAGAGGACGAGGTCAACTAATCGGACTGTTTTTCTAAAATACCATCATAGACATATATAAACTACAGGAAGTTTGAAGTGATTTCATGCAACTACTTTGAGACAGCTGTAAGTCATTTAGTACTACATCAGGAGATGTCGAAAGAAACACCTGTACAAGGTCACTGAATATTCTCACCTGACCTCTGCAGATATACCTCAAAATCACAAATATAAAGTAAAATGTAGTTTATAGTGTGACAGTAGTTTTAGTATATTTAATATATTTAATAATTAGTATTTTAATAGTATTATGTTATATATTCAGTTTTTTTAGAAGAAGAAGCTTTGTAAAATATTTAAATTATATAAAATATTTATTTTGCTAAATATATAACCCTTAAACATATGAAGAATAATAATAAAACATCAGTCCGAGCAATCAAATATTTGCTGTACGGTAGTTAGCGAGCTAGGTTGTTAATCCTGCTATGTACCACCATGTAATTAGCAAGCCAGCTGTACGCTGTGAAGAGTGTGTGGATGAAGTATTAAGTTGTTCAATTTTACTCAATTACTCTGACTCTCTGTGTTTAACGTTACTACTCCACTGCTCGTTTTTGTAATTATTGCAAAACCTCACCTCAGTGAGTCTGTGACATGCTGTAAATCTGTTTAGTTTATATACGGAAGTTAGCCCGCTACAACAGTCAAAATGTAAACGGTACACGTAAAGATGGCAGCTGCTCAGACAATCCCGCTATGTCAAAATTAATGTGAATGTCTCTACTCCTGCTCTATTTCTATGACCTAAAAGCTTTCCAGGGTTTATACGCATGCTGGCAGAGCCTAAAAACCATAAAAGCTACTTAGTGTGTTCCTTTTGATTGATCAACGGACAAATCTCCATGAGGGAATAACGCATGATATGGTTGAAAGCTCCAGAAAGGTTAGTAAGCAGACTTTGAGTTGGGATTGTTTGGTTTTTTCGTAAATGTTTTTCTTTCTTGTATCTCAAAGTGAAAACTAAACTTGTGGAAGGAAACCTGGTTGAATTTGTTTCAAAAAAGTACACCAAAGCCATTATAACATTAAAAAAAACTTTAAATAAATGGTGTGAGATTTCTGGACCAGCTGCAGGTTTTTTTATCTTATCGTCTCCAAAGAAAAATATTTCAACATGCTGCCGACAAACGTTTTTATCACAGAAACTGCAGCAAATTGATTTGTTTGCTGACATGATTCCACGACAGAGGATGCTGAGGCCTGTTATCCTCAAAGGCAAAACCAGAACCGTCTGCAGCAGCAGACGGTTCTGTCTCTGTTTTGATCTCCCCTTCTCTCCGCCGTCGCCCCTTTTGGCCCTTTTTGTTGTGGCGAGGCCTGCAAGAGGTCACCTGGGGTCACACCAGAAGGAGAGAACGAGGGTTAAAGCCTCCAAACTTCACTAATAACCCCCACTGTGCCCCCCCACCCTCCGTCCTTCAAGGCCATATTTCATAGCTTCTCTCTCCACACACCAGAGCTGGAGGCTGCTTCCATCCACGCGTCTGGTTTGCATTAAAATGGACACATGTGGTCTTTGTTTTGAGACGTGCGGCCGACACGATCCCATAACCGGCCGTATGAAAAATGGATTTCTCAGGCAGCGGATTAAGGCTAAACTTTGTTCAGGGTTTCACTTTAAACAGGAGGTATCGTAATGACAGGAAGACGCATGATTTGACTCCAGCCCTTCATTACGAGCACGAGTATCGCTGCGATGTGGAGCGGATAACGTATGTTAGATGTTTCAGCTCTAACTTATACATATCACATGTTGGAGTTTTTTTTTTTTTTTATGGCTCGATGTTGCCGTAAAAAGTAAGACGACTACGATTTACAGTCCAGGCTCTCGCACAATGGCTCAGTGTTTAGTTCAGGGTCACATGGCAGTTGATGGACATCTTGGCTGTGGCAGAGATCGAACCTGTGACCTTTTTTTATTTATTTTATGACCGGACAAATCTATTTAACCACCAGACCACCCTGCAACTCCAAACAGCCACTGGATAGTCTAAAGTCTAGTGATCTCCATTGTAGAGCCTCATTGTAGAGAGCACTAAATGTGGATTAATCCGCCGCTGAAAATAGTCCCAAAACAAATGCACTATTTCCTGTTTGTTAGATTAAAAACTAGAGTGAACAACTGTTTTAGGAAATGACTATGCCTGTGTGAGAAAAATTAATCTCACCACTAGATGTATTTAGTGGCTGTTCTGGAGCTTTCCATCATATCACATGATCTTCATTGACAGATGGTGTTCACAATGATGGAACTGTAGATGTCGAAATTCAAAGAAGTCTTAGCCATGTTGGCTTAAAATATTGAGATCCAAAGTACATTGATTGATTGATTTAGAGTACATAGTATAATATATACAGTATATATATATATATGACAGAGTATAAAAGAGTTGATTTGCTGAACATCTCTTTTGTAATATAATGTCGATCATTGGATGTCAAGCCATTCAAAGTTAAAAGTTTAAGTCCAGTTTCAAGTTTTGATTTGTTTTCAAGTTGAGTCTAAAAGTCAACAGACTAATCATGCAACTTAACAGCATAGTTGGACATTTTAGGAAATACGAATCTCTTCTGCTATCAGGCAAATAGGATTCTGGGTAACGTTGTTGCTGATAAGTGCACATCAGAACATTCACTTATTCACTCACGCTAGATGAGGAGATTGATACCACCGTCATGTCTGTGCGATAAATATGACGCTAGAGGCAGCAGATGGCAGCTTAGCTTAGCTTAGCACAAAGACTGGAAACGGGAGGAAACAGCTAGCCTGAACCACTGTGTGTGCGGGTATGTGGACAGTCTGTGTATGTAATGTATGTATGCAATATGTTATTTGTATTGTTTTAACAGCAGACATTGTATGTATGTTTCTAAGACAAATTTCCTTCGAGACAATAAAGTCTATCTTATCTTAGCTTAGCTTAGCTTAACAGTAAAATATTTTACTGATCAATCAATACTTTACTTTAAGTACTTTCAATTCGTTGATAATACTTACTTAATAATTTTACTTGTAGTGGAGGATTTTCACAGTGCGGTATTAGTACTTTTAGTTAAATAAAGGATCTGAATACTTCTTCCAAACGGTCCAGGTCACCAAAATACAACTGGCACTTCCTTGAAGCCAGCATCTAGTGGCTATTAGAGAAACTTCTAAAAGCATTTTGCTTTGTGTTTAACTTCTTTTTTTTACATTTAGCCATAGATGTTCCCATTTGAACTTTTACAGTGGCTGTCCCTGTAGTCTCTGATGTCCTTATCCTCATTATCAACTTTGTGTCACAGTGTACCGAGCATGTATAACCATTATTTTTGAATGGCTGTCCTTTTATTGTGCTTTAAATTACATCCTTCTACATCCATCAGCATGTTGTGTTTTCATTATTTCCCTGCACCAGTGTCACTCACGCAAATTCCTATATATTTAGTGGACTTGGCAGTGACTCGGATCCTGATTTCCAGGCGTATTTCTTTTCTAATTGAGAGCTGCTGTCTTGCATTGGACCGCTGCCACCTCTTGTAAAAAGTACTGAGGAGGAAAATGTATTGGGACCATATGTGGGGAACACGAGATAGCTTGTTTTTATGATTCATGTGAAGACAATGGCCGGAGCAGGTTACGTTTGGAGCTACAAGAGCACTTTAAAGTCTGCTAACTTGAGGGAATAAAGACTTTGTGAGAGTCAAATATCAAACATGCCGTAGATCAAAAACACGGAAACACAATAAAAAATATCTGGAGCATGATCGAGTGTAACTTACAAACAGAATCATTTTGAACAGAAATGATCTCATTGGTTGAGTTTAATCTGAAAAGGCAAAAACAAAACAATGATAAAACAAAAGTGACAATAGAAGAGAGCAAAAAAGCAAGATTTTAGCATTATCTTAAATAAATGTATTGCGGCTCACAGTGTTCAAAGCTTCCTACTATTACTGATTATCACTCAGGGTGGCATGATATCCTGTTAGCTAGCTTGCTAACCAAGTAATGCAGCTAACATCAGCTAGCTTAGTCACAATGATTTAAAAATGTCAGTTTTTGGTGTAACCACAAATTTAAGTTAAAGAAAACTTTTAAATGTATTTAAAGGAAATACATTTTGCTTTCCTCGTGTCTGTGCGTTAAAAGAGCTCAGGCTGTTCTCATACAGCATTTGTAGCTTTACCTACAAAAATGAATTCATTCGAACTAAAACTGGTCTTTCAGCCAGTAAACTGATGTTGGTGAGTCACGTGAAACGAGAAATCAACGTTGATTTGTTTGTCACGAAACAGTAAAAGCACCTCCATCATTATTTTAACCCAAACAACGATCTTTTTCTAAACCTAACTAAGTATTTTACGATATTTTGCTAAACCTAACTAAGTAGTTTTGTTGCCTGAACCTAGCTAAGTTATTTCCTGGGAAGATGGAAGTTTATTTTGAAAAGGCCATATTTATGTAACGAGCGAAAATTGACACGTTTTGCTGGACTTTTGTAGGAAAACGCATGAAAAACGTGTCCTCGTACTAGCAGTTGTATAAGGACACGTTGCATTACTAGCTGTTGTCTGTTTTTGCATCAATGTCACAAAGATATGCGTCTGTCGAAAACAGGAACACAGCCTAATTCATGATTATTACCGTCATTACATGTTATTGTGTTACTATCTTATGTCCCCTCGAGACACTAACAACAGCTTAAATAAGAGGGTGAGGTCATCTGACCAATCCAGCGTGAGCTTTAACTCTAATTGGCCTCCATACGCAACATCTGCATCCAGTAACATTGATTATAGTCTCTATACAGAAATTACAAGCATCACTATCTCACGAAGCCTTTCCCTTTTTTCCTCTTTCATTACATGCAGAAGATAACGGGCCTGATGTGGTGCAGAGCTGGCAGTCGGTCAGGCATTCACATTTTATTAGAGCCCCTTTTTTTATTTCATGTCCAAATAGCCTTCAGAAACCCGACAGCCGTTACACCGGAAAGCTTTGCTAAATTCTTTGCTGCTATTAGTGGTTGTAATTATAGAAGTGATCTCAAACTGACTCACAGAGGTTTTTTGGTCTCGGAGGTGGGTCAGAAAACTCCAGGGGGTCCGACCGTGGAGCATTAATCTTACAGCTGCGAAAATAAATCAACAGATTCCCACACTCTCATATACAACCACACTTCACACACATTGCACCCCTCTTTGATGTTGTAACGGTTCCTCTTTTTATCCGTAGTTTGGCATTTTGGGAAACATTTGTTTTGTTTCTGAGAGTTATTTCATGAGAAGATTGTTCAATCAAAAGGTGGTTAGCTTATCTTTGCAGACAGGAAACAGGAAGCCTGATCACGGTATATCTGGTTGGGTTAATGCGCACAAAAATAGAAATGTAAAATGTGGTTTTATTGTCTCAGCTGGTTGGTTTGTACCAATCAAACAAAGGAGATATAACATGTTAATTAATGAGCTTTAAAGGTGTTGGTAGATCTTTGAACAGATCCAAGCTAACTGTTCCCATCTGCTTCATGTCTTTATGCTAAGCTAATCCTCTGACGCCACATATTTTACATTTCATATAGTTTCCAGGTGTCCAGATGTTTTAAAAGTAGTTTAGTGTCTCCAGAGAGAGCTGTGTGAAGTCCAATAACGGTAATAATCATGAAGTAGGCTGAGTTCCTGTTTTCGACATAGTGTACAGACGCATATCTTTGTGACATTGGTGCAAAAACAAACAACAGCTAGTAATGCAACGTGTTCTCAGACAGCTGTAGGTATGAGGACTCATTTTTCATGCGTTTTTCTACAAAAGTCCAGCAAAACGTGTCAATTTTCGCTCGTTACATAAATATGGTCTTTTCAAAATAAACTTCCATCTTCCCAGGAAATAACTTAGCTAGGTTCAGGCAACAAAACTACTTAGTTAGGTTTAGCAAAATATCGTAAAATACTTAGTTGCGTCAGTTAAGTCTTTTTTTTAAATAATCAGGAGTTGTGGAGTTAGAAAGACGTGAGACCTCTGCCCGGATCCTCGGTAGGCTGGAGGCTCCAGGCTAAATTAGCTGCTACTGGAATAACACACCTGAATGTGCTGCTGGCGGTTGAGTTGCATTGTGGGTAATGCATGTCCTCATACAACGGTTCATATGATATCTTACAAAAAGTTACTTCTCATTTTTTGTGCGTTTTCCTACAGAAGTCAAAGGAAACAACTTTTTTAAGTTAGGTTTAGCAAAAGATCGTAAAACAGTTAGGTTCAGGAAAAGCTAAACAAATATTTAGTTCGATTTTTGAAAAGATCATTAAATACTTAGTTTCAGGAAAAGATCGTGAAATACTTAGTTAGGTTTAGGAAAAGATCGTAAGATACTTAGTTGGCTTAGGCAACAAAACTACATACGTGGGATATCTATGAATTACTGTGCATTTATTTTCGTAGCTTTTGCTTGGTTGTATGCGTCGGGTTTTGACAAGGAAGGCAAATGTGAGGCGTCAAAAAGACGATAGCTGAGTTTCAAATCGCACACTTTTCCTTTTAATTTTGGTTCGTGCTGTAGCTGCCCCTACAAAGCATGCACTGGGACAAACTACTTCCTCATAACACGGCACCTTGAACTTTGACACTCTTGCTCATATGCTCATACATCTGCTGCACAAAAGGATTGTGGGTCAGAATAGCCAGAAAAACACGCTGGTTTACAAACTGCAAAACGCGACCTCATGTAGTAGAACATCCTGGTATTTTTGGCATTCTGCATTTGACAAACTACGTTTTAGGACATAATTAATCTTTTTCTGGCATACTAAATAATATGGAAGTACGTATGTTTACTGCATCAATTTGGATAATTGGTGGACTTTCCACTCAAAGACATGGCTGATATCAACCGGTAGCATTAAGCTTTTTCATCCAAACGTCAAAAACAGAGGTCGTATCTTCTGTATTCATTCTGGGAATTATGATGATTTAGTTACATCCTACATTGTCAGATATTCTTAAGGTTTATTCCAGTATTTTAATTTTGTTTCACTCATTATTTCACGCTTGCATTTTACTCCTAGCAGTGTGTAGAGTCTATGTACAGTGAAAAATATCTCCAAATATGGTGATTTCCAAATTTTCAGATAAGTTTATGGATTAAGTTTGATTACATTTGACTTCTTAATAAACTATCTAAAAAAAACATCTGAAAATGCAGTTTTGGAGACACATGCTCAACTTTAACTTAAGAGAATAATAAAATGTTAAATGTTAAGAATAAAAACATTTATTTGGTGTTTGTGGTCAAATTTGTTCTGAGGAAGTTGTGAAAGTCGGTATATATCCCTGTTAAAAACAATCAAACATCACATTAATTCATTCATTTAAATCTGCACTGTTTAACACGTACTTTTATATATGTATTTCCTCCACATAAAAGGGATTTTGAACAGACTTTTTGTGTGTTTTGTGGTTGGCTGGTTAGTTTTTACTGGAGGTGATTGTGTTCTTGTAATACTCTTATCATAATCCTGTAATATCTCCCTCTCGGTACACGCTGTTTCATTGTGTTCACGCTGTTTAATGTGGGACAAAGTGTCCATTTTATGAATATAGAATTACTTAAGATTAGGCTCCTTGGTTTTGATAAACTCAAGAACCACAGGTGGGTAAAAAAAACGCAAAGCCATCATCATCTGTTTTGAGTTGACGGGCGCGCGGCAGAGAAAGGGTTAAGAGTCACATGGTAGCGGGTGGTATTATCAGCCCTGGGCTGTAAAAAAAAGTGTATGTGGAGGAAAAAAAAACCTTTAGGAGAACAAAGAAATCAGAGTCTATTTAAAGAGAAGTAGCCCCGGACCCCGCAGCCGTTGTGACACCCGGCTTTTTTTGCGCAACCGCTCCACAGCTGCGGCAAATCCAGCACCAGCACTGCCCGTGCACCACCACGGTCTCTCCCGACGTGCGGCGAGGATGCGGACTTCTCTGGTCGTGTGCTGCTGCGTCTTTGCACTGCAATGCCTCCCGAGCACGCTTTGTCTCCCAGTGCGGGGATCCAGCAGGTACAAAGGGGCGCCGGTGAGTTGGACCACGCTTGTTTGTTTGTTTTCTGTTGTAAAGAAGTTGCTGAGAAGTCGAAACAAAAAAAGAGTTTTCAGCAGAAGTTTGGATTTATTCTGTGCAGAACGAGTCGGTTTGGGTTGAATTGTTGCACGCGTGGGAGATGATTCATTTTGTTGCATTTTAAAGGAATCTGCAGTGTTGACTTTCTTGATTATTTCTCCTACAAGTGACTCCCCAACCCCCTAAACACACTAAACACACTCAACACACACGCGCACACACACGCTCGCACAATATTTTGCAACTTTCATGTGCAGACTTTAAAGCAGCACGAGTCTCTTTGCTGCAAAGTAAATACGATCCTCATTATTGTATGTATGAAGAATTTCTTTAAGGATTAAGTCTCACTTTTCTGCAGCGAAATGCACACGCACGTGCACAAACTCACACACACGCACGTGCACGCACTCACACTATTTTGCAATAGTTTTCTTGTGCAGACTCAAACGCAGCATGACTCTTTGCTTCAAAGTAAATTATATCCTCATTATTGTTTGAAGAATTTTCTCTAAGTGTCAACTTTTATGCAGCCAAATGTACACGTGCAGGCCTGCACACATGCACGCCCCTACCCCATCAATGACACTTAAGTTGCATTTAAGAAAATTGCTATTTTTAACGCGCGCACGTGGAGCTGACCTGTCACTGTAATCAGCACCGGGAGCTGCTTTTATGTTGAAAAGATTACTATCATCACTATTTATTCATTTGTATTTTTGTGTCTGCTCAGCAGAAGCAGACGCAGTCATGCCAAAAAACCTGACGTCTTCTCTCCTCTGCGTGCGTGCGTGACAGCAAAGTGTTTAGTTTTTTTTGCCTCAGTGCAGCCAGCGCAAAAAAAACAACATAAAGTTTGCTGAGTTCCCCCTCGTCTGCAGGACAGGAAGCAGTAATAACAGGTCTTAGAGGCATTTTGTCAACAACACCATAAAAGACAGGGGTCCTCCATATGGACCCGTCATGAGGGCGTCTGTGGCACCTGCTACCTCTACAGATAGTCACGTGTCTTTGTAGTTTATTTACTTACTTATCTGACAAGTTGTATTCATTTATCAGCCTCACTTTGCTGTTTTGCACACCGGACCACATGCTGCTACTTTAATACTTTTAATTCTAATATTTTGGTTGTAATCATTTTGGATCAGGTCAACGACACAGCCTTTGTTTACTCTCCTCTCTTCTCATGCATCCAACCTTTATTTAGGCTAGTTTAGCGTGCATGCTTTTTTCCCACAGGAATGTCCTGTTTACAGGTACACAGAAAAATAAGGAATTTATCAAAACATACAGGCGGCTCAGATAAGCAGTTACACGGAAGAATCGGGGCGGTTATACTGAGAATTGTATGTGGTGCTTTTAAGGTTGTTACTTTTAGGAGACTGTACAGTAAATCACTTTTGGTTTTGAAGCATCAGCCGGTCACAAAGCAAGAGATGTTTGGAGTCGAGTTGCAAAAAAACGGCGAACCTCTGACGAGAGATTTCCACAGATATAAATACAACAAGTTTGGCACGTTAACTCAGGGAAAGAAACAACCAATCGTATCATAAGAAAGGAGTGACAGTGAAGCTGATGCTTCATGTGTTAAAGCTGCATTCTCTCTAGTGTCCACCAGGGGGCGACTCCTCTGGTTGTATAGAAGTCTATGAGAAAATGACTCTACTTCTCTCTTGATTTATTACCTCAGTAAACATTGTAAACATGAGTTTATGGTCTCAATCTCTAGTTTCAAGTCTTCTTCAATACAGCATGATGTTCATTTCGTACATTATGGTCCATTTAGAGTCAAACAGACCATAAAGCAGGGGATGCTTTAGGGCGGGGCTACACGGTGATTGACAGGTATCTTACCAGAGACGTATACAGCGTCTCTACGTCACTCCTCCTCAGTCCAGATATGATCACTTCTGTTCATCGGATGCAAAAAAAACAACATGGTGACGGCAAAATCGCCGAACTCGAGGGTTCAAAACATCAGTCCACAAACCAATGGATGACGTCCCCATGACTACGTCCACTTCTAAAATACCGTCTATGGTTGCACTTATTTTACAATTTCCTGAAGGTCTTAAAGGCTCAGCGGAGTTCACCTGACCTGCTACAGAAGCTTGGTGAGCAGGGCGAGTGCAGATAGGGGATCTAACCTCAGTAAACATCGTAAACATGAGTTTATGGTCTCAATCTCTAGTTTCAAGTCTTCTTCAATACAGCATGATGTTCATTTAGTACATTATGGTCCATTTAGAGTCACACAGACCATAAAGCAGGGGATGCTTTAGGGCGGCGCTACACGCTGATTGACAGGTTGCTACCACGGCAATGCCGTATTCTTGTTTTCGTCTTACAACTTTAACCCTTTCACAGTGGGTTTTCACTTTATGACAGTTAATTCTAAACATTGTGGTCACCTAAAAAACGTCTAAGGAAAGATGTAGAAAGATGGCGCCTCCTTTCTGATTATCTACGTCACACAAGTCATTGAAAGTTGTCAAAGCTTCAAATTCAGGATTCCTTATTTCAGTGAAGTCCAACCTTGGGGTCTTCTTGGGGGTTTCTCAGACTTTCCTCTAATCTCTGTTTTAGTCTTGTACATACGTGGATATTTTTTACGTTTTATTCAAATAAAACACACCTGGTAGACACATGTAAGTGTTGAGTAGGGGTCACTTAAGTAGATTAATTTCAAAGGGTCATAAACCTTTATCTGACACAGTGAACATCTCAAAGGGCAAAATCAATATAACACAGTGTGGACTGATCCTGGTGTAACCATCAAACATGCTGCCTTTGTGTTGAATCATTAGTACCCACACTTTGTTTGTTTCTTTGTTTAATCCACAGTAATCAGAAACCGTTGTATTGTTACGACACGTCTTTCGTCGACGGTGTGATCGTCTTGTCAAGTTTAACCCCCCCCCCCCCAAAAAAACAGGTTTCCACACATGAAAAATGACTCACTTCTAGCAACACATTATCAGAGCAGTGTTGCACCTGTGATGACAACGTTGTTATGTCTGCTGGTCATCTCGCTGGAAAGTCTAATCTGTAGTTTTGTCAATTTGCCCCCCCCCCCCCTCGTTGTTGAAAAAGGAGTGAGTGATTACACAGGCCCGGACAGGCCTCCAGGTCTGTGGCATTCAGGGGATTCACAAAGTGCCTGTTTTCTCTCTCTCTCTGGGCTGAAGAGGGGGAGCTAACAGCTAACTGTTTTTGTCAATAAACCCCGAGTCCCTGGGTTCTGCTTTTTCTTTCTTCTGTCTTTGCACTATCATGTCGACGTCTTCGGGCGAAGCGATTGGTCGGGGGAAACCGTGGGAGCAAAGGTGACATCAGAGCCAGGCCCGGGTTCCCAGCGAGTATAGATCTAGGTCACAGCTGCGCCGGGCCGTGAGTGGCTGATGATTAAAGGCCCCTCCCTCATGAAGTTAATCAGATGCTTTTGTTAGCTATAGCGCGAGGAGCCCCCAGCCTCAAACCCCTCACTAACAAGGTGAGAGGAGGGGGCCGGCAGAATGAACCCCGTCAGGACTGGCCCAGTTTGACAGGATGGTGTCGGCACTTGAATTGAGATCCATCCTCTGGGTACCATGAATGTCTGAACAAGATTTCATGGCAATCCATAAAATGGTTGTTGAGATATTTCAGTCATTAATTCTGCCGGTATTTGCTCATAAACTAAAGTACTGGACAAATTAAAAGTTTGACGTTATGGTGGCGCCAGATAAAAAATCTGAGAATCACCAAAGTCAGTGGGATTCATCCGCTGGGCACCATGAATGTCTGCACTAAGTTTCATGGCAATACATAAAATAGATATTGAGATATTTCAAGTCTGGACCAAAGTGACCTACAGACAAGCAGAGCTGCCTAAAGAGTGTTATTCAAGAATCAGCGATCAGGTTTTTAAACAGCAGGTGTTGCTCCAGATGTTTTTTTTTAAATCACTCCACACTACGTAGAAAAACAGACCTTGTGTAAACTGGGCTGAACATTCACTGCGTGCGTGTGTCTATGATGTCCTGACTTAACCTTCCTGACTGGAGTCTTGTCACTTTCTATCCGTCCATCTCAACCAAATCAAATAACAACTGATTGCCCTCAAAAAGCCTAAAACAAAAAGACAGCATAATCTGCCTGGTGTCCATTACTCTGCAGCGCTCTCGTTAACGATGGAATAATCCGTGAGTCATCCTGCAGCCGGACGGACAGAAGATCTGCAAGTCTGAGGTCTCTGCGGAAGGAGAGATAAGAGATTCAAGCAGATGGTTTATATCACCTTCCACTGGCGGGTGTTTCTGAATTTCAGATGATATATTGGATTAGCAGAGTAAGACGGAAGATAACGAGGTATTTGTTGATGAAGAAAATGAACCCCCCTTTCCTATCTGGCACTTTAAATCCTCTCTCACTGTAAGCAACCCTTTGTCCTCTGTTTCTCTCAATGAGAGCACACCCTCCAAAATTGAAAGCTTATCTGCTTGCTCATGTAAACACTTACTTATGACTTACTTCCTGTCGTCCGGATTCTCTGTTACCAGGTTTAAGACGGTTAGGATATCCTCAGACTTTTATCCGGTGCTTCTTGTTTTTCTGCTACAGATTCTTGTGAGAATCATCGGCTTCTTTGAAACAATCAATAAAACCAGTTTGTGTTTTTTGCACCGTCAGATCTCGTCAGTCTGAAATGTTCAGTGAATATCAGGAGGAATTTTTCGATCATCTTTTCCAATTTCCTTACTTTTTTGGAGTCACTTTCCACTCAATCTTCTTTTTCTGCTTCTGCTGCAGTTCCTTCTGTCTTTTATTCAGAACACATGTTGTCGAGGATGCAATGCATTCTGGTATGTGATGAACAAATTGGTCTCTGAGCCTTTTGTTTGAGTTGTTGTTACCTCCGCAAAGAAGGTTTTCGTGTTTTGTCTGTTTGTCAGCAGGATCACGTAAAAACTAGAGGCCGGATTTTCATGATACTTGGTGGAAGGGTGCATCATGGGGCGAGGAAGATGCCCTTTAAATTACACAATACATTAATTATTTGTTCCTTGTTAGTAGGATCAATTTATTGTTGGTTTTGGATTTCATGGGATTTAAAAAAACATCTGAAACTGCATTTTCTCTTTTTATTGGCAAGAGTTAGCTGATAAGATTGATACCAATATGACGTCTGCACGCTAACTTAGCTCAGCATAATGTACTAAATGAACATCATGCTGTATTGAAGAAGACTTGAAACTAGAGATTGAGACCATAAACTTATGTTTACAATGTTTACTGAGGTAATAAATCAAGAGAGAAGTAGAGTCATTTTCTCATAGACTTCTATACAACCAGAGGAGTCGCCCCCTGGTGGTCAGTAGAGAGAATGCAGCTTTAACACATGAAGCTTTGGATTCACTTTTTAGAACTGGAGGTTTACTGTGATTGACAGGTCTCTACCAGAGACGTATACAACGTCTCTACATCACTCCACCATCCAAAAATGGTCACTTCCTGTTCACTGGTTGCAAAAATTCAAGATGGCGATGACCAAAATGCCAAACTCGAGGCTTCAAAAACGGCAGTGCACAAACCAATGAGTGACGTCACGACGACTACGTGCACTTTTATATACAGTCTATAGTGGAGGAGAAAATGTTATGGTGGCTACTTCTTTTTTTACATTTTTATTCAGTTTCTCCTCAAACTCGGTGCCAACTAATTTGGAACGATGTTTGAGCGTTGCTCGGACGGAGGCGGGCGGCTGAGATGAGTCGGTCATAGCAGTCATCGCACCTGGAGCCGATAAACACCCGTGACTACTGCAGAGTAATTTGTCCGGGGAATGAATTCTGATTGTAACCTTTTCCTTTAAAAAACAAAAAAGCCAGATG
This sequence comes from Anarhichas minor, assembly GCF_050575085.1. Taxonomy (NCBI): domain Eukaryota; kingdom Metazoa; phylum Chordata; class Actinopteri; order Perciformes; family Anarhichadidae; genus Anarhichas; species Anarhichas minor. Next base: position 773,456 of record NW_027466514.1, read on the forward strand.
TTGGTGGGTTTTTGTCCGGTGGGAAAGGGGCTTTAGACAGCTGCTGGTAGTAGCTTCATATTAAGAAAGTAAATAAGCTTATATCTGATTAGATCTTTATGCTCACTTCAAAATAAAATTTGTAGAAACACATCTGGCGAAGTTCATGCCAATAAACTTCTAACTCCAGGGGTTTTAAATTGCTAAATGTTGAGAGTTTGCTTTGTGTCTTGGGGGCAGGTGATCCCATGTCAGTGACTCAGCAGGAGTGTTGTGTTCATGCTCGCGTGTTCACATGTAATTTTCAGAGCAGACAATGGAAATCCTGTTAGGAGACTTTGTGACGACGCTACAAGAAAAAAAAATACCCTCGGGACAAAGTAGTCTGTCACTTTCTGCTGAGAGTGCAAGATGCCGGTTGATGAGACGTGAAAACTCCCAAAGAGCCTGAAGGCCTCGTGAAAAAGGCTTCTTCACTCTGGAACCATGTGAGTTTGTGATGGTGGCGGTGGAGGAGGAGGAAGGTGTTTATTACATGTATGGACATATCTAGCTTCTGGTTACAGCGATGACAAGATGTGTGAGCTGCGGTGGATCTGACAGCGGTATTCAGAAAGAAACGTGTCCGTACACGGCGCATCTGAACGACGTCGTCTTCAGTCTGACAACAAATCCACCACCACCCCCCCCCCTCCCCCCCCTGATATTTATAATTCCTCCGACCCACAGAGATCCATTAATAACACACTTTAGTTTATTCTGACTCAATCCCACAAACACCATCCTGCTCCCACAAATAACACTTTATTTGTCTTTTATTGGGCAGCTTTTATCAATGAATACTATTTGTTATTATCAAGTTAAAAAGCTGTGAAACACACACAAGATATTCTAGATGGAGCTCTTGTTTGGGTTTGAACTTTGATGTGAAACCTGTTTGGAATCAGGAGTGTTGAGGTCAGACAGGTCAATCAATCACAGTTTTTCATTTCCCTCTTTGAAATGACGCCCACCACTTAGAATTAGCCGAAGTTTTACGAGCCTGAAAGCCGACCCTCCCCTCACAGATTGGCATCAGGCAGCGGGCGACTTCGGTCTAATCTGTCTCGTTTTTTGGGGGACGGCGGTCGGCTTGTGACCAGGTGACCTACAGGTCAAATCAAACCTAAAATGAGTTTACATTATCCTGACAACAGCACAGCTGGATTACCAGTTACCAACTGGGAAAAGTGGATAACTCCACAAAAACTAAATTATTACTATTATAATAATTTGATTAATTTACCTTTTTAGGGAACTTTCAGTTCATAGTATCTATTGTGGTGGCATGATGCACATTCCCACTAAAGTTGACATGAACTCAATGGCCTGTTTCACTAATAGAGCCTATAGCCCCCCCCCCCGGGGTAAACAAATGTATAAACAAAAAGAGCAAACAAATAGAGACTGAATTCCATGCTGGTTATGTTTTCCAGCAGTTTCATGTCAACAGCTTTTAGATATGTTTCAGACGTGCTTCACACCGCGATAAGGGTTTTGTTGTAAGTCTGTTTTGTTGTCATGGGTCCAGATAACAGAGGAGGAACCTCAGATCTCACTCCAGACAAATAGAAGCTGAACAAGAAGCCGGTTTTTTTTTTTCTGAGGCACTTTTTTGGCTTATTCACAAACCTAACAAGCCGTTTAAAGAAAAACTGTAGGACATGAGCAGAGACGTGCCCCCCCCCCCTAATGTGACAAAGTGCTTTGTGCCGCAAAATAAGCAGCTTACATCTCGTTTAAACAAAGTGAAACACAGGAGGTGGAGGAGGGGTTTTCGGGGAGGTGTGTACTGTTTGTTCTGTGATCCAGACCCATCAGTCACCGTGTGTTCTGCAGTCTGGAGCACATTCCATGAATCCTGCTGGGTTTTGTTCCCCTTAACCTACAACGACGACACGGTTTGAGAGCTGCAGAGCCGAGCGAGGCAGCCTCGTTCAAACACAACGCACAACACGGTGGTGACGATTATTGTTCTGTATTTTAGGGATCTATTGTGAAATAGGGGGTTTGGCTTTTGGTGTAGGAGTTGTATGGTTGATTTCAAAATCTTTGGTTTAATAATGTTTACAGTTGATATTTTCTTACTTTTTTGTGTTTGATTACTTTGGTCTGTTTGACTCTAAATGGATCATAATGTACTAAATGAACATCATGCTGTATTGAAGAAGACTTGAAACTAGAGATTGAGACCATAAACTCACTGTTTACAATGTTTACTGAGGTAATAAATCAAGAGAGAAGTAGAGTCATTTTCTCATAGACTTCTATACAACCAGAGGAGTCGCCCCCTGGTGGACACTAGAGACAATGCAGCTTTAAGACTTGCCGCCTGGTTTTAACCCAGAAGCTGGGACATACTTCTACCTGCACGTCTCTGAAATCCCGACAATGACTCGTGAATATTGCAGTATTTCATGGACAAGGGCAATATGAGAAAAAACTCTTCCCAGGATTATATAACAGAGAAGTTGTGGGAAGATTCACAGGATCTGATGATACAAGTAATTAGTTTCGTCTCTACACAATGAATTGACAGCGTCTTTTCCCACAGGTTGTTGTGAGTAGCAGTGGAAAAGGAAATGCCCATAATTGTGATAGAGGGAGAACACCCAACAGTAAGTGAAGTACTGCAGATGTGGTCTGGATGAGCGGGATGAGTCCGATGAGGCTCTGCTCTGTCATTTGCTTCAGTGGAAATGAGCAAAGCCATTTCCTCTGGATCTGGTGGTAGTACCGATAACGGGGCCGATTGTCTCTTAAATTGGGGCAATCGACGCGACTCTGTGACCTGATCATGAGAATTCAAAATGAATTCAAAGTGATGTTGATTCACATTCAACAAACTCTGTTATGCACGTCCGTCTCAGGTCTTTGTCTTTGTTTCTTCCTCCTGTCACTCTTTCTTCTTGTTTTGTTCTTCCTCCCCCTTTTCTAACGTTCCTCTTCTTCATCACGCCTTTCTTCTGTTTGCCGTTCTGCTTACGTTGTACTTGTTTAACCTCCTCAATCAGAATTATAAACTGTTAGTTTCTGCAGAAAGCTCTTTCAAATTGAATTTAATAATAAAGACAATAGCCCCAAAAAACTATATTTAAAACAAAAGGCAATTCCTCAAATACTACAGTTGAAAACACAACATAAAGATAAAGATTTCTACAGTCTGAAATAGAGCTAACTATTCAATAGAGCTCAACAGTGACCGCCCACTTTTTTAACATCTCCGGGTCAGGAAGTAAATTCAGGAAACCTTTCCATGGTAATAGCAAGCTGCACCAATCACAGACGTCGCTGTTACACTTTAGGATTTTGGACATTCGTCTGTTATCTGTAACTGCTTATCCTATTAAACATGTTTGTCTTAAAACAAGATCAATATTATACAAACTTCTCATAGCTCGTGGTAAATCTACCCTGGACGGTTACAACATTATGGCTAAAACTGTTGCGTTCAATAAGCTATATTACTGCTAAAATAGATAATTGTACACTCAGTTAACAGCCCAGTATTGAGTAAATAGAAAGCAGCTCAGAGCGCTAAAGACTGACTAGCAGAAGCATGTTCCCGGCTAGCTAACGTGTTAGCGGTTAGCTCACCAGCAACAAACCATGTGACCAGACTTTTATTCTTGTGTCTTGTCTCACGTTTCTCCCTTTACCTTCATGATTCTCTTATTTATTTCCACACATTATTATACCACACCAAAGACGATTAGATGACACAGCGTAACATATTCCTGAATTATTTACGTATTTAATGACTGTTCAACAAAAACCCACCTCCTCCGACTCATGAACATCGTCGTTTTTTCCCCCCAGGTCTCTGAAAAGTTCCCCGACCTGAAGAAGAAGGGGAAGCTTCCTCACGCTCAGGACTTAGTAAAGGAGGCGAGTTTGCCCACAAACACCTCGAACGCGTGGAACCGACCTCGCTGTGGCGTACCGGACTACCCAGCTCACAAGGAGGTGCACCATCGGGGGCGACACCGCCAGAGACGCTTCGTCCTGTACGGAGGACGTTTGGAGAAGACAGACCTCACCTACAGGTACAGATAACCCACCTAAGACAACATGGATGAGAAGTGCTCACAATAATTTGACATCTACAGTTCTGTGAAAGCTTCAACTGCAATAAAACTGTGTGACCTGGTCGAAAGCTCAGGAACAAGCGAGTGTGTTTCAAGTGTGAAACATGAAGTCAATGTTGATTTATTTGTCACGTAGCTTCCGTACTTAAGTAACGCCACATCCGTAATTATTTTAACCCGAACCACAATCCTTTCCTAAACCTTTCTAAGTAGTTTCCTGTGAAGAGGGAAGTCTATTTTGAAAAGACTGTATGCATGTAATGAGCGTAAATTGACACGTGTTGCTGGAATCTTGTAGGACAATGCACTAAAAAATGATGAATAACTTTTCATGAGATATCATACGGACCGTATGAGGATATGTTGTGTGTAAATAAGTAACGATTTGCTACAAAGTTAACCATGTCAATTTAAAATGTAACGATATGTCAATGTCAACTTGTTTCTGCTGCCCCCAACAGGCCAAAAACGAAATAGTTTATTGCAGGTTTAAGAAATGATTTTGTTTTTACGAAACAGCACGTTACTAAAGTTCATGGCGGACGTAACGATGACTCTGTTGCAGGCAGGACGTGACAGATTCATAGACACATTGGATGTTGAACTCAAAGAGAACACATGTAACACGGGGAGGGCTTTTATAGTTCTTAGAAAATGAAATCTTGAAATTATGATTCTGACAAACGAGCGCAGGTTTTCTTTCATCTGAGGCCTTGGCACCAGCGAGCGTCTGGCAATCCTCTGTTGGCTGGCTGCCTCTCTGTCTGCGTCTCCTGGAGTCCCTTTCATTGTAGTCGTTCCTTAACGTAACAGTATATTAAGACAGATAGAGAAAGAGAGACGGGCGAGGCAGCAGCGACCACAGACTAATGAGATTCTGCTGAATGGGATCAATGAAAGGGCTCAGAGTGACACCTGACAAAGTGAAGTGGTTAACCAGGCAGCAACCCACAAAGTTACTTGACCCGACGGGGCCACCGTTGCTTCTACGTCCTTCTAAATGACTTAAGTGTAAAGAAAGAGTGGAGCCTCACTAATGAGTCCCCATGTTTGCTTTATATTTAGAATCAGTCAGCATTTTGATCTTGCGTAGCAAGTTCTGGCACGACGCTTGAAGTCAGCTGAGAGCAGATTTGTTTTTAACGGCTTTAACGGTTGTTAAGGAAACTGTAAAGAAGGCTGCAACACGTTGACAGATTGAGCTTGTTGTGGTAGAGGGGGGTCGTCCTGTATCCACAAGGCTGGCGGTTCCTACAGTTTGTGTGCCGAAGTGTCCTTGAGAGAGACGCTGAACTCCAAGTAGCTCCCTGTCCACCGCTCCTAAATACACTTAGGATGGGTGAAATGCAGACGTCAAATTTCCTTCTTTGTAAGTAATGTAAATGACGATTGTAATAAAGTTTAAGGACGGGAGGAGAGTTTGTTTTTCAGCGAAACTTTAATTCAGATTTCGAACTTTATTCTTCACATTTATCTAAAATATAAGTATAGCTATAAATCGTTAATTTTACAACTGCTTAAGTTGGTGAGGATGGAATTGGTTTAAATGCACTTTGTAAAACATTGGTGAACTTAAGCAGTTGTAAAATTATACTTATATTTTTTGTACAAAACCAACAGGGAATCTACCAACAAGTATTGTGTATCAAAGCCTGATATATCTTCTTCTGTGCAATAGAGCTCCATTGTTCAAAAACTAGTAAATACACATAACTTAACACGATGGACATTTTGCTCAGGATGGCAAGTAATATGCTGTATAGCGATGGTGAAGTGGTCCAAACATTTGACTGTTGAAACAATCAAAACGTGGGCAAATTAGTCTGTAAAGAGCCCCAAAAGAATCCAAACAAAGAGATACAGCAACTAGATCGACGGTTACATCCACCGTGATGAAAGGAAAGCCCACCTGCACCCGGCGTGTTACTATTTGACATTGGCTTAGTTCAGTTGGCAAGTAGCTAACTTACTAGCTAACGTTGTTGTAAGGAATCAATGTTAAAATGATCTATTTTATCAGAGACATCACTCGCCTGAAAGCTTACTAGTTTGATATGTTAGTAATATGACAGCAGACTAAAGCTAGCCAATGCGAAGCGCTAACGTAAAGCACTCCAGCTCACTAGTGTCTGCATTATTCTTTAATAAAAACACCGGCGTACTTACCTATTTGAAGCTCAGCAAAGTGGGGCTGGAGAGTCGTATTAATATTATATGTATATATCATCTTTAATCTTCAGGGTATTTGTGTTGAAAAGGTGATAAGCTCCAAGCTTTACATTACTCAAACAAATGTTTGCACTATTGCACAAGCACTCTTTATTTAGGATCAAACATAAATTATTCTCAGTTTTAAATGAACATTTTCCAGAGAAGTGATCTCTTCCTCTCCTCCTACATACTTGTTGTAAACAGAAGACAGTGAGATGAACACCAGTGGTATTTCTTATTGCTAGTGTTCCTCTAAATCAAGACCACATTTCCCGAAAAGCTCGTCTGCTTCCTGTCCCTCTTGACTCTCCTTGCATGAAAAATACAAGAAAAGACAAGAGCTGATGACAGCCAGTATGAATTCTTAAATTCTCCGGACTTCTGCCGTAGAATGATGCAGCAGATCTTTCTCAGCAGAAAGGCCTCTGGAGACTCACAGCCTTGGTTTGTTTTTGTCCAAAGTAGCTGTATTTATACATCTTAACTCTACATATACTACACAATACTACACATAATGCCTTTGACTTTAAACTTTTACATCAGTAAAACCTGTACATGTAGACCCGAGGAAGACCAGCTGATATTCAGGTAATCAGGATACCTTTATTACAAATTAAACAACTACTTCAAGTGCTCAGTGTCAGAATTGACAGCTAGAGGTTAAAGGAATAGTTTTCATTTAGGTAAATGCACTTATTATATTAACCTCATGTCTGTGCGTTAAGTACAGAGCTGGAGTCAGGATGTGTCTAGCCTAGCTTAGCATAAAGACTGGAAACAGGAGACGGTTAGCCTGGCTCAGTCCAAAGTTGGTCTGTTGTAGGTGTTAGTCTGCCTACTAACACCTCTAAATCTCTTTAATCAGCATCCTGTATATGTTTTGTTTATTGTGAAACACAAAGTAGTAATTTTTGTGATGCAGCGTTTTCTTTTTGAACGTTCCAGGCGCGAGGTTTGGTACCATTGTGCCAAAACCAAAATCTGTGCTTACATCTGGCCCGCTTTATAGCCAGAAGCGCTGCACAGAATTCAGGCTAAACACGTCCTGACAGCTCCGCACTTCGCCCACATCAGAGTGGTTTCAATCCTCTCGTCTCAATCCAAAATGTTGAACTATTGCTTTAACTTTAACTTATCGGCGCATATATTTGTAACAGGCCATCGTGTTGTAAGTTAAAAGCAACGCAAAATATAAGTTGACAAATAGCTGATGACCTTTAAAAGTTAGTGTTGAGCCCGGTAACAGGTTACAAAATCCAGCTAACAGCACCTATAGAGGTCACTGATCAGCACCAGGCGGCAACCTCCAGTTCTGCCGAGTGAAGCTGATGCTTCATGTCTTAAAACCTGCATTCTCTCTAGTGTCCACCAGGGGGCGACTCCTCTGGTTGTATAGAAGTCTATGAGAAAATGACTCTACTTCTCTCTTGATTTATTACCTCAGTAAACATTGTAAACATGAGTTTATGGTCTCAATCTCTAGTTTCAAGTCTTCTTCAATACAGCATGATGTTCATTTAGTACATTATGGTCCATTTAGAGTCAAACAGACCATAAAGCAGGGGATGCTTTAGGGCGGGGCTACACAGTGATTGACAGGTCTCTACCAGAGACGTATACGGCGTCTCTACGTCACTCCTCCTCAGTCCAGATATGGTCACTTCTGTTCACTTGTTGCATTAAAACAACATGGCGACGGCCATAATCCAAGATGGCGACGGTGAAATCGCCAAACTCGAGGCTTCATAACATCAGTCCACAAACTAATGATTGACGTCACTACGACTACCTCCACTTCATAAATACAGTTTATGATCAGCATGATATATTTTGTTTATTTAATTTGTACAAAAAACGAAGTGTAAAAACATAATTTTCAACTGTTTTTAGACAGATTAAAAAAACTTGATATAACGTCAGTAAACTAAGAGGATTTCGCGGCCGTTGGACAGAGCCACGTTAGCCTGTTTTTGCTTGTTTCCACTCTTCATGCTAAGCTAAGATAACTGCCTGTGGCTTCATATTGACCGTACAGACATTCTCATCAAACTCTCCGTCAGAAAAACAATAAGAGTATTTCCCCAAACTTTTACTTTAATATCAGGATTGAACCTGATCCCTTCCTAGATAAAAAAGCGAACTCTCCACATACTGTGACAACCTTTCTGCGAGTTATTACTCTCATACAAAGTCAAAGTCATCTCATCAACAACTGATTTATTACAAACTGAAACATTCATTCTCATTTTACTGCAGCAGTAACTTTTAGATTTGAGTCATAAGATAAGGAGGTTTCATCACACTGGGTGGTTTCTATCAGAAAGGAAAAGGGAGGAGACGGTGATGCGGTGTTTTGTTAGCGAGCCTGAGGGCGTCGGTAACGGCACACCTCCCCTGCTGCAGATATCAGATTAGAGGGAGGCATGCGAGGCCGGTGGTCCCCTCTCTGCTACTATACTGTACATCCTGTGTGTGTGTGTGTGTGTGTGTGTGTTTGACACCTGCGTTGATCTCCCGCAGGATCGTCCGGTTCCCCTGGCAGATAGGTGAGGAAAAGGCTCGGCGTGTCTTTCGGGATGCGCTGAAAATCTGGAGCGACGTCACACCGCTCACCTTCACCGAGATCCACGGCGGGAAGGCCGACATCCGCATCGACTTCACAAGGTGGGAGGACCGAGACGAGGGGGGAAGTAAAAACTCCTTTAAGACTTATTTTATATGTGTAGATTAAAAAATAATCTACTATAATAATAATAATAATAGTCCTGTTCGTGACTTTCATGGACAGGATATCTAGGCACAGCCTGGGGGCGGAGAACGTCAGGTTCGGGGGTCTCGGGATCGCCTCTCTGCTGTTTGCAGATGATGTGGTCCTGTTAGCCTCCTCGGATCGTGACCTCCAGCATTCACTGGGGCGGTTTGCAGCCCAGTGTGAAGCGGCGGGGATGAGAGTTAGCACCTCCAAATCTGAGGCCATGGTGCTCTGCCGGAAACCGGTGGATTGCTCCCTCCAGGTGGGGACGGAGTGCCTACCTCAAGCGAAGGAGTTCAAGTATCTCGGGGTCTTGTTCACGAGTGAGGGTAAGATGGAGCGGGAGATCGACAGACGGATCGGTGCGGCTGCAGCAGTAAAGCAGGCGCTGCACCGGACCGTCTTGGTGAAGAGGGAGCTGAGCCGGAAGGCAAAGCTCTCAATTTACCAGTCGGTCTACGTTCCTACCCTCACCTATGGTCACGAACTCTGGGTCGTGACCGAAAGGACAAGGTCGCGGCTACAAGCGGCCGAAATGAGTTTCCTCCGTAGGGTGGCCGGGCTCAGCCTTAGAGATAGGGTAAGGAGCTCGGTCATCAGGAGGGAGCTTGGAGTCGAGCCGCTACTCCTTCGCGTCGAAAGGAGTCAGCTGAGGTGGTTCGGGCATCTAATTAGGATGCCTCCTGGACGCCTCCCACTGGAGGTTTTCCAGGCACGTCCAACTGGGAAGAGACCCCGGGGAAGACCCAGAACACGCTGGAGGGATTACATCTCCCAGCTGGCCTGGGAACGCCTCGGGATCCCCCAGAATGAGCTGGAACATGTTGCCGGTGAGAGGGAGGTCTGGGTCAGCCTGCTTGACCTGCTGCCACCGCGACCCGACCCCGGATAAGCGGTGGAAAATGGATGGATGGATGGATGGATAGATTCAAAAATACAAATATTACTTAAAATTTGTTTTGGGGCAAAATAACAGAATATTAATATATTTGGTCTTTGTTTTTCAACATTTTTCAAAACAAAAATAAAAATGTAAATAAAATACCCAAAAGTAAAGTAAAATAATTAAAAGACACAAACAAAAAGTTTAAATAAATTTTAGCAGCTATATTATAGTTAAGGAAATATTTTACGAGTTTTTTTTATTCTCATCAGAGTGTTTGTTTTATGGACCTGCAGGTACTGGCACGGAGACAACCTTCCCTTCGACGGCCCGGGTGGGATTCTCGCTCACGCCTTCTTCCCCAAAACTCACCGACAGGGCGACATCCACTTCGACTACGACGAGTCCTGGACCCTCGGAAACCACATGGGTGAGTGTTTGTCTGGAGAAAACTGATTATTATTTCACCAACTTTGTTTTATCTTTATTTCTTTAAGTAGAACATAAAGAAATAAATATGATTTAATAACAGACCAGGTCACCAAAGACAATAAACGTGTCATTATTTCATCGATACAAGAACCCAAACAAGGAGGTTTAAGTTCAATGTAATAGAACAATGTAATCGTCTCATTACAGATATACTTTACCTCGAGTTGAGCAGCATCATAATCAAATACAGAGATGCTAGGAACAAAACAAATACATATATATATATACTACAACACTAGAGCCATCTCAAATGAAATTAAAGCTATCAAGTAATGAAAACAACTTTAAAGCGTTCTTGTCTTTAACAACTTTCAGTGACTTACTTCACAGTTTTAAACTGATTTTAGTCTGAAAGTATTTACATTCATGTATAAAGACCTTCACCGTGTAGCAACACAATGTTAAGAACAAAGTCTTCTACACAGACACTGTCTTCCCTGTAAACGGGTGAGAACTCAACCCTGAAACTACAATACATCAGACACATCTGTATCATGAGACATGAGGACTAAACAGAGACGTGAGTCAGGAAGGAGAGGAAGTGGCGAGGTGCTTTTTCTTCATGACTCTTTGTTGGCACCGTAACGTCTCAGGTAGCTAAATCTGCACCGCCAGCAGCTCAAAACAAACGGTTCCTTTCAGACGCCATTAGAACCAGGTGTTTTTTGCATCCTCTGACTCGTCTTTCCTCGCTCCCTCTCTGCAGGGACAGACCTCCTCCAGGTGGCTGCCCATGAGTTCGGGCACGTCCTGGGCCTGCAGCACTCCCGCGAGCCGGGAGCCATCATGTCGGCGTACTACTCCTTCTCCTACCCGCTGAGGCTGAGCGAGGACGACAAGCGAGGCATCCAGTACCTCTACGGCGCTCAACCCCAAGTGCCCTCGCCGCCGCCTCCGCCTCCTCCACCTCCTCCACCTCCTCCCCCACCTCCTCCACCTCCTCCGCCTCCTCCCCCGCCTCCTCCACCTCCGTCAAACCCAGAGACCAACGAGATCGTCAGGAACGTGAGTGGAGCCGACGCAGCATTTAATGAACGAAATCGTGGCTAAAACTTAACCGGTAATGTCAAAGATTAGCATGTCTGTTGACACTTTTGCGCCAATTCACAAAAAAAGCTTTTGCGGCCTCACAACTGCACGAATATTTGCACGTATTTAAAATGAGGTAACATGAAGACGTTTGGCCCCTTTTCTATGCAAACCAGCCCGTCAGTATCACATATACAGGCTGGTCAACAACAGCGTCTCTGATCCAACCTCGGCCTGAACAGTGACGACTAATTTGTTGCCATCAAATCGTAGATTAAGGCCTTCCACAATTTTTAAAGGAGCAGTGTGTCGGGTTTAGTGCCATCTAGTGGTGAGGTGGCAAATTGCATCCCGACTGAATACCCCTTCCTGTTCTACGGTGGTTTGTTCTGCCTCCAAAGGCGACATTTATATTAATTTGCCAGATGGATAATTGCACTCAGCTGCAAAACATTATGAACGTTTATATACATCTTTTGTGAAACGGACCTTGAGACGGAGCAGAGAGCGGGTGCAATTAATTCTTTGTGAATTTGTCTTATTGTCTTTCTGACTTCCTGTCTGTGTCTCAGCTCAAAGCTCATTTGGTTCCGACTGAAGACGTGAATCTTTAATACAGCTCAAATTAGAAGTTTCTTTTTTTTTTTAAGTTTCAGTAATTTCCTCAAACAGCTGGTCAGTTTATCAAAGTGTACTAGAACAGGAGGAAAATAGGGGATTTGTTTGGGACTATTTTTAGCGGCGGATTAATCCACTCAACAGCAACAACAGTCCGTCTCTTAGCATCGAGCCTGTTGGTTCCCACTGAAGACGTAAATCGTTAAAACACATCTCAACAAAAGTCACTCAAACAGGAAATAGTGTATTTGCTTTGGGGACTATTTTCAGCGGCGGATTAATTCACATTTGCTGTAGTGAGTATTTGTGGGATTGAGTCAGAATAAGTTTTGTAATGGAGCTCTCTGACTGAGAGGAAGAAGAAATATCCACAGGGGGTTACTTTTTCATTTGTATGGGATTTGTTGACAAGAAGAAAAATATGGCATACCCCCCCCCCCCCCCCCTCCCCTAAGAGTTCGTGGTTTCTGTGGTTATGACTCTTAAATAGAGAGAATATCTTTGAGACTGCACCACATCACACAAGAGTGTATCTTTGAACCTCGGATGATAAATGAGGGTCGAAGACAAAAGTAATCTTTGTGTGGATGTGGAAAAAAGATCATTTTCTCCTTCTAGACTTCTAACCGAGAGGGTTTTATTTCGGGATCAGACAATAAAAACGTCTCCTTAACACTTTTTAATCTCCGCTGCAATAAAAACTTTTACGCTCGTGTCTCATGTTCTAGCCCGACGCTTGCCAGACGGACTTCGACGCCGTGTCCATGATCCGGGGGGAGCTGTTCTTCTTCAAGTCGGGCTACGTGTGGAGGATCCGGGACGGGCGTCTGGAGGGCGGGTACCCGGCGCTGGCGTCCCGTCACTGGAGGGGGATTCCCGACAACATCGACGCCGCCTTTGAAGACAAGTCGGGGAATATTTGGTTCTTTCAAGGTGGGCAGTGAGGAAAACGCTCGAGCTGAGATGAGTTATGTGTGTTTTCTTTTATGGTTTTCAGGATCACCGTGAACTCTTGGGCGAGTTTGAACAGGTGTAAAATGTTAATTAACACAGAGCCGTGAAATTATTGCAATTATGAGTCTTTCTGGGGTGTTTACATTAGATGTGGTTCAGGGTAGAATGAGTTTCACTGTGAGGGGACATAAAAAGCTTCTGTTTAGTCAGTTTACTCTTCTTTTACCACTTTTCTTTAGATTCTCTTAATGTGATGAACATTTAACATTCATCATGAGCTAACTTTACCTGCAGCTGATGTTCAAAAACATCAGGAAACACAGATGCTGTCCGGCTTCAAACCTCTGACTCCTGGTTTGGGGTTTTTGGGGTTTTGCTTCACTGCAGCTCTGAATGATCATTCTGAAAACAGACATGGAAGTAAAACCTTTAGTCTTACACATGAACGAAGTTTATTTGACGCAGCAGCAAAGAAATTGTCAGATCATTATGTCTTTAATAACATTCTTGTTCTCAGGCTAATTTTCAATAATATTATTACAAAATACAGTATATAAAAGGAAAAACATGCAAGTACAAACGTGAAGACATGAAACACAAAATAGTGCAGAAGTTAAAGTATAAGTATGAAAAAAACACGTATAATATAAAATATAATACCGTGGTATCTCTGTAAAATGTGGCATGTGTTCAGGTTTAAACAGGATTAAAGTGGCCATGTTAGTTCACTCTTTGTTTGTTCATGCACAAAGACCGTATATAAGAAGTAAGCGTAGTCATCTTGACGTCACCCATTGACCATAAAGCAGGGGATGGTTTAGGGCGGGGCTAGACAGTGATTGACAGGTCTCTACCAGAGACGTATACGCCGTCTCTACGTCACTCCAATTTGAAACTAGACTTTCTGACTGGGTAAAAAACGACTGAATGGATCTCTAAATGAAAACCACCCTCAAGACTTGAACGGCGTCCATTGCTCACCATCTCTGCTCCTCTCTGTCCCGGATCAGGTGAGAACTACTGGGTGTTCGACGCCGAGATGCAGGTCAGAGGGCCGGAGTCCATCCGGAGTCTGGGTCTGTCGGTGTCCGGGATCCAGGCGGCGCTGCGCTGGGGCCACGACTCCAACTTCAACACCTACTTCTTCAAGTCGGGCAGCTACTGGAGGTTCAGCCCCAACGAGAAGCGCGTGGAGTCCGTGTACCCCCGAAGCATGCAGGACTGGAGCGGCATCCCCAACGACGTGGACGCCACGTTCAGGGACGTCTACGGTAATTATTACCTCAGTAAACATTGTAAACATGAGTTTATGGTCTCAATCTCTAGTTTCAAGTCTTCTTCAATACAGCATGATGTTCATTTAGTACATTATGGTCCATTTAGAGTCAAACAGACCATAAAGCAGGGGATGCTTTAGGGCGGGGCTACACATGCTAGTATTTTAGTCACAATGGGATTTTGATACTCCAAGACTGTGCACAGTATTTAAGTTTACATGCACTCTGTTCCACTTATAATCCAAATATGACAACATTCAGGATTTGATTTGTTGTACTTTTGGGTGCATAAAAATGGCAACAAATTACTTATAACCTCGGGGCTTCCTGCTCTAGTGTGATGTACAGATTTATGAGTTGTGATATGAGGTTATATGAATTATATTGAGTTGACTAGACGTCATCAGTCAGGCTACTTCTGGTCACAACGCTCACAAACAGGTGATTTCATGATATTTAGAGATTCATAAACTCGTTTTTATTCGCTCTGGAACCAGAATATTAACGTCACTATGTGCCGGTTGTGCCATTTTAGAATATTACTGCATTTCATCAAAAATAAAATGCTAATTTGATGTAATTTTAAGCCACAATGAACACAAAATAAAACCCTGCTGAGCCGTTGTTTGACCTGAGATTTCACGGTGTGCTTTGCGTCCTTCAGGCTACGCTCACTTCATCCGAGGTCGACAGTACTGGAAGTTCGATCCCGTCGGCATGAACTCTCTGGAGGGCTACCCGCGCTACATCGGCATGGATTTTTTCGGCTGTAGAAACATGTGAGACTTTTAACTGTGAACAATCACATCGACAGGATTCGTGTTCTTTTTTTTTAACCATGAAGAAGAGTTTTTTTTGGAGCAGAGAGGTTTTGTGTTTTTCATCCTGCGGATCCTTTAATCCGTCTTTGCTTTACTCCATTTATCGAATCTCACCTTCTTCTCAGGAAAACCCAGTAATGTTTCCTCAGACTCGGCTCCTCCTGTGCAGCTATACTCCTATTTATTTTGCACATTGTTATTCGTCACCGTGAGGCTGAGAACCTGGGCCCCGTGTTAACGACACATCGCTCTCACTTCCTGTCTTTGAGCCTGAAAATGAGATTTTTTGAACTGGTTTTGCAGACGGAACCAGTTCAGACTGTCGAGGATGTTTTTCACTTGGAACTCTTGTGTTTTTTTCATCATGGACGAACTCTCTGATCCTCAAGTGTTTGAAGAGTGACATCAAACCTTAAAGCTGCAGTCAGCAGATGTGTTTGAACCCAGAAATCATTCCGCATGAAGTCGGGAAACAAACGCAGTTCATTTTATTGCCCAATCGGACTCAAGCGGAGTCTGAATGACAACACATGAACAAAAGTCACATTATGTTCAAGTCTTTCATCAATTAGATTTGTTGTGACTTTGTTGAGACTGTGACCGACTTGTTTGAGTTCTTATTAGCTGAAGATTCTGCTCCGAATTCAAATCATTTGGGGTTTTAAGGTCCTGAAGTGAGTCTCTCAGGCAGCTCTCGCTCTCATGGTGTCAGAAAAGTAGTGAAAATCTGCACACAAAAAACTGTGATTCCATCGACTATTATTATGCAAATATTGGTGAGTCGAGATAAACAGTCGCACCAATTTTGCCAGTTGGGTGCTATCAAACCTTTGCAGAAGAAGAGGAAACAACACTGATGGAAATATATATTTACATATACATATATAAATATTTATGTATATATATATATATTTGATTTATTACCTCAGTAAACATTGTAAACATGAGTTTATGGTCTCAATCTCTAGTTTCAAGTCTTCTTCAATACAGCATGATGTTCATTTAGTAGATTATGGTCCATTTAGAGTCAAACAGACCATAAAGCAGGTGGATGCTTTAGGGCGGGGCTACACAGTGATTGACAGGTCTCTAGCAGAGACGTATACAGCGTCTCTACGTCACTCCTCCTCAGTCCAGATATGGTCACTTCCTGTTCACTTGTTGCAATTAAAACCAAATATTGTGCATTGCTCGTTCAAAACGTGCCGATTGTTTGGCCTCTGGTGCTGCAGCGTTCTGGAGAACCGCTCATCCGGACAACGTCACACTCGACACTGAGCCTCTTTGGATCGTCAGCTGTAGAGACGCCAAGTGTGAAGTCCATCGGATGAGCGGTTGTCGAGGAAAGCAAAGGACAGACAGACAGACAGACAGGCAGAGACTCCTTCCATTATAGTTAGATGGAGGACTTTTAACTTTTTCTAGAAGGATGTTTAAGAGGGAAAAAGTCACCAAAGTTGTTGTTTTTGGGGGCGTCTGAGAGGCTCAATTCATGGAAAGAAAGTCCTAAATCCTCTAGATCCTTCTAGACACAAATATGGACGATGTTATCACTTGCGTTTTCGAGTATTTATTTTCCTTATTTGGGCAAAATGAACAAGGTTTCAGTCAGTAGAAGTTCTTCTTGTCCCTTTTAGATGTTACGTAACACTTTGTCTTCCCGGACAAACACACAGAAACAGCTTCTGCCTTTCAGTCAATGAGGAGCCTTAAAGAAGAGTCACATTGGGAAGAAGAAGACGATAACGTTTCTGTTATTTTTAATGTTTTGATGTCACTCCTCCAACATGATGCCATGAAGCTCTTAGACGACGCTCTGCAGCTCCTCTGTGACGGCTTAAAGGAAAAAGCTCCAGAGCTCCACCTAGAGTAACACCGTCAGCCTGCAGGAGGACTCAGATATTTCCTCATATTATGTGTCTGTCTCTCTCTCTCCCTCCCTCTCCCTCTCCCTCTCTCTCTCTCTCTCTCTCTCTCTCTCTCTCTCTCTCTCTCTCTCTCTCTCTCTCTCCCTCTCTCTCATTAACGTGGTGCTTTGTTCAGGTCGGTCAGTGTGACACATTCAGGGACAGCAGCTGCTGTGGGGATCAGCGGGTCTCCACCTCCGGACGCTTTAACTTTCAATCTGTTGTTGCAGAGACGAAGCCAGAAGTAATCGTATAGATTACCAGCTGGAAAAACACTTACTCAAGTACAATTGTGAGGTACTTGTACTTCACTTCTACCCAAATCTATTCTGTCGTTACAGTAAACCGTTGCAGTACGTTTACAAAAAACAACATACTTTACCATTTTTATACCAACAGTAAATGATACAGTTTGAGCATCAATCACACATGTTGCTCACCAGGATGTAAACAACGACTTCTTGTTTTTGAGGATCTCTCTGAAGCTTTTTCATCCTCAATTTACTTTAATGTTTTCCAGCTGTCAGCAGCTCGTCCACTTCCTCGGTGCATTGAATTCTGGGATGATAGAATGCATCAACAGCACACTTAATAAATTTACCATATGTAGTGTGCATGCTATCTGGTTTAACTTTGTCCCTTACCACGTCTCTCTGCTGACGGAAGCTGCCTCCACATTATTCACCTGGCTCCAGATCAGCTCATAGCAAAGCTCCGTGTTTCTACCAGCAGAGGGCAGTCGCTGTGCAAAGCACAACATGTAGAAATGTGAAGATCAGGAGCTGAATCCATCAACAACACTGTTAAATACACACAAACATCAGATTCCAGCTGCTTTTAGGAGATTTAAAGGATCTCACGGACCTGTTAAAAGTCACGTCCTGACCTCTTAGTGGGTCCGGTGCCCCAGGTTGAGAACCGCCGTGTCCCCGGCCTGCAGCACTTGAGAAGTGAAGGCTCAGTTCCAGACTGAGGTTCATCAGATGTTCGTTCTTCAGTGCAGGACGCTGACGAGTCGTTTTACCGTTTTCATCGTTCAGACTTTGTTGCCGTTGTTTGAATCTAGTCAAGAGTTCAATCAGTGAACGAATATTTATACACAAACAACTCAGCACGTCTGATGTACATACATGTCTTTGATTATTGTTTTGTTCTGTACTCCTATGTAGTGTAAACGCTGTACATTGAAATGTATGAACTACGTATTGTTTTCTTATTAATAAAACCATAACATTTGTACCAAACGGGGGATCAAAGCTCAGTCACTTCTGAAAATCAGAGTTTTAAATACTTTTTTACTTGTTGTGCAAAGTGAAATACATTTATTTTTGACTTTAATCGTTGATTATGAGGATAAATATGGATACAAAAAATAATATTATATATATATATATATATATGTATATATTATAGTTGTCCCTTTCACAGACAGAATCATCAGTATTTAATACAAATACAGCGGGAAATATATTTATGAACTTAAAAATTGACAATTTTGTGAATAAATTCTTATTCACACTTCTAGTTTAAATAATTATAACGAGGCTTATTTTATTAAATTAGATTTTATTCATCTGCTTTTTGTTGTGTAATTATTACTATCAAATTTGTCATAGTTATGTAACTTTTTGAAAATCTCTTTTTTAATAGAAACTTTATTTCACAAACTTCAAACGGAGGCGTAAAATGTTTAAAAATAAATGAATAAATATTACATCACTGGGGTTAAAAATGGGGATGTCTAAAAAACTAAACTACATTTCTGCTTCTGTTTTCTAATTTATTTGCTTTAAAAGTGATGTCATGTGTTAAAGGTTCACAGCCTGTGGGCTGGATGGTGTTAATTGGTGGGTGACTCTGATTGGCTGCTGCAGTGAGGGGGCGGGGCCTGTGCTGTTCATTCGGTGAGTAAATGATGGCTGACAGTGAAGCAGCAGCAGCAGCGATGCCTCTCAGCCTCACGCAGGAGTATTTTCAGATCCCCGTGGTGACCCGAGCGTACACGACCGCCTGCGTCCTCACCACCGCTGCTGTGGTAAGAAACAACAACAACAACAACAACAACAACAACAACAACAACAAGTCCGTAACAATGAAAACAACTGAGTCTGAACTCTGACCTCCAGGCTCTGATGAGGCAGGAAACATTTATTTAGATATATTAAGAAAACGTTCATTTCTAAATGATTTTTTAAATTCACAGTCGAGCTGCTTGTTGTCTTGTTGTTGTTGTTCGTTTTCTAATGTTATTTATTTTATGTCAAATAAATTGATGAAACACCGAGCAGCAAACAGGTTCTGTCAGGTGTTGCTCATGTTTTTATACATTTACTGAGAAGGTAAATTTAACAAAAACTTGCAGTTGAAATCCTTTGATATAGTTTTAAGTCTTTGGAGCTTTTTGAAACAATATAAAAACAAGTTAAACTGCTTTAAAATATTATAAAACTCTTTAAGATGTCGGAGAGTTTAAAGATTTTAAAGTACCAATTTACATTTTAAGAGTGTTGCACATATTGTACATATTCTTTGTGTGTGTGTGTATATATTCACACACACACATACTGTGTATATGTATACACATACATGTTTGTATATTTAACTGTATATCTTCCTTGTAAATATAATTTAGTTCTTATTTCTTCCTGTTGTGCTGTTTTTTATACTGTGTTCTTTTTTTATCGCTTTATTGTATTTTCATTTAAAATATTCAATTAAAATTTTTGTATAAAGTTGTGCAATCCTGTTTTGTATTACGACAATAAAGCTGAACCCAAAGTGTAAGCACTGAAGGGAATTGAGGCGTCAATAGAAGTGTAAAGCAGTTGATGCGTCAGTTGAAGGTTTATTATTGAGTTGAAGTGAACAAAGTTGAAGTGTGAGTGGAATCACTCGGTGCTGTTGAACTCATTTAAAAATGAAATGAAAGCAGTTGAAGTGTCAGTTACAGAATAAAAACCAACAGCAGTTAAGATGAAGTGTGTGCACTTCAAACAGTGGCAGTGGATTTGCAATTGAAATGTCAGTCAATGTTTAAAAAGTGAAAGCAGCTGAAGCGTCAGTTTGAGTGTAAGTGACAATGTGACACATTTTTGTTGAAGTGTAAGATTTAAAAGTAGTTATGAGTTAAAATATTTCAGATGAAGTTAAAGTGATGAAAGCAGTTGAAGTGTCACTGAGTGCTGTTGAACTCATTTAAAGAGAATGAAATGAAAGCAGTTGAAGTGTCAGTTAGAGGAGAAAACAACAGTTGAAAGTAGTTCGGCTTTTAGTTGATTTGGAGGCACTGAAGATAGTTGATTTCCAAGCATTGACAGCAGTTGAAATGTTGTCGATGTGTAAAGGGTGAAAGCAGTTGAAGTGTCAGGAAAGTTGTAAGTGACAAAAATAATTTCTTTTTTTTTTTTTTTTTTTACACACATTGTAGATTTTGAAGTAGAATATTTGGAAATAGTTTAACCGTTAGGAGTAAAACAATTGAAAGCAGTTGAAATGTGAATTGATATGTTCTGTGTGAAAGCAGTTGAAGTGCCAGTTATAGTGAAGTGAAAGCTCAGCTCAGCTGAGGTTACTCACTGAGCTGAGAGTTCAGTTGAAGTGTTGTCACTTCATGCAACTGAACTCATTTAAATAGCAAGTGAAGAAGCTGAAGAGTAAAACAAACAGCAGCAGTTAAGCTTCACTTAAAGTGAAAGCACGTGTAGCATGGACACAGTTGTAAAGTCAGTAGATATGGAACGGATGAAAGCAGTGGAAGTGTCGGCAACAAAAGCAATTGAAGTTTCAGTTGCACTGAAAAGTAGTTAAAGTGTTGGGTTTAAAATCGCAGGATGAGCTACAAATAAACACTTAAAACATCCTATTAAATGTTTGTATTATGTTGCTTATAAATGCTGATTGAGGGACTTTAACTAAAATAATTATAAGTTATTATACCTAACTTAATAATTAATATCAAGCCGTGTGTTTTATCTTTAGCAACTTGAGGTCATCAGCCCCTTTCAGCTCTACTTTAACCCGGACCTCATCATCAGAAGATACCAGGTAACATTTATTTAACATTTAAAACATGGCCGTACGGTGCGTTATTATATTTACATTACTCTGTTCCTCTCTCAGATATGGCGTCTGATAACCAGCTTCCTCTTCTTCGGTTCTCTTGGATTCAGCTTCGTGTTCAACATCATCTTTCTGTATCTTTTCATCACAGCATGAATTTCTCAGTTTATTTATAAAAAGCAACACACTACCATAAAGTCTACCGTGTAATAAATCCCCTTAGCTAACGGAAGTTATCGATACTGTCGGATGCTGGAGGAAGGCTGTTTCCGGGGGAGGACGGCGGATTTTGTTTTCATGTTCCTGTTTGGAGGAATCGTAATCACTGTATCCTTTCAGAACCACAGCTCCTTCTGTAACGTTACTATCTGCTGCTTCAGCGGCTCAGGGTTGACTTGATGAGCTTGTTTCACCTTTTTGAGAAACTAAAATGTGATGAGTTGAATTTAACCTGAAGGCCTCGCAGCTGTTCGGTCTGTTCGCCAATGTCTTCTTCCTGGGCCAGGCCTTCATCATCATGCTGGTGTACGTGTGGAGTAGAAGACATCCGCTGGTTCGCATGAACTTCTTCGGCCTCCTGAACTTCCGGGCGCCGTTCCTCCCCTGGGTGCTCGCCGGCTTCTCGCTGCTGCTCGGGAACTCCGTCGTGGTCGACCTCCTAGGTACGAGAAGGTTTCACCAAACCGCCAACAACTGATGTGACCAGAGGTTGATCTATTCATCTACGCTTCTTCTTCTTCTTCTGTAGAGTTCAGGACGGCTGCACAGTGAACTTCAGACTAAATATATGGAAATAAATAATACATTTATGTCTAAATTCAAATTGCAAGAGGCCTACATTGAATTATCAAACTCTCAGCAGTTCAAAATGGATCCTGAGTGAAATTTAAAGTTTATGAATTGAATGAATCAAAACATTATCCAACATTTGTGTTAAAACAGACCAGAACCAGAAATGTCTGTATTTCAGCTCCAAGCCCATTTGTTCCTGCTGAAGACCTAAATCTTTAAAGACACCTATTTTTTTAAGTCTTAGTAATCTCCTAAAACAGCTGGTCACTCTAGTTTTTTAACCAAACAAACAGAAGGAAATTGTGTGTGTGTGTGTGTGTGTGTGTGTGTGTGTGTGTGTGTGTGTGTGTGTGTGTGTGTGTGTGTGTGTGTGTGTGTGTGTGTGTGTGTGTGTGTGTGTGTGTGAGATGTGTTTTCTTCAGGTATCTGTGTCGGTCACATGTACTACTTCCTGGAAGACGTGTTTCCAAACCAGCCGGGAGGAAGGAAGCTGCTGATGACACCAGAACTTCTGTAAGAACCAGAATTCATCTCACCCTGTTTTATCTTTTGGAATTTTCTTTTACGTCAAATACCAGAGAAGAAGATGTTGAGCATGCTCACTGAGCAACTCCACCTTGTCGTCCGTCCACACGAGTCAAATTTAGTTTTCACCATCGCACCAAATATCAAGTATGTATCAGGCATCAACCTCCGGTTCTGACGAGCAGCCAAAGCTTCATGTGTTAAAGCTGCATTCTCTCTAGTGTCCACCAGGGGGCGACTCCTCTGGTTGTATAGAAGTCTATGAGAAAATGACTCTACTTCTCTCTTGATTTATTACCTCAGTAAACATTGTAAACATGAGTTTATGGTCTCAATCTCTAGTTTCAAGTCTTCTTCAATACAGCATGATGTTCATTTAGTACATTATGGTCCATTTAGAGTCAAACAGACCATAAAGCAGGGGATGCTTTAGGGCGGGGCTACTGTGATTGACAGGTCTCTATTAGAGACGTATACGGCATCTCTACGTCACTCCTCAGTCCAGATATGGTCACTTCTGTTCACTGGTTCCAACACGCTTGCTGTCGTTTGTATTTTTAGGGTGGACGAAGACATTTTGTAAAACAAAGACTGAGGACAGAATGTTATTTCAAAACGTAGAGGAAAATATCTTTAGTCTTGTTTACTTCAAACTCTGACCTGAAAATAATGTTTCAGACATTTCCAGATACGGAACATTTGAGTAAAGAAGATGAGTGTTTCTGTCTTATTTAGGAAATGCAAAGAGACATTTGTTCCCCCTCATGTGGCCTCGTTCTCTCCTCTCAGACGGGTCTTGTTCGACCGGCCCGAGGACCCAGACTACCGTCTCCTCCAAGAAGACGAGCAGCAGGACGACGAGCCGCACCACTAAAACACACAAGAACCCCCCCAGAACATCTGGATGATTCAGAGGAAACAGGAAAAGACGTAAGAGGATGTGGAGCCCCGAGTCTCTGCAGAGGACAGTCGAGACGTTTAAGGACCGAACTGCAAGTCACGAATACTCAATGACGACGTTTGACTGGAAACATCTTCAAACTCTTTTCTGGTGACCAGATGAATAAAGTTGGTGTTTGTACGTCTCTTATAAAGAACTCACTGCCCTTCCTGTTGTGTCACTGCAGAACTGCCGACCGGCCTGAATTCCCATCAGCCCGTCTGCACACGCTGCACTTTCACCCGCTGCCTTTGTGGGTCAAACACTGGCGGACAAAATGGAAACTGCTTAGCACAACAACACGTCTCTCTCTGTGGTGTTGGCCCAGATAACACAACACTTCTTCATCACCACAACACAGCACTGATGATGCATGTTAGAGTTTACAGTGAAGATCATTGTGGGTCAGAACAGGAACGTCTCAGATACAAAGTGGCCTTTAAATCAACTATTAGTTCACAAAAAGAAGCAGAAACGTTTAAAGTAAACATCTAATTGTGCTGATCAAATATTGAAAATTAAACCGTGAAAGTGGTCAATAAATTTAATTTAATTGTAAATTAAGTCTTCTCGGTAAACTTAGTTTTTTCTACAGAAGAACTGACAGTTCATCACATTAAGATATTATTGTACATATTGTGAGGCTGCGTTTAGGCACAACGGTGCCTTTTAGCTGAATGCTAACAGAGGCATGCTAACATGCTCACTGATGGTAAGCAGGTCCAATGTTTACCGTTAGCTTAGCATGTTAGCATGCTAACATTTGAGGCGGATGGGATCTTCGTCATGAACCAAAGTACTGGACGAGACGGTGGCGCTAAAGGGTAAAAAAAGTCAGGATCAGCAAAGTCATCAGAAGTGATCCTCTGAGGAGCATGAGACGTAAAGACGTTTCATCAACATGAGACTGAATATAGGACCGACACACATCGCACTGCTGGCGTGGCTGAGAGCAGACTTTCCACACCGTCCACTCATTTACATAAAACAATGATCTCAATTCATCTCAACAGCAGCCTCAGGAGAACCGAGATATTTATATCTGACACTTTAAACTATCAGCTCGTTAAGAAACTATTAATCCGCTTCAGAGATTTCTAAATTGCATCCTAAATAAGCAGAAACATTATTCAAAAACATTTCTAAATGATGCACAATAGACAAGACGGCAACTCCAGCTTTTTCACTTTTTTTTTAATTTTGTAAGAATTATTAAAATGTACAAAAAGACAACAAATACAACATAACAATATATATTATCTGAGACTGGCTGCGTGGTCGTTCTTCTCCCTCTGTGGTCAGTAAAGAGAGTCAGTGGTCAAAGTGAGCGGCTCCTCCACGCCGATGGGGAACACGAGGGCTTTCTACAGAACACAATATTAACATTAACGATAGAAAAAATAAAGGAAACAACGCGGTTCGAACGGCCGAGCGAGAAGCCGGTCGAGCGGAGGAAAAAGAAGATCCGGCGCGCGGTGGAGGGACATCTCTCGCGTGTTGCTGACGGCGCTCATACCTCAAATAGACGAGCAGCGCACCTGTCGGGGCGCCGACGCGGCGTCTTCTACCACGCAGGAGCCGTGTTCGCCAGCCGCCTCATCCGCCTGAGGAGAGACAGGAAACACATCAACGACGTCGGTAGCTATTCAAAACCTACACGACCTCATCTTTATTAACTTATGGTGGGATATTTAAAAAGAGGCTTTCACAAGTTTAAGGCTGCAAACAACGCTCATTTAACCCGTTGGTCATTTTAATCAACCAATCAATTTAGTCCTTAAAATACCAGAACATTTAGAAAAATGCTCCTTTAAGTTTTGCAGAGCTTTAAGTCACATGCTCTTTGTTTCGTCTAAAACATGAAGATGCTCAATTTATTTTCAAATAAAAAAATGTAAAACGGTCAAAAGCTGCAAAATTTCAACATTTTAGAAGCTGAAATAATCTGTTTTTGTAATTTCTGCTGATTACTGACTTTAAGAATTAAACAAAGCACTGCTTACAGTCCAAAACCCAAATATATTCAGCTTACAGTTGATGAATGACTTAATTGGCTGATCAATTATTAGGATTGTGTTTGTTGTAGAGTCCTAGAAAGAATCACGTACTTTGACTTTAAATAAGAAGAATAGTGAATTCATCAGCAACTAGTTGATCACTGATTTATCATTTGGGTCATTCCTCTGAAAACATGCCTCTTAAATATATATATCTCTGTTTTCCTTTTTTTTTTTTCAATGACAGTAAAGTGAATTAGGACAAACTAATATTTTAAAAATTATACATTTTTAGATCTTGTTTTGTCAGAGAAAATCTAGAAATCTCCAGATTTGAGAGGCTGAAAAAAAATAATTTTCTGTCATTTTTTTGCATGAAATAATGAATTATCAAAATAGCAGCGCTAAACATAATATCTTTGTTTTGGACTTTTGGTCGAGAAAATGAGACATTTTTAAGACATCGAACCAAATGATCAACTGATTCGCTGATAAAAGAATCAAAAGAATGGATAAAGAAACTAGTCGTTGAGCACTCGAACATGTTTCTGTAATAAAACCCCACACCGGCTTTACAGCTCCACCATACCACGATCACGGTGAGATCAAAACTCTTATTTTGAAGGGCAGACCTGGACAGGAAGGAAGCATTTGAAACAGAGACAGGACGTCCGGCCAACACTCACCTGGTGTTTCTGTCCTGATCTCTGATCTTCTTCTCCATCTCGGCGTCCGTCAGCGTCTCCAGCAGAGGACACCACTGGTCAGCATCACCCGTGTTTCTGATGGCGATCTCCACCGTGGGGAGCGGGTTTTCACTGCAACAACAACAACAACAACACTTCATCATCAGCATCATCATCATCATCACGGGAGAGAGAGAGACAGACAGAGAGACAGACAGATAGAGAGACAGACAGAGAGAGAGACAGAGAGAGACAGAGAGAGAGACAGAGAGAGAGAGAGACAGACAGAGAGACAGAGAGAGAGAGAGAGACAGAGAGAGAGAGAGACAGACAGAGAGACAGACAGAGAGACAGAGAGAGAGAGACAGACAGACAGAGAGAGAGACAGAGAGAGAGAGAGACAGAGAGAGAGAGAGACAGACAGAGAGACAGACAGACAGACAGAGAGAGAGACAGAGAGAGAGAGAGAGACAGAGAGAGACGGACTGGTTTCTCTCTGGAGGTTCAGTCTTGACTCAGGTCGGATGTTTTACAGTTGAAGTGAAACATGGAGGAACTTCTTCCGCTGAATATAAAGTCGAGCCTGAAAGATGAATTTAACTTGAAGCTTCAAAGACATTGTTTCCGCTACAATTATTAAATATTATGACGTGTAACTAAAATCATCTCTCATATATATTTCAAAGATATTTCACGGCTCGGATGTTTTAGTAAACGATCACGACTCGATGGGAACAAAGAAGATGTGAATAAGAGAAATGTTAAATAAAGTTTTAGATCTTTAAACTGTGTTTTTGTAACTTTATACTGTTTGATATGAAAACACATTACATTTCCTGATGAAATAAAAAAGCCCCAAAACATTTCTTCCTCACCAGACGTCCTTCTGTGTCAGAGGTCAGTGCTGCTGTCTGGCTTTAAATACTTCACCGTTTCACATCCTGAGAAACTCAGACGGACCGTCGGCTACATTTCACCCAAAGAACAGAACATCAAACACCAGACGAGACCGCAAGTCAACCACGTTAAACTCTGGAGTCTGGATGCTTTATATAAAAACAGGTCGGGTAAGAAAGACCTGGTGCTTCAGCCTGTGGAAGAAAGGTCAAAGGTCACGGGCACCCCAACAACAGCGACCGGGCGACGTGCATTTTCAGCCTTTAGTGTGAACATAAGATAGAAACGTCAGACTATAAAACACTAAATCGTCGTAGTAAATAACACGCGAGTTCAAAGCAACTGTAGTTATTTTAATTGTTAAGAAAGATTATCAAGTAACGGCGTCCTGTTTCTTCAATAATTGCTTTTATTTATCTTGTAATGTCCTCGTCTTCCTCTACAACTTTTTAAATGGCACCCGACTGGAGAACCAAGTACTGATATTCAAAAAGAGGAAAATAAAGTGCAGATTTTCTGGAAGTTTGGCCAAAATCGGAGCTAAACTTTGATATTTACTGATGCTTTTTTGTTAACAGTCAAATCTTCAGCACAAACTGCTACTTGTGTGTTGTTTTTACAAGATATTGAGATAATAAGACTGGATCTACTACTGGAAACCATTAAAACAAACAAAGGCAGCCGGGTTTACTCCCCCCGTTCTTACCTGAAGGCGTAGGTCCTCTGGTGCCAGCTCAGCTGACCTCGGATGCTGTAGGCGATGGTGGTGACGAACTCTCCGCCGAGGCCGAGCTCGGAGCAGAGCTTCAGGGCGAACTTCTCCGGAGAGTTCTCCCTCTCGGACATGTCCCACTCAAACTGGTCCACCAGGGAGATGTTGCCCACGTGGATGTTCAACTGGAGCACGAAGACAATCGGTCAACGTCACTACAAGTACGGAAACATTAAAGATAATAAAAAGATCTGCCGTCAGCGTAGAGCGCCACCTTGATGATGACCCTCTGGTCCGTCTGCTCCTCCAGGATGCTGTCCGTCGGGTACGACTCGATCTGCTGTCTGATGGCGGAGGCGATGGCGGGGACGAAGGCCAGCGGGTTGAGGTCCAGGTCGTCGCAAAGGATCTCGGCGAACATCTCGGGCGTCATCAGCTTCTCTGGACATTCAAAGAAAAGAACAAACGTTTATGTTTTTGGTCGTGAAAGAGAGAAAGTGATGATTAGGGATGGGAGTCGATGTTATCGATGCTAGTCCTCTCATCGGTTCTTTTTGATCATTTTGTGAGAAAAAAAAGACAATTAAGAAAAGAATCGACATAATGTCACATTGTAGTGATGATGGGACGCTACCGTTCATATTCCAGGTGAAAGCGTCTCTGAGCTTCTGTCCCTCGATCTCCATGTCCAGACGGATCGGAACCAGGACTTCGGACTGAGTGGCGTTCTCGTGGATCACCGCTGGGTCGTGGTCGTCAAAGCTGGCTCAGACAAAACACACAGGGTAAAATAAAACCTGCAGCTAAAATGTACACAAACTCTGGAGAGGTTTCTTTGTGGTCTGAAAGCAGATCAATCATGGTTTTAAAAGGTAAACTACGAAAACCAAACTGCAATCTGTTAAGAAGCAGAAACGAACTGAACTGGTGTGAAGGAGCCCTAAAGCTAGAAGTTTGGCAATCGTCTGTATTTTTAATATTGTGGTGTAGAAACGAGATGGTAAACCGGTTTGAAATGAACTCTTCACTCCACCAGAAACATCTGTACATGTGGACTGTAACAGCAGGACCAGTGTGTGTGAAAATATCTCCAAAGAACAATAAAGCCAGATGTTTCTTTGTTTACACTGCTGCACATCAAGTCTATAAACATGAGTCAGGTTTAGAGTAACAGACTTATTGTGTCCTTTTGTTAATGAGAGAGTTCTTTATTTTTATTAAATAGGTGATTTCTTTGTGATTTCTTTGTCTTAATGCTGCGTTCAGACCAATTGCATCATTCGCGCCGCGTTACTCGCGGGGCACCATTTGTGGTCATTCGCGCCATAAAACCCGACTTCAAAAGTACTTTCTGCTTAAAAATCTCACGATGCGATTCTGTCACTGATCGTTGGTAATAAAGGGAACTAGTGAATGAACGATGGTGATCGGTGCAGCTTCCTGTCGCTCACCACAGCGGGAAAGTCCTCTTCTTGTCTCGTCCCAGTCGGCTGCGGTTGATGGTGGTGGAGCAGGGAACCGCGTCCAGGTGGTGAGAACTGTTGGGCAGCGTGGGAACCCACTGACTGTTCCTCTTGCCCTTCTGCTCCCTGGAGACACAACAAGAACGATGGGTGGGTGAATATATATTATATATGTATGTATGTGTCTGTCTGCACAAACACTCCACAAACACCACCCTGTCTGTCTGCACTGAGGTGGAGGTACCTGAGGTAGGCGGGCGGCTCCGTGCTGATGGAGATGGCTTTGTACTTCTCATCGTTTCCCTCGAGGATCTCCTCGACCTCCGAAGCCTTCAGCAGCGTCACGCTGGTGGCCAGCTGAGTGTAGCCGTGATCTGAAGGACGGCAGCCAGAGTCAAACCGACGCAGAGAAAAGTCACCAACACCGAGGTGCATTTAACCATCAGTGATGTAATCTGCTTGTGGTTTTACAACACTCATCTTTCGAAGCTCTTTACTTTTTAAATCTTTTTAAACAGAAATAACTATTTTTGCATGTAGAGAAACAGACGAACATAACGGACCTATTTGTGGAAGATACATTTCTACAAGAATACAATCCCGTGTGGATGTGTGATGACGTCACTACTGACCGTGTGACGACTCCACTATTTTCTTCCGTTCTTCTACTGAAGCCAGTTTCCTCCATAACGACGGGTATCTTTTATACAGGGAGCCTCTGAACATGCGGAGGTAGTTTCCCACCTGAACACAAACAAACAGATAGAAAGTGAAGAATCATGAAGCAGAATAACTTAAATAAACAAAAGATAAGCTTTCTTTTTTTCTTGCTGGTTCCAATTTTGCAAATGTGATATTTTCTTCTTCGTAGGATATAAACGGAATAACTTTGGATTGTTGGTCGGACAAAAAATTTGGGTTACTGGAAACTGCCGGGTTTATTTCATAAACCAGAGAAATAATTTATTAATCAAGAAAAATGTTTACAGATGAATCGCTAACTATAATAACTGTGAGTTGAGGCTCTATAGAGCATGTTAACATGTCTTGCTGGACGATATAATACAACATCTATAACACAATACATTCTCACATTTAAGTTCTATATAAGTTATTAATTACATGAGATGAAAGATTCACTATTTATTGAACTGTGCAATAATAATACATGTAGCTCAGTGACAGTGATTATTAATATACATATATTATATTATACAGTATTTGTTATGGTTTATTGTGCAAGTTAACCTAACGTTATATGTTATAATTAGTATGAGAGGAGTCACGTAACAAAATAATAGAAGATAATTATAAATAAATAATAAAAATATATATATTTTAACAAGTACGCTTTAAGTCGTACACCTCACTGGTAGTATATTATTTAACCTACATTACAGCTTTGGCCTGGCTAAACGACCCTAGCTAGCTAGCTTAGCATAGTTGTTTACAGTTAGGTAGCTAGCTTAGCATAGTTGTTTACCGTTAGCTAGCTGAGCCGAAGAAAACAAGGTGAACCTCTGAAGAAGGACGAATGTTTTCTGACCAAATTATATTCCATTAAATCGGTAAAATAAATTAAATGAGCAAAATAAATAAATAAATAAATGAATGAGCCTTGGTGAGCGCTGTCCTTAGCATCGTTAGAATCGTTAGCTGGCTAGCTAGTCGCTAGCGGACCGGTTGCCAGGGTTTAAACGACACTTATCTACTAAAATACGTAACTTACTGAAGCAAGTTTTGTTTTTACTAACCTCCGATCCGATCATGTAAAAGTCTCCATCCTCCTCGAGCTGGAATTTAACCGGTTTTTGTCCAAACGTTTTGCTAAGCGCCATACTGACATGAAACAACAAAGCTATGTGCTACTGCGCAGGCGCGAATGATAAGAAAATTCTGTCGCTGAGAGATGACGTTTTCAAAAGCAGCAAAAACCGTTACTGTGTGGAAACGAGAAGCAAATGGATATTTTACCGCTTTTATTTACTAATTCATTACTTTTCGACTATTTTAAACATTAAGGTATTATTACACGTATCAGGAATTGTACATTTACTTCCCTGTGTGTATATTGAACATCTTAAGCATCAAATAAAGAGGAATAAAGTTATTTTCCTTCGTGAACCTCTTTACGGACTACATATATATTACATTATAATGCTATTATGATCTTTAACAATCAATTTAAGAGTTTGGTATGACATCTACATAAATTACAAGACATCCTTTTACTATTTTCTCTCTGGTAAATAAAGACTTCAGTATGAAGCTTCTGTACAACACTTAAAGTTGTTGTGAATCTCTGTTCCTTAATCTTAACAAAAAGGACGCAATAACAAAGAGAAGTCAGTCTATATACTTTTATAAACTTAATGTTTATTCGTATATACATGAATATATTAATCTATAACCAAGAAAGGAGAGAATGTACAATGCAAAACAAAATCTTTATATACAAATCAATAAATAAACAACGTAATAATCGAGGACAGGTTTGTTTTCTACACGTGTTTGTGTTCTAAAGTAGGAAAAGAAAAACAAAGAAGAGACTCCAGTTAGAAAAAGTTCTTTTTTTTGTTGTTAAAATGGAAAAATGGCACCCGAGCACAGTCCAGGGGAACGAAACAAGAACAGGAAATTAAAATTAGAAAACACACACGCGCCACCACGTTTAACCAGTTTGTTTTTTTCCTCTCTTCTTGTAAACGCAGCATTTTTTGTTCAAACTCGCACAGAATCAGGTCAAATCACAAAAATAAAAATAAGGTTTACGTCATTGTCAACACGGGCTACGACGACACACAAACCAGCTCCAACATCGGTTAAAGTGCCACTCGTGTGCACAATGTTCACGTTCTCACGAGAACACAGACGGAGCCGCTGCACAAACACGTCACTGGTTTCAACGGGAACAGACGTCGTTAGTTAAAGGCCTGACAACATGTTTCTGTTCCAACCAAACAGAGAAGGAGCTGCGTTCAAGGTATGTTTTAGGACATTACTGAACCCTTAAAACAAACATTTTAAAGATTTACATCTTCAGTAGGAACCAGAGAGGATTGAGAGACTCTTTTCATGAGAGTTGTTCTTCTTCTCTTCCATAGTTTATAATCAATGAGTGATCAAGTAGCAAACACACCGTGATGCATTCAAGGTCCTGTTGCAAAACTCTAACATCCCCCTGAAACACTTTACGCGGCGCCGATGAATGTTTGTTACACTCAACGCTCTGTTGGGTTTCCACCAGAATTATAGTGGTTTTATCCCTGAAACTTGGCCGAAAAAAAAGCAAATATATTTCAAAGTCTGGTGTAAAATACGGAAACCAGTGGGAGGAAATATATGCAGAGAACAAAGTCTTCTTCTTGACATTTATTCTCATTTATTAACAACATTTTGGGACCAAAACCTCGTTAATAAAGTGAGACTCTTTGTTAATTGGCTCCTACATTAGTTTCCAGACGGAGAGTTTGGTTGGAATATAAAACAGGTTCATGGTAGAGTTGCTGGATTAGACGTTCCAGTTTTTGAATATTTGCTATTTTGGCAGCTGTTTGATCCTGAAAGACAGAAAAACATTAAAATAAATGAGGATAAACTCATGAAAGTTTACACAACAGCTTCGTCTGCAGCTCCGAACAAAAACGTCTTTGCTTCCGGTTTGTTGGACGAGGGGTCCAGACATCATAGTGTTCTCACCCTTTTTAGGTTTTTTTTAGTTTTTCCAGAAAAATGCGACAACAGTAAACATACAAACTTGTTTTTTTTGTGTTTTTTTCCTCTCACTGTGAAAGGCAAAGAGGACTCGTCTATTAAAAGCAACCGTTTCTCTTCCCTTGTTATTTTTTGGCACATGGAGGCTCGAGCCTGTCGGAGGATGTTCACTACGACACCGTTAACGGGGAACGGACGTTTTTTAATTATCTATTTCATCTTTTTTAGGTCACAGTGCTCGACACGACGCGCCGATCAACAGGCAGAAATGTCACAGTGTTCAACAGCGAAGGACACGAACAGACATCCACGACGGGCCTCCTGCCGCTCGTCACCATATTGCTCTCGCAGGGTGGGGGGGTTAAAGGGGGGGGGGGGGGGTCATTCATTTGATCGTTATGATGAACTGATGAACTTCATGCAGCTGAAAATAACACAAAGAAAGAAGAAGAAGGCAACACACGGTCGCAGTGCAATCCAGGAGAATGTCTGTCGTTGATGTGAACAACTCAGGAAAAATCCAACCTTAAGATCTTCAGTCATGAAGAGTTTTTTGGGTGAACACACTTTCCTACATTTCCCAGAATGCTATGCAGCAAACATGTTTATGTGCTCTAACTGTCTTGTGATCTTCAGAGTTAGTTTCAGAGCCAAAGAGCACATCGTGGTGTCGTTGCAGGTTACGTTAAAGAAACATGTTCACGACTAATAAGTAAATCACTAAGAACTGTCATGTGTTTAGCTCCTGGATGCTACCAGAGGCTAGGCTAACGTTAGCCGCTCTGTCACCTTTAATGTTTTAATGTCTATAAAGTGAAAAGATGTGAAACCAGGATCTGCATTTCATTACATTTGTCCTCATCATACTTATAATACTTTTGTTTATTTCCATCATCAGCTGGAGAAGTTGACTTTTCAAACATGACGTCATGTATGAAGCATTAAGTGCACATTTAAGAGTCAGAAACATTAGAAAGTAAAGAAATGTACGGCTGATTGAATCTGTTAACAGCCAGAAGAAGATCTAGAAAGGAGAAGCTGCTTTCGTTCTGCTTTTGGTCCCTTTGTTTCAGAATGTTGAAGGTAAATCTTCCACCGTTGTCGGCCTATAAGGTGATTTAGCAGCAGTGAGTGTTGTGTGCAAACAGAGAAGAACTGAGCAGAATCCTTAAAAACAAGCCCTTTAAAAAAAGACTAGCTGTTAGAAATATTCCCACTTTGTATTCATGTGATGGTGATGTAAAGCACATCACCAAAAACTGCTTTTATAAAACAGTGTGACGGTGTTTCAGGTTGGATTTTTCCTCTAAAGAAACCGATCGATGGGCAGCACAGAAAGAGAGAAGAGTTTGTTTCCTCGTGTGTCGTTTTGGCAGCTTCACCGTCGTTCGTATGGACTCGTTTTACGGCCCAATTTAAAGAGCTTTTCT
The DNA here is from genome assembly GCF_050575085.1 of Anarhichas minor. Classification (NCBI taxonomy): domain Eukaryota; kingdom Metazoa; phylum Chordata; class Actinopteri; order Perciformes; family Anarhichadidae; genus Anarhichas; species Anarhichas minor. The sequence goes on from NW_027466514.1 coordinate 807,721, forward strand.
GTATTTTAACAACCTTTACAGAGAGAGAGAGAGAGAGAGAGAGAGAGAGAGAGAGAGAGAGAGCCCGACCACAGCCGACACAAGGAGGAAACGTCCCGCAGGATAAATCAGTGACTCGTCTTCGTCGTGGCACGTTTGTAAAGTGGTTACTGATGGAGATGAAGGACGAGCCGCCATGTTGGAAGAACTACTAAATACCAACTTCATCTCTTCTTCATCAGTTTGCTGTTGCAGAAAATGTTGTGATTTTGTGTATGTATAAATATATGTTGTTTTTTTTATCTGAGTTTCTTTACTGCAGTATTTCTGGAACACAACATATTATTCTAGGACAAAATAATTATATATGATATAATAAAAATGAGGAATTTTAATAATAATTCATAAATACTCATAAGTAGAGCTAAAACAATTGGTCGATTGAACATTTGAAATTGAAACTTCCACACCGTTGATTTTTTTGACATTATTTTCTGAAAACAGCAAACATTCATCAGGAAAGAAGAGATGTTTCCTGTCGTCTCTACCAACATGGCGGTCAAGAAGAAGAAGAAGCAGTGAAGCGATAACTAGCAGCACCATATCAGAGCAAAGGAAAATAACAATGTACAAAGCAAAATGAACAAAAATACGTTGATATCGTGACGAGTCTATTAACAAAATCTCACGGTCCGTTTTAAACAGAAAATACTGCACAGTCGGTGTTAATGGATATATATATATATATATACACACACTGTTTTCACTTGTTCTTCCCTCGAAGACGCTTTGAGTCCCGGTCCACGGACACGGGTTACCATTCACTTACATTAAAAAAAGAGAACAGCGGCATGTGATTCATGGCTGTGCCCACTGGATCTTCAGTCTCCATTCCAGACCACTTCCCCTTTCTTCTTCTCTTTCATAACATGGCAGCGCTCACAAGTTCAAATAGTTTTCGGCTCCCTCGACGTCAGCGTTACAACGTTAAAACCTCTGAAGGAGTCCCAGCGTCCACGGAGGGTTCAGTGCTGCGGCTAAAGGCGGCGGTACACTCACAAGAAATAGTTCCCTGAAAAAATAGAAACGCATTCGGAAAAAACACACCCAGCTGTTTGCACACGTGTGCTGCAGGCTCTCGTCTCTGTTGGTGTATGTACATGACGTCTGACGTTCAGGGATCGAGGAGGGACTTCTTTATTTAAAAAAAAAAAAAATTTATCGAAGGTGCAAAGAGGCTTGAAGAAGAAAAACAAATCTTTAAGAGCTGACTTTTAGAGATGTAAACGTTTGTAAACAAAAAGTAACGCAACCAGGAAATAAAAAAAAAAATCTGCTTCTCCACAAGCGGAGGCTGGCGGAGAGTTCGGCGCCCGACACCAACAGACGCGTCCTTTATAAAGTCCTCTAAAGGGTCCTGATGAGGAGACAGCTGCTCCCTAAGTGCTTAGTCCTAAGTCCTCTTGCTTCCTGCCGCTCCGCAGAAAGGTCGGTCATTTTACCACGTCTCCAGAAACCAACACTCAGAAAACTTTCAGGTGAGTTTGCAGTCCGGACGCACACCGAACACAAATGTTTTCCTCTGAGGAGACCAGAGAGGGTTAAAGGGGGGAGGAAGGAAGGAGAAGGAAGGAGGAGGCAGGAAGTGGCTCGAGTTTCTGTCCTCAGAAAATCCCTTTGGCGATCTTCAGTCCCTTCTGTTTCATGCGCGGCAGCGTGGAACTGGCCACGTTCTTGGCGCGCATCGGCCGCGCCGAGCCGCGCCTCTTCAGCACGAAGTCGTAGTTGGCAGTGGAGTTCATGGCGTAGAAAACGTTGGCGTTGTCCGGGATCCGAAGCTCTGCAGACAAAAGAAGAAGAAGAAACAACATGGCGGTCAAAAATATGTGACGGAGAGAAATGTATATTAATCTAAAGCTTCCCTGAGAAAATACTGGATGAATTATTATTAATAAAGCGTCAATGTGGTGATATGTACGGAGAGCTCACAGTGTCAAAACATTCATCTATTTAATCTACAAAGTATTACAAATGAAGAGATGGGAAAGTTAACCGTCTCTCTTTCAGAGACAACTTAAACCACAGCTTCATGCTCCTTTGATGTGGCTAACCGGCAAAAGAGGTTCGTGGTGTTGAATGTTTTTGGGTTGTTTTCCTCCAACGAGGGATTTCCTTGGAACACAGCTCGCAAATTTACTTTCTTTTCCGTCTAACAGACCGTCGACGCCGTTCTGACGTCTCTTCTGCTTCGGCATTTACAGAGAACACCGATCACCGAACTATTCAGAGCGAACATCGGCAGATATAATCTGAGCTGATCCTTAATTCAATGACAAATTCAGACGAAACTCAAGACGCAACGTGTGCCGCCAATTTTAAGATTTAAGAGAAACTTGAACCCGACGACAGCTAATTCATCTTAAATTCAGCCGAATGTGTGCCAAGTTAAAGTGGCTACTCTCTCTTTCTTTCCCTCTTCAAACGAGGCTTTGAGTATCTGAAGTACGTGTAACACATAAACAGTTGTGAGGCTCAGAAACGTCTCAATGACTAACTGAACCCCACCAGGTTTCTTATTGTTCATCTTCATATTGTTACCTTTGTCCTCTGAGATCTTCTGCATCAGCTCGTACTCGTCGGTCTTCTCTCGCTCCAGGTTGTGTTTGATCATCGCCTTCCTGATGACGGCCGGAGTCTTGTCCTGACTCGTCACCTGAACCAAAAGCCACAAAACGGAGTCAAACCAGCTGCACCTGTAACGTAGCGTAGCTTCCTACAGCGACGTCAGCAGGTTTATACAACCTACAGATTATATTTCTCTCTACCTCCTCCCATCAGCCAATTAGCATAAAGCTCTGAAGCCAACAGGACATTTAGCAGAGAACACAGATTATCCTCCGACTCACCAGGATGCTCTTGTACATGTTCCCGTTCTCCACGTCCAGACTGACCCTGATGATGCAGCAGTCGTCCACCTGCTGGTTGTACAGCGGCAGCGACAGCGTCGAGTAGTTCGACACCGCCGACACCGAGCGCTTGTGCGAGCGGGAGGCGGACAGCGGCGTGGAGGACGAGACGGAGGACGAGGACGCGCTGCTGGAGCCCGACGCCGAGCCGGAGGTGTCCAGGGAGGACAGAGACGTGCACTCCCAGAACTGAGTGGGGGACACAAGGGGGGGACAGGAATCTGATGGTTAACACTTTAATATTTCAGTGCATCTTAATCTGGAATAATTCGCCAGTTTTACACATCAAGATCAGGAAAGTGATCTGTGTCACAAACTGGAGGTGTCCAGGTCTTATGAAGAGCTGTGAGAGTTGCATTATGGGAAATGTAGGAGCCAGTGTTTTTCGAGCTTCAAACTAAAAGTCAGGATGTCTCGGCCTCTGCGGCTTCATTTTTATTTAATTTATGTAAAGTACAAGTTGTTACCGTTGACGTCGTATCGGCTGCCGGAGCTTCTCTCCCCAAAGCGGAGACGGTGAGCTTCACCGAAGGAGTCGACGTCTGGAGAGAGAGAGAGAGAGAGAGGGAGAGAGGGAGAGAGAGAAGTAGAGACAGAGAGACAGAGTCAGAAGTAGAGAGAGACAGAGTCAGAAGTAGAGAGAGAGAGAGAGACAGAGAGGGAGAGAGGGAGAGAGAGAAGTAGAGACAGAGAGAGACAAAAGTAGAGAGAGAGAGAGAGACAGAAGTAGAGAGAGAGAGAGAGAGAGACAGAAGTAGAGAGAGAGAGAGAGAGAGACAGAAGTAGAGAGAGAGAGAGACAGAGAGAGACAGAAGTAGAGAGAGAGAGAGAGAGAGACAGAAGTAGAGAGAGAGAGAGACAGAGAGAGAGAGACAGAGAGAGAGAGAGAGACAGAGAGAGAGAGACAGAGAGAGAGAGACAGAGGTAGAGAGAGAGACAGTAACGTCACCAAACAGCCTCACAGGTGAACCCCTTAACACTCGCATAACACTCGCTGCTGGGGGGTGATGTCAGCAGCCAACAGGTTAATTGTAGAAGTAGAAAGTGGCATGAAAAGAAAACATTATAGTACAAGTACCTCAAAAGTACAGTACTTGAGTGAATGTACTTGCTGTTGCTCACCTTCCTCTCGTGTCCCTCTGGAGAGTCGGACAGGAAGCTGGCGTTCACGTCCTCCAGGTCCGACCCACTGGAGCTGACGGAGGTGACGCTGAGGGCGTCGCCGCTGTCCCCCCCGCCACCACCACCCCCCCCACCTCCCCCGCCGCCACCGCCACCTTGGTACGGTCTGTAGTGTGAGTGGTCGAAGGACTTGGAGTGAGAGCCGGGGGCGCCGCTGCAGCCGGCCTCCGTCAACTGTCGGCTGGACACGAGACAAAAGGAGGAGGAGGAGTTTATAGTTTAGCTGTTGTGAAACACGCGGAGACGGATGAAGATTAACATTAATCACGTACTCGCTCCAGCGCTTCATGATGCCGCCGTTCTTCTTGGCTCTGAGCGTGTTGCTGGCCGACTCCGACAGAGGCTCGATCTCACAGGACAGGTTGTAGCTGCAGAGACAGGAAGTGATGACAACGTTAATCTCAAGGATCAGACAAGGGGGCGACCTCGTTGTTCTGTCGATTCAGTGCCCAGAAATCCTGCCCTGATATGTGTCAGTAAATGCAACACGACCCCAGAGCGCTGAATCTGAATTATTTACTTTGTTTTGTTTGTTTAGATAATAAATATATATATAACATACTTTTACCTGCTGCAGCTTTAATACTTTGGCATCTTTCCCTTCTATAATGTTTGATAAATGTCGTCCTGATGGAGACACACCTGGTAGAGACAGAGGGACAAACAGACGGACTAACCTCTCGGCCTCGCTGAGTTTCTCCACGCCTGCGAACCACTCCCTGAAGTGACTGTCCTGAGTGAAGCTGTAGTTGTTGGAGGCCAACTGGAGCAGCTTGATCTGAGCGATCACCTCGAACTCCTGACAGCAGAGAGCAGAGATTCGTCTGCTCTAAACTGGAAACCATTTTGCTTTTCTTCTTCGGTTTTTTTACAGATCATTACAAACAAACGCGAAAAATGCAACTCACCTTTCTCCTCTTCTCGAAGTTGATCAGACCGCCCTAAGAAAAGAGAGAGAGGTAAAAAGCTAAACATGAGAACGTGATGGTAGGAAAATAAAAACATGTCATGAAACGGCTTGCTCAAATGAAGCATTCTGATTGGTTCATAGCCGTGTGCAGCCAGCCGGCCCCAGGAGAGCCTGTTCTGTTGTGAACTTTATTATCTATTAATAAAACACTGTTTTAAATTGGACTGTGTTCATAGTCTCAATGTACAGAGCAGTAAAGAGCAGATGACGGGTGTCTGACCTCAGTGTAGTCCTTCATGGCCGTGTCCATCATCACCAGGTCCGTCAGGAAGGTTCCCAGGTACGGGATCGTGCCCTGCATCACTCCCTGCTCACAGAGGAGGAAAAAAACATGAACAACACGGAGGAGCAGCAAGAACACAACTCTTTAATGTAGAAAACACAAACGTTCTTCAGGGCGGGAATATTCAAGGTAGAAGAAACAGAAACACATCAGATAGAAGTGGTTGATTGGTTCATTCATACTGATGCAGCTTTAACATTTTATTTTGTTTATGTTCACATGAATACAAATTATTTAAAAATGAATAAATAAAATAAAATAAAATAAAATAAAATAAATTAAATAAAAAGACGACATCACATAAAAGCAAGTCTGTAAAAATGTGTTTCACTCTATAAATGACCTGTTAAAACACAGTTAAAAGTTTTATGTCAAAATTAACTAAATAGTTATTATTATATAAATAATATAAAGTGTTTATGGCTCTTCTCATTTCTCAGTTTGTACATCCTCGATTCTTTTCCTCCTCTCCTCGCGTCTTAGTCCCTCCCACCTGAGACGTGAGCGGAGGAGGCGAGGAAGAGATGGTATTATCATATTACACAATACAATGAGTATAGTTAATATACAATCTAGTAAACAGGCAGACGCATAATGCTTATATATGCATATCCTACATTGTTATCAATTTAAGCTCAAATTACTAATAATTCAGCCCCAAAAAGCTTTCTAAATCATCAGTAATAAACATTTCACATTTAACAAAATGAGACAACGTCTCCTCGGAGCCTTTATTTAAATACACCTGTGCATCCTCGCTCATTTTAGATCAGCCCAAAACAGAGAAAAGAGAAGAGGAGAGTCTCCTTCTCTGGACAAACTGCAGTGACTTTCCTCACCACTAGATGGGGCTGCTGGCACATTGATGCAGCTCATTGTTCACATTCAGAGGCTGCAGAATGAGAGTTTAACGTGGTGAAGCAGAAGCACTGAGGAGTGTGAGGACTCACCAGGTCTCTCTGCTGCTGGTGTCTCCTCTGAGCTCGTTTGGGGTTGATTTCCAAAGTGGCGAACTTGGAGGTTCCCTCCTGCAGAAGAACGAACGGAGAGTAAGTCGACTTTAAATACACGTAAGAAATAAAAACGTCACTTCTTTAGATCCTGTCGCACATTTAACCTGCAGGACTGTGTTACCTGAGGAAACTCAAACATGTCTGAGTGAGAACATCACTGAGGAAAACATTCCTCTTTCTTTAAACTGAGGCTTTTCAACAATGTTTAATTTAACGGCAAAAATATCTCGACGAGCACGACTCGAATGAAAGTGAGATAAAAACCTTCATTGCCTCATTAAAAGCTGGTTTATACTGTTTATATGATTTATGTTTCAGTCCACACAACCTTCATCAGGTCGGTTGAGCTCAACAGAACAGTGGATAATATCCTCTTACATAAAGAAGAGCTCCCACTCCCACTTATAAATGATATATTTGTTTCTGTTATTGGCTCCGTCCTAAAGAGATTACAATGCAAATATAAACTAAAGATATAAATCCGTCTCATATTAATTATTATCAACTCATTAGAAATATGCTGAAGTCATAAACTAATTTATGTAGTTTGACCACCAGCGGTCTAAAGGACGGTCACAGTCGACGTGGTGGAGGGTGAGACATCCGGACTTTAGTCCCCAGACTGGCTCAAACTACAAGGATGCTGGATCCTACATTTCCCATAATGCAGTAGCATTTTGTTGTTGCTGCTCTCAACTGTTTTCATCGTTGTTCTAACCATGACGAGAAAACGGATCGTCGTGTGTAAAATAAACTCCTTTAATGATGAAATGAAGCAGTGGACTTATGTGTGAAAAACAACATTACTGTCGTTACGAAGCATTAAAATGAACATGAATGTGACCGTATGTTTTATGTATACTGGCATATATCTTTGACATATGTCACCCCGGTCTTAAGTCTCAGGGTGACGTAACACTCGGAGGCATTTTGTGTCACTCGAGCTAAACCGAGTCGAGTGAACTCAGCCGACGGTCGCAGCAGATAAAGGCCGTCAGAGCCGTTATCTACGCCGGTCAGAGGTTTCCCCCTCCTGACGTCAGCGGGGATTCCCTCAGAGGAAGACGAGGTGTTCACTCGCTGTTACGTTAGAATAATACTTTATATAATGCACCTCGCCATACATCCTGCTGCTGTTACTGTGAGGCTCTCACAGCTCTGATTATTACTGCAGGTTTCTTACAATATGGGTGAAACTATGAATATCACTCTGGCTGAGAGACAGACACATTAGGAGTGTTCAATAAGGATAAAGTCTACTATTACTATATATACTGTATATATATATATATACATTTATAAATATAATCAGTATAATATGAATTTAATGCTCCGATCTAAGACAAATACTTTGAAGAGATCACTTTAAAATCTTGAAAGTTGTATGTGAGTAGAAGAGTTGAGCTACGACACATGTCTGGTGTTTTGATGTGTTCTGTTGAGGAGCAGCGTCTCACCTTCACCAGCAGCTCTCGGCTGAGGGAGTAGTTGTTGTCGTCTGAGAAGATCTCCGACAGCTCGCGGAAGGTTCGGAAACTCTCCCTGAGAACGGACGCACAGAGGAGAGAAGAATGGACGAATAATCAGCAGCTCGGCCTTCAATGATACTCGATCCGTGCACATTTAAGAGACTGAAGAGCGGAGAGCTACCGGCACACTTCCTCCCAGGTCCTCTTCAGGCGGTGGATGGCGTTGCACTGCAGGGCGGAGAGGATGGCTCGCAACGACGAGAAGTTCTTCAAGATCCGACACTCCTGAACACATGAGGGAATATATTGAGGAAATCTGAAGCTGATAAGGAGGCTTCCACCTTAACACCTCCAACTTTAACAGCAGTCTTCGTAGCATCAGCTCCAGAAACTCACCCGGGCCACGTCGATCCAGCGCTCCAGCAGCCTGGCTCTCTGGTTGGGCTTCAGCGTCGGGTTGCTCAGGCAGGTGGTGATGACGCAGTTGGTGACGGAGTTGAACTGGGCCACGGTGGCTCTGATGGTGGGGGCCAGGTGCTCCTTCCCCTTCTTGTCCCGCTGAGACCAGATCCCCCCCAGGCAGTGGTAGGACACCACCTTCTTAAACAGGTCCTGGACCGAGACATGCGACACATTAACAGTTAACAGTTGATGAAATAAACAAAACATAGAAAAACTGTCATTTTGTATATTTTCACACAGAAATGTCAGTTTACTCGTCATCAGGAGTGTTGACCCTCTCAACCCAAAGCAGTTTCGGGCCTTTTTTGTTGCTCCGATTACATTTTACTCTCTGTGGCTCGTTTTTCACGACAACATAAAAGTCCATTAAACTTTCTTTGGGAACAGCACAGTCATGACTGAAGTAGAGAGAACTCAAACATGTCTTTAGTGCAGAATAACTCAGTTATAATGACATAAAGCAGTCAAAATAAAAGTACCGTATTTTCCGCACTATAAAGCGCACCGGATTATAAGGCGCACCTTCAATGAATGGCCTATTTTAGAACTGTTTTTATATATAGGGCGCACCGGATTATAAGGCGCATAGAATAGAATAGAATAGCGTCGTAAGCGTGTCTCTTGAAAGGTGCCATTTTGGGGTCTTTATACACACAAGTGGTGTTGGACTAGGAGTAAGCACAGTACCGGTGTTTACCGCGGTGCGGCTTTGTAGTTTACCAGTCGTACTGAAACATTTTGACAGAGCGCCGTGTACAACCAGTATGGATCAACCAATTAACCAATTGATCCATATATAAGGCGCTCCGGATTACAAGGCGCACTGTCGTTTTTTTGAGAAAATTAAAGGCTTTTAAGTGCGCCTTATAGTGCGGAAAATACGGTACCCAATTTAGAAAAATTGGAAAACATAAGAATTTAATGCTTTTTACAGGATTTAGTTACTTTAAACGGTTTATTTGGGAAGAGATATTAAATGAGACATTCAGAATAAAATGTTTATGACTAAATAAACAATTTTAAGTTTAGTTTTGGCTAACTTCTTCTGACGGAAGTGTTCGTCGCACATGATGTGTTCAAGGACCGTTGTAAAGATGAAAATCGAACGATAATGACGGTGTTTACAGCTTCTGGCTGTGATAAAAGGGTTTAGATTGTTTAAAGAAAACATGAAAAGCAAAAACACCAAAGCTTCTCCGATGTGCTGCTTTCTTTGTCTAATGTGTGAACTGAACATCTTTGAGTTTAAGACGGTTAGTCAGACACAAAAAACAACAACTATTTAAGAGAAACCGGCTCACCGCGTCCATGAGCGTGAACTGCTCCGCCACCATGATGGGGTCAAACGACAGGAAGCTGAAAGCAGGAAGCTCGTCCTCAAAGCCGCTCTCTTCCTGCGTAGCGAAAGGGCAGCCGATGTGTTCGCCTGAGGAGATGCAAAAACAAAAAAACATTTCACAACACCGCCTCGACCGGAGCTCGACATGAACTCACATCCTGCACTTTCTCTTCCTCTCTTTGACCGTCATGCGTGTGTTTTGTTTCCTCTCAATCTCTGCAGCCAACGAGCCGTTATCATCAGTACAACCAAACTGTTCTTTATCACGGCGTGCAATGTGAAGCTGTACACAAGGACAAACAAGCAAAAAACAAAAATCCAGCGTTTCTCTCTGACCCCCTTTTCCTGGAGTCCCTGCCCTGCTGGTGTCCCTCTCCTGTCCTGCCTTCATACCGTCGGGATCGGGCTCACACTGCTGCCGGCGGTGGAAGTGGGCCAGCAGGTTGCGGGCGCGGCGCTCCAGGTCCGAGCCGGGGAAGTGGCGGTGGAGGTAGGACATGAGCTGGTGCAGGCAGTCGTAGCTCGGGGGGCTCCAGAAGTCCTCGGAGTACTGGTCCAGCCACGCGCCCAGGATGGACGACACAGTGCTGCGACACACACACACACACACACACACAATGAAAAACACAAGAAAAGATGTCAGGAATCCTCTGAGTAAATATCAGCATTTAAAACCCGGTTTACACTTGATTTTAAAATGCATTTTGAGGCGATCAGATCACAAGTGACCAGCGCTCACGGCTCGTCAGTAGCGGTTGCCTTTGGCGGCCGTTTTGACTAATTAGCGACCAGTTCTTGTCCACTTTTAAGCAAAATAAGGACAGAAAACAGCTAAATGTGCAGCCCGAAATAACTAAATTTGTGTCATTTGTATTTAAATATTGCTGTTGGAGCCAGACAACGTTGCAGGTACGTTGGTGCGTTTACTTGTGCGGTCAAACGGTGGTTTTTATTTAGATACTTGTTCTCCTTTTGTTCCTCCTTTTTCTCATCTACGTTCACACAAGAAGATTTTATTCCTAATAACATATCACACATGTTATGTTGACAGTATTGTCTGAATTATTAAGCTGCTTAACTGTGGGTGTTTTGTTTGGCGACTGTAATAAAGCTTTTATTTCACATACAGAAACGTATGCAACATATATAGCACATATTTAATAAGTTAATAACTCATGTGTGTTTCTAAACATAACATTTCAAAAAACTTAAAGATAACTGTCCTAATGTCAGTAATGAACTGGTGAAGTTATCTGTTAGTTAGCGTCTCTCGTTAAGAGAATAACAGAAGCTTCATTTAAAGGAAGGTTGAATCATTAGAAACTGTGGTTTCTGGAAGCTAACAATGCTAAAGCTAACACGCGGGCACACTCACCTCCTCAGCTCGGTGCAGTCGTCCATGGACACTCTGTGAGCGGCGGCTGCAGGGACGTTGAGGAGCTTAGCGTACCTGAAACAAGAAAACACAAGAAGCACTCAAACGCTGACAGAAAGAATAAAAGAACCTTGTGTTCACACGAGAGATTAATGTTTAATGTTCTGCTTTAATTCATCTTCTAAGAAAAGCTTTCTCTAAATGTTAGATATCATCTGAGAACGTTAACACTTTAACTTTATGTTCTAACTTCGTCTACTGAACCAGATTTATCAGCCAAATACATTTTAAAAATGCCAAAATAAGTTTGAGATCGTCAGTATCTTGTTCACACAAATGGCTCAAATCTACCAGTTTGAATGACAGCTGGAGTCAAGAATCTAGTTTTTTTACTTTATTGACCAAAAGTCCTGTTAAAAAAAGTAAATAAGACGGATATACACACTAAGATTGTAACATTCAAAACACACTAGATACACAAGATTTAACTTTTAAAAGACAGATTTAAATTGTGAATACATTTGTAGAAGATTACAGAATATTGAACTAAATATCAGAAATCTGATTAAAATAAAAAGAGGAGCACGAGTCAGTCAGCTTGCTTTGAATATTGAATTACAGATGACATCAACATCTAATCAGGTTCCTCTGTAGACGTTTACGTCATGTGAAGAAGTCTTTGTCTGTTTCTTCAGCTTGTTTCCTGAACTGCTGAATCCTTTTAATTACTGGCTCATATATACCAAATACAATAGATGCACCAAAACCTGTTCCCTCTACCTGTTGAGCAGCAGGTCCAGCACCTGCCTGGTGGTGGCGAAGGAGCGGTAGGTGCAGAGGAAGATGGTGACGTAGGTGGAGTCCTTGCCCCTGAAGGCCGACACCATGTACTCCACCAGCCTCTCCAGCGTGCCGGCCTTGATGGTGCGCACCTTGCAGGTCTCGTAGAGGCTCAGGGCCGAGTCCGTCTCCACGCCCAGCCACCGCTGTCCTTTGCTGGCCGACTGGTGGAGCTGCACCTTCCTCAGCGTGATGGTGAAGACGGCGTCCTCCTCGGCCTCCTCGCCGATCTCCTGCGTCGAGCTCTGAGAGACGGAAGGAGACAGAAAAGAAGACATTTTACTCAAAAAACAACCTCCGTTATTGAGTTTTCACGTTCGAACAGACTCTTCAAACATCTGCTTTGAGCGGATTAGAGGGGAGCAGAAGATGCCACCGTTACCATGAGGACGTCGACTTCAAAATGCCGTATTCTGGGACCAGAAGCCTTTAATTATGACCGTGAGTGTGGCCCGGCTCTCCTCCGTGAGTCATTCTGTGTGAATCATGTGCGTGGACGAACAAACAATGACTTGTTACTAAACAGAGCTTACTGGATAAACGGGCCGCACAATGCAAGCTGCAGCCTGCATGTAACCCAACGAGAATGAGCACTCTGTGAGAGGCCGCTCGCATGTCGCCATCGCTGCATTTTGGCTCGTTGTTGTTGTTTTCTCCCCCGAACATGGAACGAACCGCGAGAGGACGCGGCGATGCCGTCAGTGTCGTGATGAAGGTGAACCTGCATCAGCACCGATCAGCGCTACGCAACAGAAACTAATCAAAGGTTACAATAAGCCGAGTGACGTGTGACAGCTTGGGAGTGAAACCAGGTGTTTTTATGACCCGTCACTGCAGTGAGTAGTGGATTAAACACACAATGTGTAACAGCTCTGTTTTCCACTTTAATGATCATGTTTCATCTTTATTTTAGTAAATTTATCTGGAGTTTCTGGCCTCAAACGAGCTGTTTGAAGACGTTACTTTGGGCTTCAGGAAATTGTCATGGACATATTCTACCAACTAGAAATGCAACTTGTTCACAATTTTATAAACCGAACCAAGTTGTATTGCTTTATACGTAGATGTGTGTCTACACTAGTGACTTTATGACATAAAGATACAGATAAAATATTATTTTCAATACTATCATGCCAGATTTTTGTTATCAGTATTTACATGAAGGCTTAAAAAACCTTTGCAGAAAACAGTTAATGAACACTGAAAACAAACATCAGCTGTCTGTGAACACGACACCGAAACCAGTCACGGGTCAAAGTCTCCGATACCGGGACATCGATCGTAGAGGTCCTGGTCTGAACCACGCAGGACTGTTGTTAAAGACAAACGTGTGTAATCTGAGATATATAAAATAACGCTGACTTCATCACTTTACGTTGTCTGTGCTCCTCTCAAAGACACCAGAGAAGAAAACTATAGTTTTACCTCACAGAACACAGGGGCTGCTGGTCCACCACTGCTTCAACTGATCAGTTAGTTTCTGTTGCTGTGTGACTTTGGTGTCACACAGCAACACAAGAGCCTGGTGGCTTTGAAGAGAGCATATTGTATCGTCTGTTTCTCCAAACTCCATGTACTGTAGTAACACACCAACTATGGAGAACCTCTTACAACCACACTTCTAAACCTCACAACTGTCCCTTTGAAACCTGACACTACTAAAAGTCAAATACTCTAAAGAAGCCGGCCCTCACTGATGAATTACAGAGACCTTCCCGTACGTGTGTGGAGCCGTTTCTAACTGGTTTGTGTGACACAAAGAGACGTTTATCACACAGCAGCATGTGCTTCCACTCAGCGGTTTGCAGCACCGATGAGAGATAATCCTGCATGGCAGAGCTGCTGCTGGTGTGAATCATGATACGGAGGAACGCCTTGTAACCTGGGAGGTCCACAGTCATCTGTCACGGATCCTTGCAATGCATCCTGGGAGCATTAGTCATCGTGAGTCCGGCTCCGAGCCTTCAGTGCGACTCCCTGTGCTTCACTGCCTACTACATCTCAGTCAACGAGCTCAAAATGAGGACGGCTGTGAACTTGGAGAAAGAGACAGAATATCTCTGGATGTCTGAATAAGTTGAACTCTTCATCCATCGTGCCTCTCTCACTCTCTGAGCTGGTTTACTTATATAAACATGTTGTTCCTTAAACTCTGATGGTTGTAATGTTGGTTTTAAGTGGTTTACCGTGTGAGTCACATGATCATTGAACCTCAGAAACCTGATGAAGTGAAGTTTGTTTGTTGTGAAGTTGTGAAGTGAAGCATGAACACTGGACACGGCTTACAGCATTGGAGGCAGCACCACGTTCTTTGCTATAAAAGTTGATAATTGGCGCATGAAGCAAAAGGAAATTGAGTTACAGACGTCTCTTTCACAACGTACCTCTATGGGAACATGGATCACATGACCAGGAAGTTGTAGTTCCACCGTTTGACCACGATGTAAAAGTGGCTTCGTGAACGGCGCCCTTCCTTCGGGGCTTAGTCAGAACTACTTTTGTCGGATGATATATTGTCCCAGAAATAATTGCGACAATAAAATTAATGACAAATGATAATATAATAGCACAGACGACCCAACGACAACTTACAGAACCTTAAAACAAACGGGATTATGAGTAGACGACGGATGAAAAGCAACAACAAGTGTTCTGTAAACACAAGGAAGAAGAGTCTTGTGAATCAAAGGCATGGACACCAAGACATCAAACCTCCCACGGAACCTGAACGACACGGTCCCACTCGGATCAGAACCAATGAAGAGCGGAGCGCTCACACACAACCTGAACTTCAGTAACCCCCGTACAGAGGAGGCGGGAGTGTGTGTGTGAGTGAGTGAGTGAGTGTGAGTGAGTGAGTGAGTGAGTTAGTGTGTGTGTGAGAGAGGGAGAGGGAGAGTGAGAGTGAGAGAGAGTGAGTGAGTGACAGAGAGAGAGAGAGAGAGAGAGAGACAGAAAGAGAGAGAGAGAGAGTGTGAGAGAGTGAGTGAGTGTGAGAGAGTGAGTGAGTGACAGAGAGAGAGAGAGAGAGAGAGACAGAAAGAGAGAGAGAGAGAGAGTGTGAGAGAGTGAGTGAGTGTGAGAGAGTGAGTGAGTGACAGAAAGAGAGAGAGAGAGAGAGAGAGAGAGAGAGAGGGAGAGAAAGAGAGAGAGACAGAAAGAGAGAGAGACAGAAAGAGAGAGAGACAGAAAGAGAGAGAGAGACAGAAAGAGAGAGAGAGAGAGAGAGACAGAGAGAGAGAGAGACAGAGAGAGAGAGAGAGAGAGAGAGAGAGAGAGAGACAGAGAGAGAGAGAGACAGAAAGAGAGAGAGAGAGAGGAGGCCTATTGTAAATGGCGGTGCTGCAGCTGAGTGGTTATCAGCCGGAGCACACAGAGGCCGAGCTGCTATCAACATCACGGCCTGGACACAAAATAAAAAAACAAAACGCAGTGCTCAAGGGCAGCGCCTCGCTCACCGTCAACGCTCCTATTCATCCTCAACGACCGATCGATACTTTAGACAGAAGGAGTTCAGTGCTGCTTTCAAGAGTTTAAGAAAAAAGAACGAACGAGAGCAGAAAGTACAGACGTCTGTTCTCTTGATTGGCATTAAATCTCTGAAGTTAATGAGGTTCAACGGATCATAAAAGTCACGGTTCGGATCAGAACACAAGAAAAAAGGAACAAATATAACTTCCGATCACGCTGTTTCACCACCGACACCAACAGCCGATCATTGATGATCAATATTAACAGATAGATTATAGCAGCTGGTCTACGAGGATCCGCCCTGAAGTCAGTTTAAACTCTCTACATGTAATCATTTGACTTTGTTATAACAATACGAATTAGGAAATAAAAGATCTTGTCATTATTATTTGTAATGAAGTATAATAATGAGCTTATAGCTCGTGTTAGGAAATGAAACAGCTCATAATTCATCTCTAATATCTATTTTATATTCAAGTGAAAACATCTTCAAACTTGTGAACACATCATGATAACGTTATAATGTAGCTTCAGCCAGTACTCATGTTCACTGAGCAGAGCCTGAAGGCACCATAACGTAACCGTTAAACGTTATTTAACCGTTAGGAATAACGTAGGAGCTAAATAATGTGGTACCCGGTGCCGTTACATTCCTAACAGTAAATTAGAGGGATTTCCCTCTTTTCTTAAATATAACTTGGTCTCACATTCCTTCGGCCTGACTCGGTGCTTCAACCATCAACCCTCCTGGTTACAAACACACAGGAAGTGGCTTCTAAAGATAGGCCGCCTTCTGAGCACCAGTGGAGCGAGAAACGAGAGATTTTAGAGAAAATTACAGACGAAAGATGCTTCAAACAAAAACGCAGATAAACGTCGTTAATTTGCTCGTAGGGGAACGATGCGTCATTGTAAATCACAGACTCCACCTCCATGTAACTCAGAACGTTATGAGCTCTTGTCCTTCCTTAAAAAGATAAAGATTGGACGAGGAGAATCCTGAGTTAAACTCAACAACTCATGATCTCTACTTAAACTGTGAGACTATTCTATCGCTCTTTTCCCCTCTTCTTTCTTCTTTTGTGCCTTTATTCATCTACTTCTTTGTGCCAGTCTTTCTCATTTTGTCCCTCGTGGTGAATTAGTCAAACCTGAATGAGTTAAACCTCCTGTTCTGACAGTTGAAGTCAACGGGGAAGGGTTCCTGAATTGCTCCAGAAGACGTTCCTACTGTAGCTTTAAAAGAGTTGAGCTGTTCTGGTCAAAGCTCCCATTAGCTGATCTATAAAGCCGATGTTTGTCACAGTATTTGTGCCGTGAAATCACAAATGTTCATGTCTTCCAGCGGAGAACATGCAGTGACTCGATGCACTAAAAAACAGAAAAGCAGCGACAGCTTCTATTCGTAGAAACCTATTTGCCCTTCATGGTAATGAACGACGCGACTAAACAAACCATTTTAAAGCCATTATGACGCAGGGAAGGTTTTATATTCTCTGGTCTAAATCTGGTCTCCATGTTTGTTTTATACAGATGGATCAGATTTTAACATCAGGACCAATTAAACCACCGACAACTTGGTAATTAACCACCGAAAAGAAACACGGCTATCGTCTAAAAACACCCAGA
Source organism: Anarhichas minor (assembly GCF_050575085.1). Classification (NCBI taxonomy): domain Eukaryota; kingdom Metazoa; phylum Chordata; class Actinopteri; order Perciformes; family Anarhichadidae; genus Anarhichas; species Anarhichas minor. Next base: position 824,699 of record NW_027466514.1, read on the forward strand.
ATATATACATAGAAACATGCTGCCAGAAGTAGCTGCTGATGCTAATTAGCACAAATCATTCTTCTGGTGGACAGCAGAAGAGTCACTTTATTATCTATTTTCTTTATTTAAAAAACATGCATTAGATGCTTTGATTGCACCAAAATGTCAGGAACATAAATACGTGGAGAGATATTTGTGTTAAATGCAACTCTGACGTGAATATTCTGTGAAGGGTTTCTACAAAACTGGAGGAGGGTCCACAGAAATGTCTGGCATCCAGAGCCGGGCCTCCTCCTCCACACTGATCACATCTACGCTCACCTACACCGTCCTCACCGTCCACACCGTGAAGCACCATGAATGTACATGTGGGCCGGAGGAATGTGAGCAGAACAGAGAGAGTGGGAGAGAAAAAGAGGGAGAAAGGGAAGTTCCAGAGAGAGGAAAATCACATCGTACATGTCGACTGTCTCAAACTCATTTTCTTTGAGAACGCCATCGCTCTGGGGGTGTTTTGAGTCCTCTGCCAAAGTTTACGACGCTTGACCCTGAAAACACACACCTGCCTCGATAGCGGTGGTCCCATGTGACCCTTTAGAAAGCCCCTCGGAGGCGAGCCGCTTATTAATGTAGACCAGCAGGGAAAGTCCCAGAGGAAAGAGAAAACCTGCCCCCCCCCCAAAAAAAACAGTCAACACCTAAACAAAGCCAACAACAGAGAGCGTCCATTACAACCCCGTAGCACAAGCCAGTGACTTCCCCTCGCTAACAATGACTGCTGACAGCCAGTGAGATCATTTGGATGTGGGTCAAGAGGCAGAGGAGGAAGAGGAGGAGGAGGAGGAGGAGGAAGACGAGGAAGAAGAAGAGGAGTAACCGAACGTTCAGAAAACCCTTCAGTGGTCTAAGTATTGAGAGAGTATTGAGAGAGCAGAAACCCTGTTTGTTCACTGACATCTTCACTGTACCAGAGCCAGTTAAACGGCTACAATGACTCATCCTCCTCCTTCTTCTTCAAAATAAAAGACAACCTGACAACATGCTCTCTTTTAGAGGATACGAAACATCTTCTTCAGCTATTTATAGTGTAACAAGCTGTGGATTCGACAAAAACACATTATTGCAGCTGAAATTAAGTCTGCAGCCATGCTAGCCGCTCTTTGAGACAGTGTGAGCAATAACAACGCTAACACGCTAATGTCTAGCATGTGTCATGTTTACCATATCTACCATCTCTATTTAGCATTTTAGCATGCTATTATTTGCTAATAGGCAGTAGGCGATCTGTCGATTATATCATCAGTTAATGGTTCCAAGGTGGCATCTGCACATTGCTTGTTTTGTACAACCAACAGTCAAAACGAATATATACATTTAAATCACAAAAAATGAGCAAAAACTGGGGATATTAAAATATGAGTTGATAAATTTTCTGCAGAGCGACTTATCAATTAATTGATTAAAGGTTCAAGTCTACTTAATGCTAACATGCTAACGTTTAACAGGTAGAATGTCCAACATGTGCACCATCTCGGTTTAGGGCATTAGCGTGCTAACGTTTGCTAATTAGCACTAAACACAAAGTACATCTGAGGGGGAGATATTTGGTAAAACTAATTAAGCAGCTGACCTCATGATGGTGCTAAAAGACATATTAGGAGCTCAACAGCAGGTGAACCCAGGTGATTGGGTTGAACCAAATGTCATTTAAAATCCACCCAATAGCTGTAAAGACAACACTGCATCCTCACGTCAGGGGATCGTCAAAGTCAGTGGGGTTCATCCTCTGGGGACCATGAACGTCTGGACCAAATATCATGGCAATCCACCCGATAGCTAAAAATGTAATGAAACAGAAGTCACTGAGATCTAGCTGCTAATGAACATGCATTAAGAACACAGAGTCCATTCTTCTTCTACTCCAGCTGAACTCTCCCTCTGGCATCTGATCTAAAAATACATCATTTCTACCTCTGAACACAAAGGGGATATTTATGTCTTCTGTTTGTGTTCCTCTTAAGACTTGACCTTAACATGAACACATTTATTATCCGTGACATGAAGTTGACGGTTCAGCTTCGGGGGCCAAAGAACGATTCGATTAGATCGTGTTACAAGAAGACCTAAAGTCACATTTCCTGCCATCACATAATTCATTTTATGCATCTGTAACATCAGATGTATTCTAAATCCTCCGTGAGTCTATTTTTAATTCAAAGTGAAGGAGAGAGCAGCTTTGTTTTCTAGTTATTTGTGCTGTTTTTGCTGATTGGTGTCGCCCACACAGCGTTCTTCCAGCTCCTCCCAAACATACAGCTGAACGTTGATTTAACTCGCGGTTAAGAACACTCCCGTCCACGTGTTGCCTACAACTTGGTGACAGATCTGTTGTGACAACACTCCTGCGGCTAAACTGGCTCTGTCGGCCGTTATCAATCACCAACATGCATGTGGAGAGTTTCATGAGCAGAAAAATCCTCTTGTCTGCTGGGGATTGTGTTCTTTACTCAACTATTAACGTTGTTGTTCGGCTTTAGTCGACTCTGTTCACACACAACAATGATCAAGTAAGAGCGCTAATTCTAGCTCTTCCAATGTGAGTATTTACTGGTTTTACATCCTTTTAAATCCTCCGTTTCTCAGACTAAACAATATAAACTCAGAGTCCAGTTCCTTGTTTTGCTCAGGAGCTTTTGATCGTACCTGTGTTCATGTTGGGAATCATGAAAACTTGGTCGAAAGCTCCGGAAACAGAACTTCTTTAACCTTTTAAGAGGCAAGCCACCAGAGCCAGAGAGGTAAAGACTCTACTCAGAGGAAGCAGATTATCCTGCTGAATCAAATCAAATCCTTCCAGAAGCTTCTCTCCCATCTCACTCAATAAAGAGAATAAAACGATGCAGTCTTCTTTTCCTTTAATTAAAAAGGTAAGCACAGGCGGAGTTCTAGAACGTTGTGATGTACTTGAGTATTGTTATTCTATTTTGCACTTCATTTACACTTAATAGCTATCACTCTATTGTTCATATATGTTTACATTTGTATTCTATTGTTTTTTTTTCTTATTCTTTTTCTTGTGGGATTAATAAAGTTCTATCTTACCTTTAGATATAAAACAAGGTACATGTCTGTTTATAACAACATCTAATCTAATCAGCAGACAAGAAGAAAAGAAGGGTATTTCCAATAAAACGTTGAAATATTCCTCTAATAATGTTCAACTTATAGACCCTGAAATATTCAGATCTGAGGTTCTTCAGGCTGCTGTTCTCATATTTTAATTCCAGATGGTAAATTTAAAAAGGCGACTTTATGATAACAAACCCTCTGATTCCCTACAAATGATCGAGGGAAACGTGATTTGATTTGCGCTGCTCCTCCTCTATAAATACACTTCAGTCAACATGTGTTAAAGTTGCTTCATGTAGGACCGGTCCAGGTTGATTAAACTGCAGCAGACTCAGTGCAGAATCAGACGGTTCTAAGTGTTTCTCCAGGTCCTTCACATTCCAGCCGCTGTCTGTTTCTGTCGTTGTGTCTGAGATCCGGCTCTCGAATACTCGACTCTCCTCAAAAGGAGACGAGGAAACAGAAGCTCGTCTGTCCGGCTCCCGTTTCTCACCGAGACGCTCGGCCAAACGCTTCAATCAGTGTCACAGTTCACCGTTACTACCGCAGCTCAGACTGTCCTGATACGACGTCTGCTAGTTTTATAATCAGGAAGAAGTGAAGTCACAGTTTCTCACTGTGGATCTGGGTCACATGGTTAAACCTGCATCAAACGTAACAGGACTTTACACTCTACTGTACCATTCTGAGGTACTTTACACTCTACTGTACCATTCTGAGGTACTTTACACTATACTGTACCATTCTGAGGTACTTTACACTATACTGTACCATTCTGAGGTACTTTACACTATACTGTACCATTCTGAGGTACTTTACACTCTACTGTACCATTCTGAGGTACTTTACAATCTACTGTACCATTCTGAGGTACTTTATACTGTACCATTCTGAGGTACTTCATGTGAGCATGAAATAAAATATATCGTATTCTTATAGCTTAAGCTACCCAGCTCTAAATAAAGTAATTAAAGTTACTGTGAGGAGCTTTTAACTGGTTTTGAACCAGTCTCAGTGTAGTCCTGATCCTCTACAGACCTCCATCAGTAAAGAGACCATTAGAGAGAAGATGGTCTGTTTCTATAGAGTTATTCTTGATGCTCGTCATCGGAGCCACCGGGTCGGATTCTGGTGAAACCAGATGAACTCATGCAGGTTCACCAGAACCTCCTTCAGCTCAGACTCCAGCAGAGACCGGTCCACCGTGGACAGACCCAGATCCTCCAGCAGAGACCGGTCCATTGAAAGCTTTGCTGAGTCACTGTTAGCATTGAGAGTCAGACCATGATACAGCAGAAATAAAGCTGCTTTTAGAGCCGTTACAGTAGCTCTGTGGCTCTGATTTCACTGTAAGTTCATAACTGCGCTGAGCATTGATTACGTCCTAAAATAGATGTGGAGACTTCCATAGAGGCGGCTGTTGTTCGGATCCAACGGTCCTGAACTGGTCTGGGAGTCCAGTTTAAAGGACTTTCTGTTGAAGACCCCTCGAGCAGCCTCAATGAGCAGCAGGCTACTCTTTGTTGAGCCGTGTTTTATGTCGGTTTGGCCTCTAATCCTGCTGCTTCGCTACTGATAGAACTCCACTCTCTATTATGACTATTTCTAGCTTTGAATGCACGGTTTCATTACCGTTATAATGCAGCTTTTTACACGTGTGTCAGTGTGATGAATACGATCACAGTGGGGCTGCACGGTTACATAAGAAGGTTGAAACAAGATGATGTTCAAACAGATGAGTTACACAGTGTTTGCTCTTTCCTATTAAACCAAATATGTCAGTTTAAGACTTAAAACCAGACATTACTGATTAATCTCAGACCTTTCGTCACGTTAAAGTATGAAAGAACAACGAGCATCAACGTCATTCTTCTGTCTGCCGCAGCAACTTCATCTTTAAACCAAAAACCTCCCATTTCAAAACCATTGGATCCTCTCAGCTGTATATATATATATATATATATATATATATATATATATATATAGCTGTATATATATATATATATATATATATATATATACATATATATATATATATATATATATACATATATATATATATATATATATATATATATATATATATATACAGCTATATATATATATATATATATATACAGCTATATATATATATATATATATACAGCTATATATATATATATATATATACAGCTATATATATATATATATATATATATATATATATATATAGCTGTATATATATATATATATATATATATATATATATATATATATATATATATATATATATATAGCTGTATATATACACGACACAGGTCGTACACAGACTGGTGATGCTGGTTTACACGGAGCCAGAGGGATCAACACATGACTGAGTCCACATCCCACCACATTTTAATACAGTAAAGTTAACCGTGACGTTGAGTAACGTCCGTGTCGGACTCTCTGAGACTCTCTGAGACTCTCTGAGACTCTCTGGGACTCCCTGGGACTCTCTGAGACTCTCTGAGACTCTCTGAGACTCCCTGGGACTCTCTGAGACTCTATGGGACTCTCTGGGACTCTCTGAGACTCTCTGAGACTCTCTGGGACTCTCTGAGACTCCCTGGGACTCTCTGGGACTCTCTGGGACTCTCTGGGACTCTCTGGGACTCGGCCCCTGCAGGACTGGGTGTGGGGGGATTAAGCATTAGGTAATTGTGTTGGAGGAGAGGATTAGATTAGAGCTGGAGCTACCTCTCTAAAGGGAAGCTCACTTGTGATGTATCAGTCCAGATCGATGACGGAACCGAGCGGAGCGTAAAGTGAACAGACGGAGGGAGACCAGATCCACGTGGTCCTGGTCCGATCCGAGACCGATTAAATATGATTCCTCATCCTCCCTCCTCCTGATCTGATAGAATGTTCTGGAGAACAATTCCACTTAATCCATCAGAATGAGGACAGATAACAGAGCGACGGTATCTTGGGGTCATGGGGTTTGAAGAGGAGAATTAAAGACGTTATGAAATGAAATGAGCTCAGAGTGGACTGAAGTCGGTCAGCTGGTCCCCCCTAAAACACCTCAACTATCGGACGGACCATCATGGATCAGATCTGAAGATCTGATCCATGTTTTTATATTTGTTATTATTTGTTTGACGTCCCGTCTTTGTTCTCGGACGCTCTTGCAAATAAAATGTTGACTCTCTAACGAGGCCTTTTCCTGGATAAATAAATCTAAAATTAATTAATTAATTAATTAATTAATACTTTGAGGCACATTTCCAGCTTCTCTAATTTGATTATTCGATTATTAAGTTCTCTGTTTCATATCATTGTAAATCAAATCTCTTTAGGTTTTGGACTGAAATTCCCTTTTTTTTGTATTTATTGACTTTTTATTGGCGAAACAACAACAAAACAATCAGCTGATTACTCGACAATAGAAACCCTGTAAACTCTTATTATTATTATTATTATTAATCTCTAATAGACCCGTCATTGAATCCTTACTACAGTAAACCTGACACAGACACACTGGTGTTCTGACTGTCAGTAGTCGACAGTATGAGCAGTATTAATACTCATGACTCACTGACGGCTGCAGAGCAAGGTTTCGGTCGGTATTGTACTGAATGTGTGAGCAGCAGAGAAGAAGCCGTCCTCCTGTTACAGCACTCTGTGTACGCAGTAATATAAAGTACACCATCAGAGTGAAAACAAAACTAAAACACAACATATCCCTTTTGTTTTCCAGCTACCCAGCATTTGATTTAAATATCATCTATATTATTATAATAAGGCTTTAAAATCATATCTCATACATGAGAACTTATTCACTGCATGTTTTGGATTCCTATAAATTGTTTAAATATGTATTAAACTGGTTAATCAAATCTGCTTTTAACATTAGTTTCTGTGTACTAATACCTCTAAATAAATGTATGTAACTTGGTGGAAACTGGCCTCAAATTAAACTCCTTTTATTTGTGACTTTGAGTGATTTCTTATTAGTTCAGGATCATCCAGGAATCCTAATCCCTGGACCCTCTAACCAGTCCGGGTCCCGGGACGTCCTCCTAAATCACAACACACAACAATCTGCACCACCTAACGGACCTGCAGTCCTTCCCACCTCACCTCCATCAGCGGGAGGTCCGGGTCCAGGTGCGTGAGGCTGTGCAGCACCACCGGGCTCCGGTCCTCCGTCACCTCCATCCTCACCCCGTCCCAAATGTTGCGCACCCTCCACGACGAGTCAAACATCTCGACCGGCTGCTCGGTGTGCATCCTCCGGGAAATGGACCACGGATGCCCGCAGAGCCGAGCGGTTCCGTCACGGAGACGGTAGCGACATTTTTTTTTACTGTTATAATCTGTTTTTCTTAACACGGAAGCGACATTTTCTTTTTGTTTTAATCTGTGTTGTTTTTTGTTGTTAACCGGAGAGCCGGTGCTGCTGTCTGCGGATCTTCTGCTGTCTGACGCGTTTAGACGAGTCACTCTGGGGATTTTCTAAACCACGCCCCCAAGGCCTGTGCTGCCTTCAGGGCACCTCGGAAATATTAAATACTCGGTAAATAACCCTAACCCTTGTTAAAGTGTTATTTATATTAATTCTGAGAAAACATGGCCGATATGCTCTAAAACAAAAACATACATTATTTCAGCTCTATAATATTTTAAACATTTATATATTTACACAACAATCAGCTGGTGTTTAATAATAATTATGATAGTTATAGATTAATTCATACACTTCATTACGTCTGTACATATATTTGCACAAATCTTGTATACAAGCAGAGTATTGTAATATATATATATATATATATATATATATATATATATACAGTATATAATATATATATAATCTCTATAACATTGTATGTTTTTTCCTTTATTGTTTTGTTGTGTTCATAATGTTCAGTACTTATTTAGCATTGTTTTTAAACTGCTTTTGTAAGTTTTCTTTTCTCCAAATTTTCAATAGTTGATTTTGGAATAAATAATATATCATAATCATTTTCCACATTTGGTTTTCTCCCTATAAATCAGTAGAATTTACTTATTTTATTTATTTGCCACTTACTAAATTTTCCCTTTTCAGAATATGCATTTAAAATGCTGAATGTACATTTATATATAATATTAGAATATCAGAATATGATTATAATAATAATAGATCATTATGTTCCTTAAAGTCACCGATATGAATTAGTACCATATGACATTTAATGAAGTCGTTTCTGTTTCTTAACGAGAACTATTCTGTGTCCTCTGACAACGTGTCCTCTGTGAATCACAGATCTACGAGGTGTTCCTGAAGGCAGCGTTACGTTCACGCCTTTGGGAAATGACGTGAGTATTGTTTCTGCTCTCACTATGGCAGCAGGTTGGTATGAGAGAAGAAGAAAACATGATGTACAGTTCACTGACTCTGCATGAACATTAGACTTGAGTACAGTTTAAAGGTACTTGTACATCAGTATTTTCATTTCCCCTCCACATTAAGAGGGAAACACTGAAAGTTTTACTTCATTTTTTTCCACAGTTACATTAAAGAGCTTCAGTCGTCACTTTAAAAAAATATATAAAGCAAAATCTACCCAGCAGTGATTAAAGTATTTAAAATGAGTTTAACTTTTCAGTTTGAAAATGCTGCACTGTGTAACTTTAATATATTTATATTATATATGTATTATAATTCTTATTTTGCATAATGTGTGCCGTCATCACTTATTTAAATAACATTTTTAATGACTTTTACTTTAGACTTATTCTGAAGCAAAGATCTGAGTAAGAATACAACTAATGATTGTGTAATTATTGATTAATCGGACTATTATTTGCTTTAAATAATGATTCATTTGGTTTCTTTGGTCTATAAAATGTCAGAATTATTTTTTTTTTTTAGTTGATGTGAGGTGATGTCTCAAATGTTTAATTTTAAATCGACTTATCATTCAAAAATAAACATAAAAATACACACATGAATTCACAATGATATATAAATCATGTGTGAAAAGCTGTAATAATAAAAAGGATACATATTTGCTAAATATGAGCACTTTTTTCATGACGGTCAGCAACAACAACAAGTTAAAGTTCACGATAAACCAGCAAACTAATGAGAACGAATGCATGAAAACTCTGAAAAACAAACTCAAAGATCCACCAGAAGAAGAAGAAGGTGAGTCTGAGCTCATCTCTGATGAAGGAGCCTCCGTCAGTTAGACACCCAGCACTGCCCCCTACTGGCCAGCAGCAGGAACAACCACCACACCAAGAGATCCATCATCTTAATAAGATGTCTGCCGAGCTTATAAAATGATTAGCGACTCTAATTAATCCAGCCGGTTCAAACGAGAGGAAGATATGTCGACAAAGCAAACGAACGCAGCAGACCGGCCCCTTCACACATGAGTAATGGTGGACTTTAATCAAGGTTATTTATTTCCAAATATGTTGTTTTTTGTAAGAACAGGTGTGAGAGTGATGGAGCAGATTGTAAAGGAGAACATCTGCTGCACCAGCTGAGAGACGAATAGAACTACAAACATGTCTGACCTCCACCGGCCGAGCTGCTGCGCTTCATAACTCAATGAAGGCTGCAGCTGCTGGTGTGTGTGTGTGTGTGTGTGTGTGTGTGTGTGTGTGTGTGTGTGTGTGTGTGTGTGTGTGTGTGTGTGTGTGTGTGTGTGTGTGTGTGTGTGTGGTGAGTGGCCTGTAGAACAGCATTGATCGTGAAACAGAAAGTATAAAAATACAGTTTTTATGTCAGCAGATCATAAATACAGAAAGTCAAATTAAATCTAAACTGTTTATGAAAAATAAAATGTTAGGTGGTCAGACGTCAGACGAGAAGTCTGATTAATTGGTTGGTTTTGTCACTGAATAAATCAATTAAACTCTTTGTTCAAGATCATTTATCCTCTTTTAATGGAATCATATATCCAGATATCGCGATACACAATTCTGCATCTAAATTGATAATAACGAGCAAATACTAACTAATATTTTTGAGAAAATCTGATTATTTTGCATTTATATTCTAAATAAAATGAGAAAATACAAAAATACTAGTTTTTAACTCACACAAGAGTTTATGAAAAACATGTGTTTATTCCATATAGACTGTTTGTTTATTGGATCAACAGAAAACTTGCCATATCGTCATATATATCGTTATCGAGATATGAAATCACGCAAATAAGGACAGAAGATATACACAATAAATACGTTATAAATGAGACCAAATAAATGCATTTAGGCAGCGTTAACAGACAGTTAAACAAACACAATGTACTAGTCTATATTTGATATCATGTGGTTAAAAGGTGAAATAAAGATATAAATGCGGCCCTAATAAACTCTCCTGCAACACAGTCTTTGGGAATGACCAGTATGAAGAGTATAAAGAGTGTAAAGAGTGTTTGTCAGCCTTTTCTCACATTGCAGCTCGTCAACATGAACACATCAATCAAACTGCAATGAGACTTATTGCAGTGCACCTGACACCAGAACGTCGAAACCTAAAAGAAAGTCTGCCCTGGAGTAAAAGTGTTTAATGTGAGTGCTTCCTGTCTGATCTGTGCTGTACTCCAGTAATACAACCTGAGGAGGAACGACTCAGAGCAGCATGCTAGACACCAGTGTTTACTTTTTCTGACAATGTTCTTTGCACTACTGGTAGATTGTACACCAGGACTCATAAAGTATCAGATTAAACCAGGAGTCAACCTCCGGTTCTGCGGAGTGAAGCCGATGCTTCATGTGTTAAAGCTGCATTCTCTCTAGTGTCCACCAGGGGGCGACTCCTCTGGTTGTATAGAAGTCTATGAGAAAATGACTCGACTTCTCTCTTGATTTATTACCTCAGTAAACATTGTAAACATGAGTTTATGGTCTCAATCTCTAGTTTCAAGTCTTCTTCAATACAGCATGATGTTCATTTAGTACATTATGGTCCATTTAGAGTCAAACAGACCATAAAGCAGGGGATGCTTTAGGGCGGGGCTACACAGTGATTGACAGGTCTACCAGAGACATATACGGCGTCTCTACGTCACTCCTCCTCAGTCCAAACATGGTATTCTTGTCCCAGTAAGGAATAAATAAACCCATATGGTCTGAATCCCAGAGATCTCTGCGAGCTCAGAGGAACGGACAACTTTAAGTCTGCTGTGATTTAAGTTAAGCTCTGCTCCCATCTGCTGGAAATCAATACCAGAGGATGTTGTGCTGCTGCTGCTGCGACATGCTCCAATGATCCCCGAGGAGAGCGACGCTAACAACCCTCCATCTTTACTTATCCTCTCTCACAAAGCACACGGCTTCACTCAAACACAAATAGATACGAAGAGCCGTTTATTTAAAAGAGGTTTAGTTAAAGAGGTTACCACACCCGGCAAGAGACGAGAGAAAATGGACGTCAACGTGGCAAAAGATTTCCATCCCGGAGAGGTTAAAACTCTCTACTTCTACTTCTGTGAAAGGGCTGTCAGGACGCCACTGAGCAAGGCACTCCGCCCCCCAGTGGAGGCTCACTGGGCCCCAGTGGAGGTCTGTGGTTGCACTGGGTTGCTGCCAAGGCGCACAATGTTTCCAACAAATGAAAAGCTTGGAGGGAGGACAGAGTTACACAACTAATACACGGAGAATAAACGGATTATAAAACATCGATGTAGCGTAACAACGACTGCTCATGAAGAAGTCACAGGAAAGACTTCTTGTGTTTAGTTAAAATTAGTTTTTAGGGTTCAAACATTTAAATGTGAAGGTGTCACGTTTTCCTTTGCTGCTGATTTAAAGCTGCACTAATCAATACATTCATATGAATAACAGATTATCTCTAAAGTACAAAATGTTTCAGTTCTGTGAATGAATTAAATAAATGAGTTAATAAAGTTGTTCTTTATTTTCATAATAAAAAGTCAATAACACCAAACCAAAGGTTTAGTCTGACAGACACGGCTGTGTTCTTAATAAACAAATAAAATGGATCATTGTGCAGTTGTTTGTTATTTTTCTGCTGAACTGAACCCCCCCCCTCGTCAAATAAGACGAGTCTCACAGCCGTCAACATGAAAATAAGTCTAAAGTCCACAAGTTCGGGACAAAGTCCGAGTCTGTAAATAAATACTTGTATCTGTTCTACAAGTGGTGACGATACATCAGCATACGTTTTCTTTTTAAAGATGTTTTTGTTGCATTTTTACATCCATGTGATGACGTCAGGAGAGAGAAAAGTGTCTGACATTCAACAAAGCTCCCTCTTAAATCAGACGCTGTGTTAACGCGATGTGCATGTTAACCAGGACACTCTGTACGTATCACAGTACTGAGAGCACACTGTGAACACTCTGAAGCACTGAATATGGAACCATTTAAAGGAGACAAGAAACAGCTTCTCTGTCTAATTAAAAGTGGAATTTAGAAAGTCTTTGAAACAGCGATTCTGTTAATTTCCCGCAAATGTATTTTTCATTATGAGGAACTGAAAATCTCACGAATTGTCCCTTTAATACTTTAGTTTCTATGCAGATCTAGAAATGTGTTTCTTTACACATTTCCAGACTTTGAATGGTGTCACAATAAAGGCATAACACAAATATGTTTCAGTCTTCACCATGACTGTTGTAATTTGGGAGCTTTCTGTGTTTCACACACACGACTGTCTTCATAATGTCTTCATTCTTTGTGAATGAAGATGGTTTATTTCAGCCGGTTCTGAGAGACAAACGTTCATGAGTGTTTTACAGAACAATACATGAAGTTAGACTGAGGCCGGAGACCTTTTGGTTCCACAGAGTTCTACTGACAGTAAAGTCTCCGTGTCCTCAGAGAGACACCGAGCGGCCATGTTTCTTTACGGTGAGAGATTTATGTCCGAAAACAAGAGAGAACATGACTCAAACCTGTCTGCCCGCCCTCCTGACTGTCCTGTAACAGTCCTCCCCGTCCCAGCAGACGCCTGTCCTGAGCAGCAGTCCACAGCTCCACCGGCTCCAGCACAACATCACGACTCCCCTCAGAACCGCTGTAGAGATCTCAGGATCCAAATAGTCCTAAAAACCCATGACCGGGCCCCCGGAGCTCCCACTCCCCTCAACACAGATTGGATGGACCCCCCCGCCCCCCACCGCCGCTCTGCTCGAGCATATTTGCTTTACCAGCTGAGTCAACAACGCGAGGAGCAACACTAGAAAAAATTAACTTGTGCCGAGGAAAGAAGGGGTTTCCAGAAACTAGAGCAGTCGGTCCAGCAGGTCCGTCAAAGGTGAAGTGAAACCTGGGAGTGATGCAACAACAGCAACGCCGCAACGCTGCAACGCTGCGGTGTTCAGACACTTCAGCACCGTCAGACAGAAAATGAAAGCTAAAGATGAGGCAGTGACACCCACAGGGACTTCCCTGGTTCACTAAAGGAGGGAAATATTAGCACCCACAGAGAATACATCAGTGGTTAACTTTGGCAGGTGACCAGATATCATCTGTGTGCAACAGCTTGAGGAGCTATGTGAGAACTTTAACCAGCAAAGATGGAGAATTCAACCTACACAAAGAGATCAGAGAGTAGAAGACATCAGCTGGTGGTCCAGTATTTAGAGTCCAGATATAAACATGTATCTGTGTCACGTTCCACCAGAGAGACATCAGGAGCTACAAGTCACCAGATGATCAACTCTGTTCTCTGTGTTCATGAACAGAACGTCAGACTCCATGAAGACACTCAGAGCTTTCACTTGATTCTGGTTTAACACACAGTCCAGTGGTAGTCAACACGGTTAACAGCTTGAAGCTGTAGACGCTGCTGGTGTTTCAGTTTCACCAGTGACCGTGTTAACTGGTGACTCAGCAGAATGAGTCGAGGTTGCTCGTTGTGAAAAACCTTCAACCAGTTTTAAATATCTGTGTTTATAATCTACCAACCATTGAATGCATTTGGCTGAGAGTCACCAGTTAACACGGTCACTCATTTAACTGAAACACCTGTTGCTCTGAACCGGTCCTGATAGAACTCGAGTCCGTTGTTGGAATATCGACTCTGACAACTGAACATGAAACAAGCAGACATTCTGATGCTGTTTACTGTTTTAAATCAATGTTTAAAGCTCGATAACTCGTCTGGATGTACAATATGCACGCTCATACTTTTCAGTAAATAAAGAAGAACACAAGGCAGGTGGAAGAACATCTGGTTTACCTGAAGAGCAACTTGAAACAAACCACCTGACCCTTTTATTTTTTCCATTTACAGACACGCGCTCTGTTCCTGCTGCTCTGGGAAATGAAACCTCACGACGGAGTTTCTCAGCAACGGACAGAGACAAGAAGAAGCTTCCCATTCACACCCGGTGGAGCCGGTCTGAGCTGCCTCTCACAGCCTCTCACAGCCGCTGGATTTATCTCCGGCCATTATCCCGGCAGAGCCATTCAGGTCCTCCTCCGAGGTCCTGGCATTTAAAAACGCTGTTTCGTGTCAACGGCAGCCAACTGGGAGATCGCATGGGAGAGGCAACCTGACAACCATCCAGGCTGAAGAGAGACATGAAGCAGCCTCTCGCTGTTTGTTGTTTTTACTGTTATTGTTCTGCGTTTCTTTATTGATTAGAGCGACGGCATCCTTCAGAATCTGTTATCAAACCGAGCTTCACCGTTTCATTTTATCCGCTTCAAAGGCTGTTTCTTTCTCTCTTGTGAGGTATTTCTGTCAGATTATAAATAATCCTATTTTGTACACAAATGAATGTTGTCTATCTGCATTTAGCTACTTCCAGTGCTGCTTCTGTTATCTGTTGAGAAAAAACGAATTTCACAACTTGAAAAAAACAACGTGAATCTATCTGGTATCGGTTTAGCCACATAAACTATGATGTCTATATTAAAGGTGTAAGATCTGAGATTGGGAGCATTTTGATTGCCTCTCAACGGCTCTCAACATGGCGACGCAGAGCAGGAGGCTGCTAGCTAACGGTGCTAACAGTGGAAACTACTGTGAAAAGTGGTGACAGAGCTAACGGTGTGTACCATTGCTCCACTACATCTTTACAAAGATAACAGTTGTTAGCTGCTAGGTTAATGTTCATAAACTCCTTTAATGTTAAAATATTATGCAACTTTTTGTACATGAAAATGAGAAACAAACAAGATCTGTTGCAGATTTCTGTTTGTCTATAGTCCATACAGTGTTTAGACCTAAATCCTCTCATTCCCCTTCAAAAAACCTCTGGCGCCTACATTACCCAGAATACATCTTGACCTCCGACAGTCAGGTGTGCTATGCTAGTCGGGCTACATACTATAGGCTGTACCGCAGCACCTCCATTCAATGCGTTAAAACGGGTATTTCTGCACCTCTACAGATAAAGGTGACGCTAACATTGTTAGCATTGTGCTACTTGTAGAGTTAGATTCCAGTGGTGGCTGCGTACGATTGCTTCAGACTCATGTGATCCAAACACTTCCAATAACTCCAGAGCGTTTTAAAGTCCAACAGTCAATATGATTAATGTTATCATTTCCAAAAGTCTGCTTCTGCTTCAATCCATATTTGTTGTCGTTTAGCCTTTAAAAACAAAGGGAAGCAGGACTCACGAGCAACATCCATCAAAGAAAGTCCAACTCATTTAATCTGATGGATCACTTAGTTCATAGTGAGGCTCTGGCTTCATTTTCTTTTAGGTTGATTAAGGTCATAAAACATGACGAAGCCAAACAACAGGACATTGGGTGCAGCTCTAGAACAGAAGTCTGGTAAGCTCACTTCTATGTAGCTCCTCCAGATGTTTTCTTTATTTTAAAACTCGTAGTCTTCAGAACCAACCGACACTTTATGGTGCAAAATCAGTGAACAATTTCAGCTCATTAACCAGCGTCCTGTGTGTCGGAGAAGCAACAACAGAGAGAAAGCTAAGAAAAGAGAAAGCTAAATGTGAAGACATCTTTCTTGCTCTGTAGCGAGTCGCTAACACCGTGTCCCTCCGTGTCCTGTAGTGGTCCCCAGTGTGTCCCCACTGTAAACACACCTCCCCTCGAGCCATTGTTCTCTGCCAAATTGTCTATTGTGCTATGTAAGCCAAAGCTTTCCAGCCTTGTGTCTCCTTCCTCGCCTTGCTTCCTGACCTTTTTCTGCCCTTTTCTAGACTTAAGCCTCTCAGCTTGATCCCCTTTGGACTCGGTTGCCGTTCAGACGGCCTGACTCAGATCAGCACCAGATCATCTGTGGGGGGGGGGGGGGGGGGGGGGGGGAGGCTTCGGGGACCGAGTGGGAGCAAAGAGCGACGGTACAATAACTGCTCGAGGAAGAAGAAAATCTGCATATTTGTTCTCCTGCCCATAACACTTGGGCAGGAGTGTAATTGTGCACCATATCTAAATGTTGATGAATAAAATGCTCCAGTTGTTTGTTGAAAAGATGTCTCAATGTTGACGCGTTGATAAAATACTTCCTCAGAGAATCAACACGCTATCAACAAGTCTGCAGACATCCATTCATTTCCTTTAGAGAGTCGTTGGCTGTCAACAACTTCTCACATCTCTGCTCCATTTCTTCCCGACCGATACAGATTGCAAGACCTGAACTTGTGTACCACTGAGTATTGATTCAATAACAGTGTATTAAAAACATTAAATAGTTAAACAGATCATAATTCCCTCTGTAATATCTATTTTATATTGCTGTAAAAACATCTTAAAATGACCGTAGTCATTCAAGTTCCTCGCTAAAAAACTACATTCTACAAGAAATACTGATTTTATATCCAGGTCCAGCACCTAAAAACCCAGGATACTACATTTCCCATAATGCACTCAGTAGCATCTTCCACAGTGTTTGTAACACAGACTCTCTGTGTATTTAGAGAACATGATGACTTCACTGTGACTTCATCAGACTTGACGAAGCTCCTCCAGAGCCACAGAAGACTTGTGGTTTCACTTTAATACCTAAATAAAACCAACACCACTAGTCTGGACTTCATCTCAAACGGGACCAGCAGAGAACGAGAGTGACTTCATGTGAACTCCAGAGGAGGAATCCAGGACGCGTGAAACACAATCGGGTGAGAACGCGTCTCACACTGCAGAGCATCAGATCTAATTCAATATTATCGTTGGAGCAAATTTCATACAACATGACCTGAGGTGCTCCACAGGAAGACCGATTATATGAGGTCGTTGGCTCTGCAGCAGGTTAGAACTCAGTAGACAGGATGTCCACAGGTGGAGAGCTATACGAGGACAGACGCTACACACAGCTGGAGGAATAACTGTCTGAAATATTACTATACGCTGCAGCATTGAGGGGTTCCCTTACCTTGAACTAAGGAACCTCCACAGAGACCTTCAGGACACTTTTGGCCATATAGTGTTTTTATGTTTGGAAAAAGAAGCTAAAAAGAGTATTTTTATGGGAAAACAAGGCAGTTTGTATGTATTTAAACACCGGATATAATAAAATAAGAATGAGCTCATTTTAGTCCAAAATCTATAAACCATTATCATTCAAAAGGGACACAAGAACAATTATTCTAAATTCTATCGAAATCTCAATATCACAATATTCACACAAAAATAACACCATGATCACGTTTATATGTTTTTAAAATGATTAAAAATGAGAATAATGATGTAAAAATGATCAATCCCTCAAATATCAGTCAAAACAATCTCAATAAGATAATTTTGCAAATCGTTATACATCGTTAAATATGAACAAATAGATCCGTTTACGACAGAGAACCGTCTGTGACCCTCCAGGTTTAATATCAGCGTTAAATCTGTTTTCAGCCTCAGCATTTATTAACACGCTGACACAGGAACACGTTCATCAGGCCATGTGGGATTATTGTTATTACTACAGACACGACCAAACATGTCAGAATATCAGAGGGCACACACGCGCACACACACACACACACACACACACACACACACACGCACACACACGCACACACACACACACACACGCACGCACACACACACACACACACACACGCACACACACACACACACACACACACACACACACACACACACGCAAAGATCAATTAGTTTTTATCTTGCGTTGTGTCCACGTGGACGAGGAAGAACAATTATTTTTAAAAACATATGCTCCCATGTGGGGCAATTAAACACTGACAGTCAGAAGCAAATCCAGGTAAACACATCATCACCACCATCATCACCATCATCATCATCATGATGAAGGTAACCAGAGGGTCATGGTGAGGTGAGAGAGCAGAGCAGGACAGAACAAGGCACCACGTTACTAGCTGAGGGGCCGCTGACTCGTTTCTGAGCTCGTTAAACTTCCAGTGAGTCATGTGACGTTTGTTCACGAGCACTAATTGGCTGTTAATTAGTCCGAGGTGTGAAACCCAAAAATAAAATAAGTAGAGAAAAGCAGCAAAATCAGCTTTTGGATCGGACCAGAAAACAACCATTTAGGTGTTAATACTGTGAACCACGCAAATAACACACACACACACACACACATATATATATATTAACTACACACACATTTACATGTGTATAAGTACACAAATAAACACAAGCACACAGCTGCAGGCCTGCACATGTACACACTCACACATTAAGATATACATACTGGACACACACACACACACACACACACACACACACACACACACACACAGCTCTCTGCGGCGCTCACCAGGTCGTCCAGGATGGTGACGGGGAAATCGAACATGCACATCTTGACGGGCTGAGCGAGCGCTCTGTGCAGACTGAACAGAGACTTGTCTTCCATGCTGCACCCTGAACGCACCGCCGCGAAATACCAACATACAGAAATAATAAAAAATAAAAAAAATCAGGTAAAGGAACTCCCCGAGCCGTCTGCTCGCGCTGCCTCTCGCCGACAACTGCGTAGAAAAAAACAAAACAGAGGAACCTCCTTCCTCCTCCTCTTTCCAGCCAGCAACAAACCCTGCACTCCCCTCGTTTCGTTTCCTTCCCTCCTCCTCCTCCTCCTCCTCCTCCTCCTTCCCTCCTCCTCCTCCTCCCCTCACAAGGAAACGTCTTAACTATCAGCAGCTGCCTCTCTCTCGTCTCTCCGTCCTCTTCTGGAAGGTATCGGCCCAACGAGCTCAGCTCAGCGACCGCAGTGTGTTCGTCTGAAACGTTACAGGACAAGAAGAAAGAGAAGAAATGCAGCCAGGTGCAGAGAGGAGCTCCCAGACGGTCTGTGTGAGCCCATTAAAGATGAAGCAATGGGGAGGGGGGTGAGACTGCTTCTGAGGCTGATGTATGAATCAGATCTCATTAATGCTGCTGCTGAACGTGGGACCAGACGTTCTGGCTGGATACCAGAAAATCTTTAGTGGATATCTGTTGAGACCAACAACAAAGAAATACAAATCTTCCAGCTCGTGAGACTCTGTTGAGCGTTGTTGAATATTTCATGGTGTTGAGAAAGTCAATGCTGAGGTGTTTCTACACCTGTCAATCATTTATCCATAGATATCTCATGTTTGTTTAGTGGCGTTTGCTGTCCCCCATAGCCTCATATTGAGTCACACTCCGGTTTAAATTACTGTGAAGACGACCTGTTTAAAAAGGACTTCTTTTACAGCCGACGCCATCAAAAATATAAAGTGCGCATGTTGGCAACAGAAGTGTTGTTTTGCTCCAGACATCCGGACGAGTTATCAAGCTTTAAACGTTGAATTAAAACTGTTACCAGCATCAGAATGTCTGCTTGTTTCTCCAGGATTCAGACAGGATCACCACCGCTTCAAAGCCACAGGTGTTTCAGTTTAACGAGTGACCGTGTTAACTGGTGACCAAAATATGGTTCTGAAAACATCTGAGGTGGAAAAGAAAAGATTTCACCGTCACCATCTTGGATTAAGGCCATTACCATGTTGTTTTTTTCGCAACGAGTAAACAGGAAGTGACCATATCTGGACTGAGGAGGAGTGACATAGAGACACCGTATACGTCTCTGGTAGAGACCTGTCAATCACAGTAAGCCCCGCCCTAAAGCATCCCCTGCTTTATGGTCTGTTTGACTCTAAATGGACCATAATGTACTAAATGAACATCATGCTGTATTGAAGAAGACTTGAAACTAGAGATTGAGACCATAAACTCATGTTTACAATGTTTACTGAGGTAATAAATCAAGAGAGAAGTAGAGTCATTTTCTCATAGACTTCTATACAATCAGAGGAGTCGCCCCCTGGTGGACACTAGAGAGAATGCAGCTTTAACACATGAAGCTTTGACTTCACTCGTCAGAACCGCCTGGTTACTATATTCTGGTTGGTGATGCACAGCGTTGTTTGGCTGTCTATGTATTCCTTAGAGGGTGGACAACCTCTCTTCAAAACAAACCACTCTGTAATGTTCTTCTTGTGGAGCGTACATGCTTTGCATATATTTACGTAATGCGGACCAAAGCGGACACAGAAATGTATGAAATAGCCTTAAAAGTATACGTAGACGAGCATGCGATCGATGCTTCCTGTTTTGCAGCCATATGTCGAAGTACACAAAGTACACCGTGAGCTTTGTGCTCAATCTGCAACGTCTAGTTTGATCCGAGTTTCATCGTCCAGGTGCAAACGAACCCCGTCAAGTTTACCTTCACACTGAAGTGGATCTTCTCAGTCATTGCATGCTGTGTGCAGGTGAGGGGTTCCCCACATCAGCAGTCATTCAGAGTCCATCTCAAACACATTTCCTCTCCTACCGACGGCCCAAACAGCCTCCTGCAATCTCTCAAAAATAATATTTCTAGTCTAGAAGTCGTCGTACTCTATGTAGGTCACACGGCTTTCACCCCAAATGGATGAAACCGTGATAGAAAAGGAAGCAAGTTTGCTTTGAACTGTGAAAAACAAACCAGTTCAGAGCTAAGAAAACGTGTTTTTTGTTTTTGAGGTTGTTTTTTAATCGCACATCTCATGCTGCTCTGACCACTTTACTTCTGTTTCATTATAGTGCAAACGTACCAAACTGATCCTAAACGTACCAAACTGATCCTCCTAAACGTGCCAAACTGATCCTAAACGTGCCAAACTGATCCTCCTAAACGTACCAAACTGATCCTCCTAAACGTGCCAAACTGATCCTCCTAAACGTACCAAACTGATCCTAAACGTGCCAAACTGATCCTCCTAAACGTACCAAACTGATCCTCCTAAACGTGCCAAACTGATCCTCCTAAACGTACCAAACTGATCCTAAACGTACCAAACTGATCCTCCTAAACGTACCAAACTGATCCTAAACGTACCAAACTGATCCTCCTAAACGTACCAAACTGATCCTAAACGTACCAAACTGATCCTAAACGTACCAAACTGATCCTCCTAAATGTACCAAACTGATCCTAAACGTACCAAACTGATCCTAAACGTACCAAACTGATCCTCCTAAATGTACCAAACTGATCCTCCTAAATGTACCAAACTGATCCTAAACGTACCAAACTGATCCTAAACGTACCAAACTGATCCTCCTAAACGTACCAAACTGATCCTCCTAAACGTACCAAACTGATCCTCCTAAACGTACCAAACTGATCCTCCTAAACGTACCAAACTGATCCTCCTAAACTCACTAAACTGAGCTCCGTTCAAACATCCACGCTTTGTAATTACGTTACTGTGTCTTTGGGGAAATATACAAACACAACGATGGTCTAAAGAGAGCAAAGAGCGCTTCTCTCTCTCTTTCACTTGGCTTCTTAGTATTTTGCTTTAGGTGAGCTATTGGCTCTAACAGGTCCAGGTCCAGGTCCAGGTCCTGTGTAGTCTCTCAGGAGGATTCAAACAAAAGGCAGAATCCAAACCCCCCCGATATTCACACGCTAATGATGCTCGACGTGGTCGTGATTTATATAAAAAGTACACAGTGAGAGTGAAGATGAAGTGCTGTTGCAGTAAAAGAAGAAGAAGAAGAAGAAGAAGAAGAAGAAGAACCACTGGGATCTGTTTTCACATTCAGAAGACGTCCCACGGTTGAATACTGTAGTCATGGAAACAGAGAGGCAAAGCCGGCTCGTCACGGGGCTAAATAAGACCAACTCCTCCTCTTCATCATCCTCCTCTTCATCATCATCCTTCTCCTCCTCCTCATCCTCCTCTTCCTCCTCCTCCTCCTCTGATACCCGGCCAGGACAGGAAGCCCGGCTGTGACCTGCAGGCCGTAACCTGTCTAGTAATTGTCATGTTAAAACAGATGAAATAGTTGTGCTAAATATATGCGATAATGTTGATGAAATGCCAACATTTTGTTTTGAAGCTCATATTATGATATAAATATCGACAGGACGATTGAGCTCTTGAAAACCACATGAATCATAATCATTTCTTCAATAATATTGAAAAGAAAATCACACGAGATCCAATGTTTTCGGACCAGACTTTAACCTGCATCTTAAAAATTAAAATGTCTTTCTTTATATTTTTATTACCTCATGTTTCAGAGCAGAGATGACGATCGGCTGAACAGATTTAATATGTCTTCTGTCACTGATTTGTATCTTAAACGCTTCAAAAACTGAACAGAATTGATCAAATAAAATCATGTTACTGTCTTTTTCTGGATGTAAAACACACACACACACACACACACACGCACACACACACACACACACACACAGCTGACCACGAAAACAATCAGCAACAAGTGGAAATATTACACCGCTCCTGCATTTTGCAACACAAGTTTGTACATTCCTCCACGGGAGAAATAAACGCTTTTGACGAGACATCTTCAAGGACAGGCCCTTCCTCCACACACACACACACACACACACACACACACACACACACACACACACACACACACACACACACACACACACACACAGCTGATGCTTCTGAACAAAAACAAAATAAAAAGGCCCTCAGGACTGAAAAACTGGAGGAAAAAATGTCTGATTCTTGTCACATTCCATCAGACAAAGAGGTCCGACATGTTCGTGGGGAAGTCGAGCTTCAAGAACAGAAGAAGCTCACAGCTTCATCTACATTTCCTCCAATAGTACGAGGAAAGAAAAGGGAAAGAAATGGTTTGAAAGAAGGATAAACATCAATAACACCAGCGAGAGGAAACAGGATTTAGGAGGAGAAAAGAAGAAAAGGTTGTTTACAGTGAAATCCAGTATTGTTGACGGTTAAATCTGTGTTTTAAACAAAGACCTTTAAGACCGATTCATCGTGTTTACTTGTGTTGGAATAAACCTTTCAGTGTCATAAATGTTGGTGTACAAGAAGAAGTTTATTTAACAGGCGCCACCCGACAAATAGCAAAATAATCAGGCCATCTGTTTGTTGGACGGGGAAAACGCTAGAGATGGGAATCCAGAATCGGTTCCCCTTGAGAACCGGCTCCTAGATGTCCTAAGGTGTCATAAGTTACACATCTATATACTCCAGCAGAGACAGGTCCACCATGGACAGACCCAGATCCTCCAGCAGAGACCGGTCCACCGTAGACAGACCCAGATCCGGAGCTCCGGAGGGAGGAGGAGAGCTCAGCTCCCGGCAGCAGCAGCAGCGCCTCCTCCTCCAGGAGCAGAGCTTCTCCTCTCTGGGAGCCAACACCGACACCACGCTGCTGGAGACCCAGGACGTATTGCTGGACCCGCTGGAGGGAAGGGAGGCACGGGAGAACCAGAACCAGGACTGAGAGGGGCAGACTGTCAGACCCTGCTGCAGTAGCATGGGAGGTTTTCTAAAGAGACTCTGGTGCTCAGAGACACTACAGCTTTAGTCCACAGGGACCAACAGAATCAACACTAAAAGTTCCTTGTAGCAGCTTTAAGTAGATTCCAGCCTTATTAACTGCCACCGTCAAAGACACGTGACCGCCTCATAATATTAAACATGTTTTCATCCATCTTTTCTACGGTCGGTACAGTTTACTGCACAACAACTGCAAGCGAGCGTCACCGCAGTAGCAAGCATTTGGCAAGCAAGCAGCATTCCTATAGACAACTATGGGGAAAGCTTCCGAGCGGAGCGGCACCACAGCGGCAATCCGTCTGCAGCTGAGAGACGACTCCATCGACTCGCTGTCAACTAGGACTGGGACTAAACCAGAGCAGAGCAGAAGGTTCTGCCCTCTGAATGTGAGTCTAAACCCGTCTATACAGAGCAGACAGAAGCAACAGGAAACTGACATGGAGCAACAGAATAGGTGAATAAAGCGCGGATATAATAATAAGTAAATATCAAGAGTGGTATAAACAACTTTCCCAAACTCACACGCAGCTGAAAAACTCAAAAGTATATATATATCCCAGCATGCACTGGGACTCCACATAGGTTCATCAAACCTCCAACCTCCTCACACTTAATTGATTAATTGGTTTCTGCACTATTTCATGCCCTTTTTGGCCGATGCTAGTTTATTAATCGATACCATGATGAATAAGTCTGAACACATTTTTACATTACTACTAACACTGCATTTTTATATGGAATAAACTATATTGTTTTTAAACTTATTTTAGGGGTGTAACTAACAAGTATTTATATTATTAATACATTATTAGTCCACAAAATATCAAAGAAATTAACATCACAAGCTCCAAACGTGATGTTATCATGTTATCAACAATAATAAAATAAAAAACAACAACAAATATATTCAATATACAATTATATAAAAGAGAGAGAGCGAGAGAGAGAGAGAGAGAGAGAGAGAGAAAAGAGAGACAGAGAGAGAGACAGAAAGAGAGACAGAAAAGAGAGACATAGAGAGAAAATAGAGAGACATAGAGAGACAGAGAGAGAGAAAAGAGAGACAGAGACAGACAGAGAGAGGAAGAAAGGTTATAACGATGGTAAATATGTGTCATTAAGAGATATTGAGTATTGATCACCTGAAGAATTGCTGCACAAATCCTCAATCAGACACAAGCTGTTAAAGCAGGTCTAAGTCACGCCCCTAATTACCGAATATGCAAATGAGCTCAGGTGTGCCATTTAAAAAGCAGATGAATTTCTTACCTGTTTTTCCAGCATGATCATTCTCTCAGTATCATGACCTTCATGGAGAGAGTGTTTGTGTCCAGTTCACGTCCTCCCGTTCAGACACACTCCTCCTCTGTCGGCATCTTCTTCTTCACGGATGAAGCAAGAGAGAGAAGAAGAAAAAATAATAATAATACCCCAAAAAAAGAAAAATAACGGTTTTTTGAAGCTAACTAGCTGGGAGGCTAGCAAGACAGCTTTACGGTGCTTTATTTTATCCTTGAGATAAATGTTCCTCACTGGCTCCAGTGTGTCTCCACATTCATATAAAAAGGAGATTAACGGGCGGTGTATTCATGGAGGAAAAAAACAACCAACGGCTAGCTGAGTTAGCGTGCTAAGGGCTAAGCTAACGTTAGTGTGCTAGCAAGCTAAATCTCAGCAAAAAAAATGTTTTATTTGTCTGCTCTTCGTCCATCGCTGGTCCGCTGTGTTCAAGTCCAATTTTTTTTTAAATGAATAAATACAACGGAAAAGTCTCCGACTAAATCCGCGCCCGTTGCTCGCACGACGACGACATCCCGGAGAGGAGTGGTCAGACTCCGGAGAAGATGTGGCTGATTTTGATGCTTAAATGGATGCTGCTGAAGACAAGACGCTGCTGCTGCTGCTGCTGCTGTTGCGGGCGGAGAGTGAAAGTGTGTCTCAGAATAACGACGCTCTGTGAACGCACCACACGACGCAGAAGGAGGCGAGACATTGGACGCACTTGAACACACCTCAATGTATATTATAATGTAATATATCTGTAATGTAATATATACTTAATAATAATAATTATTTAATAATAATAAATATAATACATGAATAATACAAAATAAAAATACAAAACAAATTCAAACTTTTATTAATTCACACATGTATAAATAAAAAGTTCTTAAATTAAAAAATAATTTTAAAAAATGCATTCCATTTAATTCTAAAATGAATTAAGTGGAAACAACAAATTAGAAATAATAACAAATATGTTTTTACTATTTCAAAACGATTGTAACAATTTTATATTCATCCTTAAAAAGGAGAACACACCCCACCAAATGTATATTGAATATATACTTTTAATTCTAGCAAATGATAAATAGAATACATAAATAATATAAGATACAAAATTCAAGCTTTTAATCATTTACATATATATATAAATAAAAATATGTTTTTAAATTAAAAAAAAAATTTTAAATGCATGCATTTAATTCTAAAATGTATTAATAAGTAGAATTAGGAAATGAGAAATTTTACAAAATATGCACTTTTATGCATGTTTTTTTACTATTTCAAGACGATTGTAACAATTTTACATTCATCCTTAAAAATAACAATGATAGCAAGACTTTAGTTATAACTATTGATTAGTTTTTTTGTCAATTAATGTTTTACATATAATATTGACATTAAGTTTAGTTTATTGGAGAGAAGGGGCAGTGCAAAATAATAAATCCACATGATTAAATCTAGAATTAGCCAAAAGGCTATTTATTGTCTGTAGAGTCTGGCCAAGGTGTTATACAAAAATAAACAAACAAAATACTTATTTTTAAGTATTTAATAGCATACTTTTATTTTTATTTTTTTAAAGATACGTAAACTAACAAAATATATGCTTTTAAATCTGTTTTTATTCTATTTTAAAACGGCCTTAACAAATCCACATTCCTCCTTAATATTCGTAATAATGAGAAGACTGTACTTATGATTTCAGACCTTGTAAATTGTAGTTAAAACATATCTTACCTGTATTCCTCCACAGACCTTTATTTAATGCCCTATTTTCTCAGGGACACTGAAACGTATCCTCTCCCCCGCGGTGCATTCTGGTACTTTATGTAAATCCAACATGGCGGCCGCCTGCACCACCAGAGCGCTCCGTAAGGTCGGCGGTAGTATTTTGGAGTCTCCAGCCTCCTTTCTGGTGGGGAATGTGAGCGCTCGCGGGTCCAGGAGGACGTACGGTACCGGAGGGTACCGGTCCAATCTGCTGTCCTCTCTGCGGACCGGAGGGTACCGGTCCAGGGTGCTGGGCTGCACCGTCGTCCTGTTCGGTGGAGGTTTGGGTTTATACCAGACTGTGAAGTACAGGTTTCAGCAGCACCACCTGGCCGAGGAGGAGACCAAGGTGAGTCCGCTCTCCAGAGCCTCTAACGCGGTCACACTGTGAGCCGGTGTCCCGTTGATCTCCATTGTTACCTAACTTCTGCTGACAGGGTCACCTGAACTAAGTCCTTCACTCCACCTACGTTTAGTATTGACAGATTAAGTTACTAGTTAGTAGTAGTGCCATGTAACTAGGTACATTTACTCAAATACTTCTGCCTCGCTCCAGGTCTCAGGAGGACGAGGTCTGGCATTGACCCTGTACCAGTACAAGACCTGTCCCTTCTGCAGCAAGGTGCGAGCCTTCCTGGACTACCACGGGCTGCCGTACGAGATCGTGGAGGTGAACCCGGTGATGAGGAAGGAGATCAAGTGGTCGGTCTACAGAAAAGTGCCCATCCTGATGGTGGATAGCGACGTGGTAAGACTGACAAAATGTTTCTTCACCTCCGGTTCTGCCGAGTGAAGTCAAAGCTTCATGTGTTAAAGCTGCATTCTCTCTAGTGTCCACCAGGGGGCGACTCCTCTGGTTGTATAGAAGTCTATGAGAAAATGACTCTACTTCTCTCTTGATTTATTACCTCAGTAAACATTGTAAACATGAGTTCATGGTCTCAATCTCTAGTTTCAAGTCTTCTTCAATACAGCATGATGTTCATTTAGTACATTATGGTCCATTTAGAGTCAAACAGACCATAAAGCAGGGGCTGCTTTAGGGCGGGGCTACACGGTGATTGACAGGTCTCTACCAGAGACGTATAAGGCGTCTCTACGTCACTCCTCAGTCCATATATGGTCACTTCCTGTTCACTGGTTGCAAAAAAAACAACATGGCGACGGCCGTAATCCAAGATGGCGACCTCATAAATAAATCCTCCGTGTCTTTTTGTCTTTTCTCTCTGCAGCAACTGAATGACTCGTCTGTCATCATCAGCTCCCTCAAGACTTATTTATTCAGCAAGTAAGTTGAAGCTTCACTCATGTGGTTGTGGAGCTCAAAGCATTGAACTTATCGTCAGAAATTCAGCAGAAATGTGTCTTTGCATTTAGATAATGTCTCAGGTTTACTGGATAGTCTTCAGACTTCACAGTTTAAATTAATCTGCAACTATTTTGAAAATCACTAAATTGTTTTGAGTCATTTTTTTTTTTACAGTATAAATGTCAAAAGTGAGCTGGTTCCAGCTTCATAAATGTGAGATTTCTATGCTTTTCTTCATCATACGTGACGGTAAACTGAAGATCTTTTGGGTTTTGGTTGGTCGGGTTAATAAAACACACTTAAAGACGTTACCTTTGACTGTGGGGAATTACAACGCCCGTTTTTCACTATTTTCATACATTTTAGAAAATTTAAAAGGTGATTTATCAAGAAAATAATGGGCAGATTCAATAAAGTTACTTTTCTAAAATTGCCCGGGCAAATAAAATCCAAACTATGATGCATGTGTGTCCAGCACTAGAGGTAATGGAGGAAATATACGGTGTGTTTGGTGTGTGTTTGGGTGCGCTGGCCCTTTAAATGTGAACGTTTTGTCTTCTAGGGACAAAAACGTGTCGGACATCCTTCGCTGCTATCCGGAGATGAAGTCTGTGAACAACCGTGGGAAGGAGGTGACGGAGTACTCCAACAAGTACTGGGTGATGCTGGGCGAGGCCGAGGCCACGGCGCTCTACCCAGAGAAGGAGATGCAGAAGTGAGTCCTGGTCCCAGACCGGATCCTCATTAAAGTCGGCAGGTCACAATAACAGCGCGGCGTCATTAGTGTGTTTCTGTAAATATAAATGTCACCCTCCTCCTCCTCATTGACTGACCTCCACGTTGATAAACCTGCCTCGATGTTTCAGTATGTGCAGAGAGAGTTTTAACCTCTTCAGGCGGCGGCCATATTACTGCTGCGTGCAGTTTAAGTGTTAAAATGTTTTCCAGTTCTTATTCATCTGTTGAGATTCTTTAGATGCCGCTTAAAATGTAAGTGGAAAATGCATCAGTTTTATTTATTTTATTTGTGAAAGTAAGATCTTTTAAATCTCTCTCTGGCATACTCTTATTTTGAAGGGCTGCTGTCATCCAATGGCTGCGTTGCACACCTGTAAAAACAGTTAAACTGTGTATAAACTGGTTTGTGTTCAGAGAGGAGATGAAGTGGCGTCAGTGGGTCGACGACTGGCTCGTGCATCTCATATCTCCCAACGTGTACCGGACCACCGGCGAGGCCCTGGCCTCCTTCGACTACATCGTGCGTGAGGGAAAGTTCAGCACCTACGAAGGATTCTTCGCCAAATATGTCGGCGCCGCCGCCATGTTTCTCATCGCCAAGCGGCTGAAGAGTCGGTGAGGAATCCTTTAAACGGGTTTAGCTCCAAACTGTCTCCGTTTTGTTTGTGAAAATGTTTTTAATGACAGATCTTTTATTTTGGAGGTCAAAGTAGTGATTCTTCTTCTTCTTCTTCTTCTTCTTCTTCTTGGGTAAACAGATACGAGCTGCAGGACGACGTGAGGCAGGATCTCTACAAGGCCGTCAACGACTGGGTGGCAGCCATCGGCAAGAAGAGGAAGTTCATGGGAGGAGATCGTCCCAACCTGGCCGACCTGGTGAGAGGACACGTCTCTCTGTCTGTCTCTCTGTCTGTCTGCAGGTTTCACGTCCCTTTGGGGATCTGCAGACAGTTCTTAAAACTCAGCATCAACTTTGAGATAAAACAATTAGAATTCACTCAAACGCTACAAATGTTCTGTTCTTCTCTTCAAACTTTGTTAGTTTTTATGCACTCGTCCTGATATAAATGTTTCTTTTTAACTGTATTTTTAATTGTTAGAGTGAGAACTAAACTCTTATAACTCAACACAAACACTAACAGTTAGCATGTTTTATTATTATTATTATTATTATTAGGTGCAGAGAAGCAGAAGCTCCCATCCAACAAAGCTCAATATATAAATAAAATAATAATATATACAAAGAATCTAAGACATACAATAGTGCATAAGTTTAAATAAAGGGATCAAAGATGGTAGAAAGGTTGCACGGAGATTTAAACGTAGTAAACCCATTAGTAGAAGTATATAAAGTTAATGTCTAATAGTAAATGTACGGTAACGTACAAACTTCAGGCTTTTGGTATAAAACGTGTTGATTCATTAATTCATTACTAGTCTGTAAAATGTCCTTTAATGGCCACCGTACAGACGATAAACACTTCTCATTTTCTGGCTCCTAAAACTTTGTTTATTTTCTTATATTGTTTTCCTGGTGAACAGAATGTGTTGTGGTTGAACTGTTTCCTCTGCAGGCGGTGTTCGGCGTGCTCAGAGTGATGGACGGCCTGCAGGCGTTTGACGACATGATGGTGAACACGAAAGTCAAACACTGGTACAGACGTATGGAGAGGGCGTCGCTCAACCACGAGGGCCGCGAGTGAACGAGTGAAAGAACACCGGAGAGACTAAACGGTAAACTGCCAAGACGGACGGACGGAGACCGGGAAACAGGAAGAAAGAAGACCCGCTTTTATTGTGAAAGGGGTTTGAGAATCCCTGATAAACGAATGGATTCAAACGTGCAGCCGTTTATGTAGATGAAGAGATTAAACACATAAATACTATCGCCTTATATCTGATTTGACCATTTAATTATTAAGCTGCTGCTGTAGAGGAATTATCACACCAGCCTGGTTTTACTGGCCTCCACTGGTGAGCGGTGGGAACTGCAACAAATTAAATAAACCATAAGTTTATCTTTGAAGCAGCGATTCTGTTAATTTCCCTCAAGTGTTTGTTTTATTTTTCATTACATGGAGCTGAAAATCTCACGAATCGTCCCTTTAATACTTCAGTCTGCAGAGTTTCTATGCAGATCTAGAAATCTATTTCTTTACACATTTCCAGACTCACAATAAAAGCTTAACTCAAATACTTTCAGTCTTCACCATGACCAAATAAAAACTGGTTCACACTAGTCTTCATAATGTCTTCATTCTTTGTGAATGAACATGGTTTATTTCAGCCGGTCTCAACCACCGGTTCTTTGGTTTTTGGCTCCTGCAAAGACTCGAGTGCTGCTTGTATTTATGAAAAATAAAAAGTAAAAATCTGTTTTAATTTCTTCACATTTGCTCCAATTTTTGCCGATAAATATGAAGGTTTTAGCTTCTAAACCTCCGACTGAAAATAAATGATCTTTAGCTGATCAATTAAGATAATTTGGTCCAGTTGACTCGGCTAAGTTTATCATTTAGTTAAGTTGACATTTAAAGTCGGATACTTTCAGCTTTGTCTGGAAAAAGTGATTTAGGATTTATTTCTGTGTGTGAACTTGTTTCAGATCATTTTATTTCAGGTGATTGTAACTGATGCAGGAATCAATGAGCTCATCTGATGCTGTTCTCTTCAGGAGTTCAATTATATTAAAGTGTAAGAACTGGTGACCCTCCAGTTTGTGTATTTAAACTGCAGATGCATTTCTGAATTAATTTTATTAAAACCAACTTGATGTGCTTAGTTGTAAAAAGGTAAAAATATAATAAAAAGGAAACTGACTTGAGTTATTACATCTTTAGTAATCATTTATACATCAGTTTTTCTTAAAGTCAGCTTCCACACCAACTATATTTTTATAATTTAAACTAATTAGGTTTATGGCCACATTTAACTTGGTGTTTCGGTGCATAGTTCCCATTTTTTTGACCCTTGTGAGGCTCCGTAGAATCGTCTAATTTACAAAAAGAGGAAAACTAAATCAAAGGCCGACAAACTGAGTAAACTGCTGACGAGGTTTTATTTCAGACATTTGGTTCACAGATGGAGACGATCATTCTATTAACACTAATAATCCACATTATATTCAGACCTCTCCTCCACAAACTCAGATTTATGATCAAATCTTTAGTGTTTTGGAACAATAGCGACTGACGCGCTTCAGCAGTTAAACTCTTTGATAAATATAATCTTCCTTCACGATGATTCAACAGCTCATCTGACCCACAAGTCTTTGCTCCACATGGTGGATTCATAAAGACAAAAGTTAAAATCGTTCCAACAGTCTGAGCAGCGACTGTTGAACTAAAAACAGACGGCAGAGAGAGTGAGTATAATCAGAGCTCTTAACTAGTGACAACTGTTAAAACAGCTTCAACACTATGATCCTGAACGTTTACATCCAAACAATCACAGCAACACCTCATGGTGAAGACCTCGATGAAGTACATTCTGAAGCTGGAAGAAGCAGAAAAAACTCTGAACAGATGTTGAAGGTTTAGAAGCGTTAAAAAAAAAAAATTTGGAAACAAATTTCTTCCAAACATGTTGAGTTCTGAGAGACGTCCAGTTAAAGACTGAAGTTCATGAGCGTCAGCTTCAACTTCTCTTCCCCGATTACCGACTAAAGCCCCCCCCCCCCCCCGTCATTCAGTCCTGTACAGCGTCACGCCGCTACATCCAACATGGCGGCTCCTCCTCTTCCTCCATCACGAGGCCCAGAACATGGAGCTCAGCTGGCCTTTAGGCGGACGGATCTGTCGGCTCTGCAGCGACGTCTACGGGCGGGCGGGCGCACACACACACACAAATATTATTGTTATTATAAGATACAAACAATAATAAAACAGATAAGTCGTGTTGGGAATAGAATTAATGAAGCTTTTTTTTTTTAAAGATATACAAAACAAAGAGTAGAATAATACTACTATTAATACTAGCACTACGTACCTCTAGAAACTGTCTGAGTCTGATGACTGAGCCCATCTGTCCACTGCTGGTCACCGCTTCAATCCTAAACACATTTATCACATCGCAAGTTAAACTTCAACTAACTCTGACAAACTACAAATCTAAACATACTTTAAATATTTAAATGAGCGAGTACCTCGGGAAGTATTCCTCTTTGAGCAGCAGGATGAGCTTCCAGAACTGGCTCTGATACTGTTTCATCAAAGCGTTCCCACAGACCTGAAGGAGACGCAGAGTATTCAACACACACCGCTGCGTTCACTGACCGCAGTAAAACTCAGACCCTTTACCAACAACACACTGTGAAAACACTACGAGTTAGGCCTGCATGTATTATCACCTAAATGTACTTAAAGTACTTCAAGTAATGATTGATCAGTAAAATGTTTTACTATCATATCTGATGGTTCTGGATTAATGTTACTGCAACACAAGTACGATGTAGTACAGTAACAAGTACCTCTGAGATGTAGTACAGTAACAAGTACAACATTTACGTTGTGTATTTTACAGAGAAAATCAATGAGTGGAAACAAAAAAACAAAAAGTTGGATCGCTTCATAGACTCTCCACAGACTCTTCCTCAAGAGTATGTGGCGTATATTCTATCTTAATATTCTCGTGTGTGTGTGTGTGTGTGTGTGTGTGTAGACGCAGCAACGTGACCTTTTAACGAACAGGACTCACCTCCAGAAAGTCGAACAGCAGCGTCGCCGTGATGTCGGCCAGAGGCTCCATGTTGAGCATCTGAGCCAACCAACGCCAGCCGTTGTTCAGCCCGTGAGGAGCCGCCTGGAACACACCGAGGAGAGCCAAGAGGTTTAAAGACGCTGAACGGTATCAAATAAATACGAGTGCAGGAGGGTCGCCTCTCACCGCCTGCTTGGAGCCGTAGGGCCACCTCAGCTGGATGATGATCATCCCCGACATCCTCTTCAGGAAACTGTCCTGACCTTCGACCCCGGAGTCGTCCACGCGGTAACCGAGAATCCTCTGGTACTCCTCCACGGCCGTGCCGTCCTTCATGGGCGGGTAGTGAGGGACGGCGTACGGACACTTCCTGTGCAGGTGAGCGAGGATGAGCTCGCCCACCCGAGGGTGCAGCTCCCACACGCCGGACGCCACCACGGCGATGGGGAACGCGGCTTCGTGGTGAGACGCCACCTCCTCCTCTCCTTGTTTCTACAGCGGGGGGGAGATAATTAATTGCCAGGAGGAGCTGTGTCGTCATTTAGTTTGTCGTGTTTTTTTTGTTTATTACTACATAACTTTTTAGACTAAAACATTTTAAACATGCAAAAGTGGATTTAAGATGAATTTAAGGAGAGTTTAAGACTCTTCCAGGACTTGATGCAAACACAATGTAAGGTGTACTTACAGTTTCTTGGATAAAACGCATCTAAACATCTAAGAACAGACTCACCACAAACTTCTCCGCCAGCTTGAAGCTGACGAAGTCGAGCCCCTGAGGATGCTGGGAGGTGGAGATGTTCCGCCCCCCCGACACCACGGCGCGTCCCGACAGCAGCTTGTCGATCTTGTCGAAGATTTCTCGGAGCTGCGATCCGGAGTTGCTGGAGATCTGACTGACGGGGATGCTGGCAGCTTTCTGCAGCTCCAGCTTCAGCTTCTTGGTCTTTAAATGCAGAGAAGAGAAATCAAACGTTGAACCGCTGCACTCTCTCTCTCTCCATCACCACAGCAGCGCTTCACGTCAGAGCGGGTTACTGGAGATCAAAAAACATCTGTTCGTCTCAGAGAATGATAATAATTAATAGTGTTTTCTTCATAAAAACACAATTTAAATAAGGAAATAAACTAAAGTTTTGGTCCGTTACACCACTAGCAGCCCAAATAGATAATAAAGAGCAAAGGAGCGATGTTGGTCTACCACACAGCGGTGGGTAGAGAGCTGAGATGTTGTCTGTGAAGCGGCCTGAAGGACTCGGGTGTTTACTGAAGCTCTCACTCACCTGAGCGTCTTTAGCGGCGTGGAGTTGCTCGAAGGACTGAGCGCACTGAGCAGCCGACTGCTGCAGCTCCTTGTACCACTTCAGTGTGCCGTCTTCAGCGCTGTTCTGCAGACCTGTTGGAGGACAAATGTTTTAAGCCGAGCAGCCATCTTTTTCCTTGAAGTTGCTCTCAAAAGATCTCAATCTCTATATTAATAATGATCAGAGTGATGAACTGGACTCACCTTTCCTCTTGGCCTTCTCTTTGGCCGACTCCGCCGCCTTCTTCTGCGCCTCCTGCTGCGCCTGCAGCTGCTCCCGCTGCCTGCGCTGCTCCTCCTCATCCTCGTCCTTCTTCTTCTTCTCTTGAGCCTTGGCGACGTCCTCCTGCATCAGCCGGATCAGAGCCCTCATCTCGTGGAGGGCTCGCTCGGCCACCGTCATGTCGTCCACGCTGGGAAACTCTCCCTGGAAAAACACACAGAAACAGGTCACGGAGTCTGATGAGAGGTCTGATCCACATCAGAGATCCGGTCCTAGAGGTTCAAGACTGGATTCATCCTGAACCAGGAAACCCGAGAGCAGCTCGGAAGAAAAACAACACGCGTACAATATATATATAAAATACACAAAGCACTCATTATATACTCACCCTGTAGTATTAAAACTGAATGAAATATTTGTATTTAACTTTAACATTCCAGATATCGTGTGCATCGTTGTCACAAAAGTCTGACATATTTAATATCGTCGGAAAAGATACTTTTTTAATACTTCTCGACTGCACACAGAGTTTAAATGATGGAGCAACCAGAGGGTCGAGCTGAGCTGAAGTGTAGATTTAAATAAAAGATTAAAAACTAACATTGTGTACATAAAACTTTCACTTGAACGCCACAAAGACACTCAAACAATTAGTCGATCGATTACTCTGTTCACAGGAAATTATTCCATCATTTCTGCTCCGTCATTCATTATTTATCAGCTTCTCAAATGTGATGATTTGACGCTTTTCTCTGTTTTATAAATGGAATATCTCTCAGATATCAGAGCGATCTGAAGACGTCATCTTTCCCACATTTTCTGACATATTACAGACAAAAGCAATGAAAACTGTGACGGACTGTTATGAAAAGTTTAGGCGATAATATTGATGTTGAGCTTTATTTTCTCTTCCAAATAAGTTTGTTTACATCGAGTTATTTGACTTAACCAGACCAAACCAGGTCGTAATAAACAGATTATCTGATAACAATGATTTTCCAGTCAGACTCACCTCTGCCGTCTTGCGCACCACCTCTGACAGCTGGGAGCACAGCTGGTTCCCGCGGGTGCAGTAGGAGCCGAGGTCGGCCCTGGTCCGGGCGGACGGCTCCAGCAGCTGGTTGAGCTGCAGGATCTCCTCCTGGATGGTGTTCAGGTTACGCAGACGCTCGCGGCCGTCCGACTGCCGCTGACGCTCGAGCTCCGCCTCCCGCAGGCGCTGCTGCTCCGCCTCCCTCAGACGCAGGTTGATGATCTGACGCCGAGGACGGAAAATATGTGTTTATACCGAACAACAAAACAACTTGCTGCTAACAGGAGATGTTCAGTTCTCTGATATAAACATGGATGCTTTGACTCATGAATCTAAACTACGTCTCTGAAGACTTTTACCCGGTTAGATCTGGTTTTCTATGAGATGCTTGATAAATAGCAGCAGACTTCTTTAGACCTTTAAAGACGATCATACCTTCATCCTGTGTCGCTGCTCTTCCTTCAGCTTCTCTTGACGCCCGATGCTCTCTTTCGTTCTGAAGGAGAGAACAGTGGAGAACCAGAACAGCTTTTAAATTGGCACATAAATAACATTTCACGTTCAGATTCAGATTGGCCGTCCTGGTCTTACTCTCGGTCCATCATGTCCCTCATGCTCTGGAACTCCTGCCTCTGCTTCAGCTCCATGAACTCCTCGAAGCGCTTCAGCTGCTCCGACTCGGAGCTCGCCACCACGGCCACCAGCTTCTCGTGCATCTCCTGCCGCAGTTTGAGCGCCAACTGAGGAGACACGTTCAAGACGTCCACCAGGTGAGACTCTTTGTTGTTAATCACGTTTACAGTAAACAGCTTTCATACATACATCAGGACCGGTGTGTATTAAACACAAGAAACGGTCTGAAGTGACATATTCAGCCAAACGTGGGACAAAGAGGGTTTTTAAAAAGAAGCTTACAGTAAATTAACAAGTAACAAACTCTAAGAGTCCAACATTATATATATTTATACAAATATACTGAAACATGAAAGTTTATATAAACATAAATAAATCATAAATAAGTCAGTTTAGTTTTCTGTTGATTGATTAATCAATGAGTCCTCTGAAAGATCTAATTCATTGAAAGATGAAGATGTTCTGATACAAACAGTTTAATGTCAGTCATTTACACTGTCGTATAAAACTCTTCGACCTTTTGATCCAGCGTTAAATGTTGACTTTCTGTGATAATTAAGAATCATAATGTCTGACCTTGGCCTTTTCTCGTTTTTCCTCCTCAAACTTGATGATGCGCCCCGCCGTCTCCATGGCTTTGGGCGACAGCAGAGAAATGGAAGGAAGTGAAGCCGGACTGAGACGCTCGCTGACGTCTTCCTCTGGATCTTCATCCTTCACCTCGTCACCAACGGCCTGCAGCACATCGAGGACAGACGAGAGTCAGAGACAGACGGGAAGGTGGAAGTAAGAGTTCAAACTGAGTCACAGGAAGTCATAAAGAAAGTGTGCAGCAGTTTGAATTTATACGGAAGAAAAGCACAACAACCAGCCTCATAGAAGAGTTTAATATTCCCAGAAAAAAAGAAGCAACGTTCATGTTCATGAGTTTTTCCAATCTCGATGGAATTGTCTCTTTTAATTCTAACTTTGTAGTCATGTCCTCTGAGTAATGCTCGTCCTTGCAA
>NW_027466514.1:867500-1007685 GCF_050575085.1 Anarhichas minor
CCTGTGACTTTAGTTTAAAAACCTTTGACTTCAACAAACTAACGGCTGAAATACAACAACGTAAACCTTCTCTTCAACTCTCAAGCGATACCAAACCTCCCAGGTTCTTTAAGTACCTTGTGTCTGACCTCAGCGAGGGCCGAGTTGTGCTCCGCGTTCCTCCTCTCGTGGGCGTCGGCCTCCTGCCGGGCGCCTCGGAGCTGCAGCTCCGCCCTCCTCAGGCGGTCGGGCAGCGCCTCCAGCTCCCCGAGCCGGCCCAGCAGCTCCCTCCTCACCTGCTCCGTCTCCCTCTCCAGGCTCACCGTCGCCTCCCGCGCCTCCTCCTGTGTCGCCTCCAGCTTCAGGCGGTGCTCCTCCGACTCCAGACGCACCTGCTGCACCTGTGCAGAGAAGAGTGATGTCACTACTGACACAGCAAACAGCCTCTGGGGATTTATTTGCAAAAAGAAAAGTGCATGTTTGCAGAAACCGGTTTGTCTTTTCAGAACTATGTCACAGTAAAACTTCAGTAAAAGTACAAATACCACACTGTGAAGCTGCTCTGTTACTCTTTCAGTAAAAACATCCTGGATTCAAAACCTTACTTAAGTAAAAGTATATTTGTAATATCACACAATGTACTTTAATGATGTCAAGTAAAATGATTGATGGTGCAGTAAAATGTTCCCGACAGTGTTTTATTATCATCCATCTCTCTAAAAAGAACAAACAGCCTGTTTTCAGCTTTGTGACGATGCATTTTCCAGCTGATCCAAGATCATTTTATTCAGAGAAGAAGTATTTAAGGAAACACTTCATCCAGTTTATCACAAACATTCATCTCTGAGAGTGACTTTACCTTCTTCTTGTATTTCTCCACCAGGTTTTCGTGCTTTTTGATCGTTGACTTCAGCCGACGAGCTTCAGACTGCAGATCGAGGAGCTTCTCCTCGGAGGACGTCAGCTGACCCTAAATATGATGTGTGAACCACATCTCATTTAGTCATCAAATAGGATAAAACATTAGAAGAAGAATCTGTTAAAACAGAACATTTAACTAAATTTTCTGTCAAACTTTTGTTGAAAAAATGTACTTTTAGGAGCTGCAAAATAAATCCAATAAACCAAAACAATATAAATAAACACTCAGCGATCATAATGTAGAGAACAGTGCATTTTGATTTAATACATGAACTACTGACAGGGTTCAAACACATTTTTACCAATTAATTAATAAGACTTTGAGGCACATTTTCATGACCTACATTCTCTGAAACGTTAAAAAATAAAAGTCTGACGTTAGTCCAGTCAGAGAACAGTGATGTAACTGATCCTCCTGAACATTAAAGAAATGTTTAAACAATATAGATCTAATATAGACAATATAGATAAAACTCTCTGGGTGTTTCTATTTTCAAAAACGTCTCCGCCACCTAAAACTGCTATTTTCAAATTCAATGACTTCTCCAGGTTTTCCATGACGGTCTGAACGCTGCACTGTATCACGTATTCCTGGAACATATCTGACTTAGCGTTATAGATATTATATTTAAAGGTACCCTGAGTCTCTGGCTGTCCAGCTTCGTGGAGGCGTTTTCAGCGCTGAGGTGATGGAGATGATCCCTGAGCTCCTCCCTCTCCGCCCGACTCCTCTCCTCCGCTGAACGAAGCTGAGAGTTCAGCTCGCTCGCCTGACTGTGAAGGAAGCAGCTGAAGCTCCAGTTATGCTGTCGTCACAGTTTATTACACGTCTTCCAAATTCATAAAGATATTATCTTCATGTCGCTTCTCTAGACTCTTATACCGCAAACTTTTCAAATAGGATGACATCGAAAATGACACTCACAGCACATTTCACTCTTTAAACATTTTATTCTTACTAATTAACTTAGACTTACTAATTTATAGAGTTTAACAACTGATTTGAATAAACCAGAAAGAAATGCAAAAGATGCATTTTTTTAGAACCATATTTTTATTGGTTTGAAAAATATGGCTTAAAAAAGTAATAATTATTAAAAACTTTAGAAGTAATAATTGTATGTAAATGTGTTTTCTCTTAACTAGATGATAAACTGCTGCAGAGGGAACATTATATGTGACTATTCTTACTTCATTATTTTGCATTATAAAAATCTAAATTCTATCATGAAACGCCTCCATAAATAAGTAAAATGTGTGAATGTATTTTTGGGCCTTACACATCATGATGTTGTGTCACACATACTCACAGTCTGAGAGCAGAAAAGTCTTCTTCCAGACGTCCTTTAGCTGCTGACTCTTTAGAGTGGCGGAGGCACCAGTCGCTGGACGTGGACAGAGCCTGAGCCAACTGGGACTCCTCAAATAAAGTACACAAGATGTCTAATTAATATTTAGATAGACGGTCAAGTTACTTCACATCTGGATCGTTTAGAAAAGGTTGTTGAGTCTTCTGAACAAATGAGGAAAGAGCTACAAGACAAGATTCACAGTAAAGTCAAACTCAACAAGTGGGAAACTGTTAATTCCCTCCAACATGTATGTACTGTATCCTACTGTATGTACTGTATCTTACTGTATTCACTGTATCCTACTGTATGTACTGTATCCTACTGTATTCACTGTATCCTACTGTCTGTACTGTAAAACTACATCCTCCATATATGATGTAGTTTTCTTGTGTTTTTCTTATGTCCCTATGACACAATGCATTACCTTGTAACCTGTATGTTTCTCTAGAATACTGCTGCTGAACCAAGAACTGAACTTCCTCTCCACTTGATTTGCATAAAAGCTCATTTACATGCAGGATAAACCACGAAGAGGTCTGTGGATCATCCCGAGGAACCAGGACTCTGTGTCCAGGACCCATCTCTGCCCATCACACGTGTCTCAGACCTCGTGGTGTGGACCCTGAGATACTTCTGAATACTGACCTTCTCCTGCAGTTTTGCAGCGAGCTGCCTGGTGGACTCTTGGGCTCTCTCGGTCTGCTGGGTCAGCAGAGCCAGCACCTCTTGGTCCTGACGCCCCTCCTCATCCTCCTCTTCCTCTCTCCGCTGCCTCAGAGTCTGCAGCTCCTCCTGCAGAGCCTGAAGCTCCTCCTGCTGCTGCTCGTGGCTCTGCTGCATCCTCTGCTCCACACAGAGAACGACACAGACATTCACACCTTTCAATGGTGAAATCTAACAAAGTACATTTACTGAAGTAGAGTATTTTTACAGTGTGGTAAAGCTTTTAAAGATAGTAAAAGTCCCTTCAAAGCTGCTTTAACAGTCTGAAAGTGACGAAAAGCTTGTTTCAGATGGGCCACATTGTGAAAGACCAGGTAACACGATATAAAACTAAACATAGCAAGAACATGTAGAACTCTATCAGCTCCATTATTACTCAGTCGTGCTACAGAGAGGA
This sequence comes from Anarhichas minor, assembly GCF_050575085.1. Taxonomy (NCBI): domain Eukaryota; kingdom Metazoa; phylum Chordata; class Actinopteri; order Perciformes; family Anarhichadidae; genus Anarhichas; species Anarhichas minor. Next base: position 870,873 of record NW_027466514.1, read on the forward strand.
TTAAAAGAATAATGTATCTTATAAGGTAAACAATCGTCTGTAGGGTTTAAATTTGCTCATAACCATCACTTCATCCATACATATCTTAATGTGCTACTTCCAGGATTAGCTATGAAGAACTGATGGAAGTGGTTTATTCCTCGTATGTGTAGTAAGTTTAAGTTTTAACCTACTCGGCAAAAGAAAAACCTGCTTCTGATCTGCTACAGTTTGTTTCAGAGTGTTTTCTAAAATCCTGGTCCTATACGACATCATCACAGACCTGAATCTGAGCGGCCAGGTGGACTTTCTCTGCTTCTGTTCTGTTCAGCTCAGATTCCAGATGATGGCGTGTCGACTGCAGGATTCTTGAAAGCTCCTCCGTCGTCTTCACGTTGTCCTGCCGAGAAAGAAGAGAAGCAGACGGTGAGGGGGAGTTTATGCATTTGTGAACACCTGAAGCTTAAAAGGGGATAAATGTGATGTTTAGAGGAGGATTTACTGTCTTAGCCAATGGAGTCTTGTGTCTTTGAAGAGAGATTATAGATAACGGCTTCATAAAGGTCTGTGTGACAGCGTTCACTTCGGCTGATATTGATGCTTTTAGGAGTCTAACATACGTCCACACTCCTCCACTGTAGTGAAACACTGACGATGGAGAAGAACCTCATACAACCACACGTCTAAACATCTGAACTATTCCTAATTAAAAGGTGTGTGAGAGATATCCACCTGTTTCCCACCGAGTTATGACAGAATACAACCGTGTGTAAATGTTTTTCGTGAACCAGATCTGATGGTAAAGTTTCAAACCTTTTCAAAGTCCAAATGCACGGCAAGCTTAGAGGCCTCCTTCTCCTTGTTGGTGAGTTTAGCCGAGAGTCTCTGGAAGAGAAGAAGAAACACAAGAAGCATCTCGTCAGATGTCTGGAGGCTGATGATAACGTCTCACCTCACATGACCAGGTGATAGTTACTCACAATGTTCTCTGCTTCGCTGTCAGTCAATCTCTTCTTTAAGGCGTCTCTCTGTTCCGACCACACCGACGATTCTCTCTGTGGATGCAAATACCAGTGAGAAGAGACTTATTGACAGTTGGTTCTCCTTGATTGGCTTCTTCTCCTCCTTCCTGTACCTCGTATTCACTCCGGTCTCTGAGGAGCTCTCGCAGGCTGTGGTTCGTGTTGTCAAACATCTCGATCTTCTCCAGCAGCAACTCCTGCTGCCGTCCCAGTGACGCTGCGTGCAACTTTGACAGCCGCTTGACCTTAAAAAAAATAAAAAATATAAATAAAAACATGATCATGTACTGCAAACGAAGCCGTCCTCCATTCATCCATCCTGCTTCTGTCCTTCCAGACTTACCTTAGAGAGGCTGTCGATGGTTTCCTTCAGCGCTGTCAGCTGATTAGCGACCGCTACGCCGTCGATTTCTGCTTCTACGAGCGTCCTCAGGAGCACGTCGGTCTCTCTGTGTTGACCCCGAGAATCTGACCTGTCAGCAGATAAGATACGATACGATAAAATAAACGGTACGTTAAGATAAGTTGAGCTAAGCTAAATAAAAATAAATAAATCACTTTAATTTGTTTTCAACTCTATTAAATGTGTGTGTTTTATTTTGAGACTCTTACTTCTTTAAATGACGGATGCTCTCTTGCTCTCTGAGGAGGACACTGAGGTTTTTAGATACTGCATCGAGCTCTTCTTCCTCCTCATCATCATCACGTCGATGTCCGACTCTACTTTCTGATCGATGCTCCGCTCTGCTTCTCTGATCACAAGACACAAACAAACAGGTTACACGTACAATAATGTATAAAATACATCTATCTTCGTATCTGCAATCAAACCAGGGGCTGAAAATATTCTTAGGATATTCAGGCTCTGAAGTATTTAAAGTACTTTTAAAGTGTTTACAAACAGCAACCTACAATACTACCTAGTATACCTTTAAATTCAGTTTTCTTTTAGAGCAAATTCCTGCTAGAATATCCCTTTACTCTCTCCAAATCGTGTTCATCTTCCATGATATATATATAACAATATATATATATATTTTATTTTATTTATTTAGCTCTAGTTGAAAGCCTTGCAGTGAGACATAAACACTGTGAAGAGACCTGACACTGGTAGGAGCCCATGTCTCTTCTGCAGGACAGTCTTCCTGGAGGAATCCACGGCGTCCGCACCTTCGGCCTCCCTCCATCTCCCCTCACCGAGGACTCTTTTATCCGATTCTGCATTAAAAAGGAGGAATTCCACAGGTAAAAAAACACATAAAACTGTATAATCAAGTGATGATTTAGTCTATTTCATTGTTAACTCTTTAAGAAAGTAGGTTAAAGGGGGAGAAATTACAACTTACTGCAAATAAACTAACAAATGCATTTACCAATGTTTTTAACTAAATGCAATTTTTGAGTAACTAGTACTTTATATATAGTATTTCCATTTTCTGCCACTCTATACTTCTACTCCACTACATCTCACAGGGAAATATTATAACTTTGGCAACTTTGCAGATTCCTAATAATAATAATAAAAGAATAATAAACAAATGAACGTAATCATATATTAAGATAAAACTGTATTGATCTCTTGATCTACCCAGCAGTATATAAAGTAATAAAATTAGATTAATGTCTACCGGCTGTAACATTAAACACACTTTTTCATCAATAATAAAACATGTAAAACAGTGATTTTCACAAATTTGCTGTAAAATACAAAATAGAGTAACTTTACTCTGCGTTATTTGGGATGTATTTTAAAGTGTATCCTCATTCATATATCGTCAAAACAATATTCCAGTAAAATAAACCGGTAAAAGAATAACCTGTGGACTCCTCCTCATGTGCACGTGTACAGGTGTGGTCTCCGGTACGTGCACGTGAACCGGTGGTGGTGATTCCCGGGTTTTCATTATTTTCGAGACGTTACAACAACATTCAGAATCAACTAAGACCCAGTGTTTCCATGATGAATCTCGGCGTTTTGTCTGTGGAGCGGACGGTTGTTTGAATCGACAACCTCTGATTGGCTCATTTGCAGTATCCCGTTCTGTGATTGGCGGAGGCGAGTTTACGATACGCGTTGCCCGTGGTGACCACTGAAAGTAACGGATGCTGTTTAAATCAACCGTTAAAACACCCATATTATTCCATCTCCTTACAAACAACCTATATAATATATAATTCAACTGTTAATTTGTGTTTTACTCTACCTCTTTCTTACTCTAAAATCAGAGGGAGCACTACGAAACTCAAAATGGAGGACACCACGGTTACCACATAAAAACGTCTTTGAACAGTATAAATGCAGCTAAAGTACATTTAAACGGCTTTTTTAGTAGAGTAAATATCAATTTGACTGTTTTGTGACTGTAAAGTTAAATGTGCGCAGTTTAGTTTTTGCTAGAAGAGAAAACTGCATTTCCGGTTGCTGAGTCTGGCGCGTATTTCCGGTCTGGCGTTTACTTCCGACCGTTAGTTAGCATCAAGCTAACGCAATTTATTTTTAAGCTAGACACTTCTTACGCCCACTAATCACCATACAATATATAGATGGCCACTACGCTTTAGTGCTTCTTGACCTGTTAAGTAATGGCTCTGGTGTACTTTCGATTGGTACCGCAACGACACCCATCGATGCTAGTTCACCTCAGCTAAAAACAGCTAGCTAGGAGTTTAAGCTAAGCTAGTTTGTGATTCCATGTGCGCGAGAGGCAACAATGATGCACAAGCGGAGCCTGTGGCTGCTGGTAAAGCAGCTGGAGAGGTTAATAATGCAATATATTTCGTTCGCACTGCTGTTTCATCCCGCAGCATACCAGCCCGGTGAGGCATGTGCAGCCGTGGCGGAGGGGGGCACCAGCAGCGCCGCTACCCTGCTACTGTGCAGGGCGTGCGGCCACGAGCTGGCGGTCGGGACGGATATCCACTTCGTGCCGAGCCGATTGGCGCTCTCCAGCCGCAACGACACGTCGATCGGGGGCCGAATGATTAACGTCCAGCTTTTCGAGAACCCCCACGGACACCAGTTTGAAGTGATAACGTTCAGAAAGGCGAACGTTACTCAGCACTGGCCTGCAAATAAACACTTCTCCTGGTTCCCGGGGTTCTCGTGGACGGCGGCCACCTGTCCACGGTGTAAAACTCATTTAGGTGCGTAGGAACCCACGACGGTGCCACAACACATTTTCTATTAATGGGAGAAGTTTATTGTCTCCATACTGAGAGATGAGATAAACTTCACTTAAACCACCAAGAAATTTAAAATTAAACTTTTTATGCCCGTTTTGTTCACTTCTTACAAAGCATATGGTAATTAATGGTAATGAGCCAATTGTTCTTGTGAAATACTTTAATTCAGTAGGGTAAGTTTTTTTTTAAAGTAAAATGATTGAATGTACTTGGCAACTATATTTGAAATATTTAAATGAAACTTTTATCTCAAAAAAAAAAAAAAAAAAGTTATGCAGACTAAAGGCTCTCAAACACTTTGCTTGATTCCCACCACTGAATGTATAGAATATGGTGCCTATAAACTTAAATCACCTTTGTGTTTCTACCTCCAACATCCAGGTTGGGCCTTCCAGCCGACTGACTGGCCGGACACGATCACAGAGAACAGATTTGAGGAGTCGGAGCACACCTTCCTGGCTTTAATCACCCAGCGTCTACTAAGAGAAGACTTTGCTTCCAGCCTGCTTGTGACTCCAAAATCCTTCAAGAGCTGATGGGACTTGTGATTGTACGATTAACCCAGGTGCCTTCGCTGCTACCTAGATCTAAAATTTTGTAAATAAATTTTCTATGCACCCACTCTGGAGACTCCCACACGTGTAAACACAGTAAGTTTTATTATTGTAACAAAGCAAGTTTTACACCTCAAATTTAAAACAGTTTCTTTCCCACCCACCCAAATGAAAGGTGATTTAATGCAACTTCTATGAGACGACAGGTCTTATTTTATTTTACCCATGAAGCAGTTAGGGGGCCAAAATTTACAAGCTTGTTTTTTTTCCATTTTGTTCTTTATTAAAAATGTCATTTCAAATCTCATGGATATCTGTAAAACAATACAATGAAAAAAAAAAAAAGTCCCATAGAAATGTGTCAAAATAACCACTCTCCCCAAATAACCAACATACTCCTGCCCCTCCCCCCTCCCCCGAAACATTACAAGTCAAAAGGAATGAGCTGGTACTCGTTAACCACATAGGGGGTGAAAAAAAACACAACAAGTTTCTTTCAAGGGATCAACATCCCAACTGAAAAAAATTAAGGAAATTAAACGGGGGATAAAGAAATTGAGGTTAACTAGCGCTGGGTCACTACACCATGGCTTTAAGTCATCTTACCACAACCTTTAACTGGAGGAATTCTGTGTGAATCGTCTTCAAACTCTACTCAGGATGCCGTGCTGCTTCTATTTTTATTTTATTTAATAATTATTATTATTGAGATGACTTTGGGGATGGTACTCACAATTCATTGGCCTTAGACGAGTCTAAAGAAGAACATAACATGGCACCAGCGAGGTGAAGAGGCTTCAGAATGGAAAATGAAGCACACGCAGATTTATATATAAAAAAGTAAAAAAAAAATTAAAACCTTTGCTCCCGATCATGAGTGGAAAAACAAAACGGGGAATAGAAGGTTTAGGGTCTGAGTAGATGATATTATTTCTTAGTCGTCTTCTCCTTCGTCATCCTGAAACAAGACATCAGAAAGTCAGTGACCGCTTGAAGACAAGCTACTCTTAAAGAGACATCCGTATAACACCACCATCACTTTACCTCTCCATCTTCTCCATCGTCCTCTTCATCCTCCTCTCCATCTTCATCTCCCTCCTCATCTATGTCCTCCAGACCCTCCTCATCCTCGTCATCGTCCTCACCTTCACCCTCTTCGTCATCCATATCAGGGACCTGGAGATAAAAGAGTCGCCTTTTAGCACTTTTATTTCACACGTAACAAAGTCTCAAACACATTTTATCGGAAGATGAAACCGCTTAAACAGATGTTTGCTTATTGATACGTCCAACTTTAAACATACCAGGTAGTACTGCAGGGGGTTTGGCCAGATGTCGTCCTTGATGACCTCTCCGAGCTCGTCAGCGCCGGCGTCAGCGTGATCAGTGAACCAAGTGAAGAAGCTCTCTGGCTCTTCATGTTGCCTCTTCCTTCCTGCTTTGTTCTGTGTCTGGCTGGAGCGCTTAGTCAGGTCCTACAAACAGAGAAACATAAGATGTCTGAACTGTACAACACTTAATTATGCAAGATGATCATAAGAATGCCATTTAACTGGTTACAGGTAAGAAGAGAAGCTTCTAGTTTAACTACACATACCTTTCCTGATTTCCATTTGATTTCTGTCGACTTTGAAGACGGGTCTCCGCTCTCGTTCAAATGGAACTCTTTGGAAAGTAGTTTGTTTTCAAAGTACGGATTTTCATCGAAATACTAGAAGACATAAAAAAACAAAAAGACAGAAGAGTAAGAACACAAAGAAACACTTTGCACCTCCATGTTGTGTGTGTGTGTGTCTTCACTTACAAAATCTATTCTGTAGCCTGACTTGATGTCTTCAAACTCGGTCACCTCCACTCGGCTCAGGTAATGAAGTGCTTCTTCATCTTCCTCTCCCAGTAGAGCAGATACTGTGAGGGGAAATAATATACAGACCACACTTCAACTTTAGTCACTGTCCAAATTACTCAAACTTTTGTCAGTGTAGATAAAAAAAGAGATCATGGCGATAAAAAGCTTGTGTCGAGTTGCTCACCTTGTGGATGGTTGACAAACGTGGTGACCCAGAAGTTGGGGATTTTGGCGATCAGTTCTGACCTCTTCTGAAAGAATGGCTGACGGAGTTTGTTGTATTTCTGTTCTACTTTGAGGATCTCCTCACTGGCTTGCTCATTCAACCTAAAAAGGGGAAAAAATATCACAAACCAAATAAAAAATAAAAAAACTTACAATTTCAAGTATATTTAATCAGGCACCGGGGAATTTAGCAGTATACTATGAGGGCGCAGATTTTCATGGCAAACCCAGATTTAAGCATCTGAATTCACTAGTTAGTTCCTCTTCATTTTAAATGTGTAGTAACATTAATTTTGAGTTTTGTGGACAGACAGAAAATCAGCATTACATCCACAAATTATAATAATTTGACTTTTTTACCTGTCAATTTCATTTTGAACTTCATCGATGTGTTCAATAGCTTCTTGCTGCTCTTTCTCTGTGGGGAGAAAAAAAGACAGATGCGTTACAAAATATGCAAAACATAACAGTCAGGACTTTTAGTAAAAAGAAAATAAATGGATGTTATCAATAAACTCGTGCATGCATGCAAAACAATGTGTTTTTAAAATCAAGTTAATTTGCCATCATTGTGAGTTGCTTTTTGATCCGGAATTAAGCTGAATGCACATCATGCACTTTTGGGTGTTTACATATTGTTCAGTTAATTTAATATTATTGTATTTCATTGTAAATATTGTGCATTTTTTACAGGTATTTTTATTGTATATATTGTGCATTTTTATACTCAATATTTTTTTACTTTACCTGCATCAATAAATGACTGCTGTAGCGAACACATTTCCCCTTGCGGGGTTAATAAAGTATCTATCTATCTTTCTAAATTAATCCTGCGTTCGTTTGCGGAATAATACGGCACACGTGCCAGGTATACAGGGCTTAATACGAGCGGCCAATGGCTGCAGCTCTCGCGGCTCAAGACTTCTCCGTTTCCTGCCGGCTGCTACCGACGAGGCCGCGTGGTTCAAATGTGGGACAGAGAGAGAGAGACACTGAGCTACAGGAGAGTCTAATACCCCCATTAACGGCCAAACTGTTGCTCGTATGGTGTAGTCCTGCTACCATTTGTGTAAATATAACAATGGCCTAGCTTTTCTGATTGAAGGGTCAGTTGATTTAAATTGCATTTTGACCACCAGTAACAAAACATAAACGTCTTCAAGCTAGCGTTAGGTAACACTACAACAACAACATTAGCTAGCTGGCTAACTGCTAATGCCCGCATGAAATGGCCAAAATTGCCAGGTTATTAAACACCATAATATATATGCTTAACATATAGGTCAATTAAATGTACTTTTACAACGATACGCAGAACAATGACCCTCCAGCATTGCACACGGCCACCAAGTCAATAGCCAACGACACAACTGAGCCACGCTTGATAATGCTAAGCTAACATGGCCTCTCAGCACCGGTCTGAACTGAAACAACAGCAGGCATGCTAATAAATGAGTTAGCTTGGTGAGCTAACTAGCTAGCTGTTATCAGAAATGTGAACACGCGCGCGACCACCGTTGCAACCAACGGTCGACCACAAAAGAAGGTCCCGGAGGCAAAAAAAATATAAGCAATAACATACAACGCAAATGAAATGTTAGAAGAAGAAAGTAAAGAAAATGGCGGTTGAATAGAGGAGGCCGCCATTCTTACCGGAGGTTTCGTCCGCTCCGTCATGGTTCGAGTTCAGCTCCTTTTTACTCACTTTTGCCGCCGAGGCCGACATGTTTTTCGTAACTTACAAGACGCCTGAGAAAGAAAATAGCTCGTAGCTTTTTAAATCTGGTTTCTCCCTGAAAACCAAGGAGAAATTTTCGGGCGCAAAGTTCACAAGCGCGTACAGAAAAAGCCCAACAACGTGCTTGCTTTCCAACACAATGTAGCGTGTGCGTGATGAGCGAGGAAGTCACACCAACCGCCGCTCACGCGCTCCTTTCATTATGAACGCGCCTCGCCGAACGGAGGGAAGCGCGAGCTCCGCCTCTCAAAATAGGTCTCACTACTCAGCCCTAATTTTACCGATTTACTCCTCTTTCTCCTCTTTAAAAATTACACCACAGACAAACTAACCTCGAATTAAGCACGTATATTTTATCTAATGGTTTTTAATTAATTGCCGCACAAAAAATTACGTTTATTCAAGACGTCGTCAGTTGGACCGACTCGCACTTGCGCAGTTAAAAAAAAAAGAACCGCTGAATGTCAGACAGGAGGAACCTCATTCTGGTGGGCAGTGCTCATGAGTCCGCCGGGTTTAACTGTTTATTCTAGTGAAAGATTAAACGCAAAAAAGCACATTTATTTTATAGAAGTCCAGTAGTTTGCATATTAATACACTGTGCAATACTAAAATGATTCTGTCTGTATATATAATATTTTAGTTATTGTGGATTTTTTACTTAATATTCTTTATTGTTTTATTATTATTATTACTGTTTTATTATTATTACTGATTTATAATACTTGTTTTGATCTTGTTTTTTACTGTCTCTTGTTTGCACTATCCATTATATATATATATATATATATATATACTGTATATACTCCACTATGCTGCTGTAATCCTGTAAATGTCCCCTAATAAATCATAAATATAATATCATAAATATAATATCATCCTAATAAATATGGATAGGATTATTTTATTTTATCTTATCTTATTACTTCATTGTGTTTATGTGTAAATTATAGCCAGGAGGTACAATTTTGAGGTAGTTGTACTTCACTTTATTTCCATTTTAAGCCACTTCATACTTCATACTCCACTCTATTATCTGAAAGCTTCACTTTGGAGATTTAGATTATTAAAACAAAATATTAACCGACTACTGCAGGCAGTTTGATTCGTCAGTTAAATGTGAAAAATGTTAAAAACAAATGTAACAAAAATATAACTTTAGAGAGAAGATCAAACTGGTGTGCAGCATTTGCAGTACAAAAAAGTGCAAATAAACAAAATACACATAATAAAGATGATCAAAAACGTGCGAAAAACAAATGAACACAATGCAAAAGAAATATAAATCTATAAATTATAATGTGTTATTAAAGATTAAGCTAAGGAAATTCTTGTGCCAGAGTTTCATCAAATATTACAGCAGAAGAATAGCACACAAAAACAATAGAATACAAAATATAAACATATATCAACAATAGAATAACAATTATTAAGTGTGAAATAAATAATATTGACACCGGTGCAAAATGGAACACAATGGAACAGTAAGGTATAAATAAATAAAGTAAAAAATTATCAACTACAATAAAAACAAGTACAATACAACAACAAATTAGACAAGTTGCATAATGAGTACTTTTGTATATTTTGATGCTAATATTTCTACTTTTGCTAAAGTAAGATTTTGAATGCAGAACTTTTACTGGAGTATTTTTAGAGTATGGTATAGAATACAAGATATGAGTACTTCTTCCACTTCCACTGGTGTCCTTTCATGTCTACATGGTAACTTTCCTTTTAAATCAATCAATCAATCAATCAATCAGTCAATTTGATCCCGAATAATCTCCATCATCATTTGTAACGGCAACACAGCTGAGGAGAAGACAACATGCAACCAACAGACAGTATAGTGCACATGCAGGGCTTGTAAACATCCACGATGGTGGTCTAAATATCCAGGATCATGTGATTATTAACGTCTCTCACACCCCCCTTCTCAGACACAGCAGGTTTAAACAAATCTCCCCCTAAACACTGCATGCAGGCTGCTTTCTTCCTCGTCCCGAAGAGAGCAGCAGCAGCTCTGTGTTTCTCTTTTTTGGTCGGCGACGGCTCAGGAACCATGTGGTCATGCAGCGGCCAATGCAGAGCCCAGAGCAGGCAGACCAGCACTGTCAGAGAGAAGGAACTCCCCCTCTCCTGCAGAAAGAAACCCCCTCTAAAAGAGACAGAGAGAGGACGAGAGAGGACGAGAGAGAGAGAGAGAGAGAGAGAGAGAGAGAGAGAGGGGGGGGGGGATTTGGTTACAGAGGAGGACGAGGATGCAGTGGGATGGGGATGCTGCAGAGGAGGCTGCACGGAGGCATAAAAACAAACAGGAGGACAGCCTGTGTGGTCCAGGTCTCAAGATGTAGGAGCTGCATCATCAGAGAAAGAGAGAGACAATCAGAGTGTGTGTGTGAACACACCATAACATCTCTTGTGTTTCAAGGATATAGTGAAGGTGGAGAGGTGCAACCCAGAGAAGTCCTCCCTCCTCCTCCACCTCCAGGGAGGATGAGAAAGTAGTCCTCTATTCAGCAAAGGAGCGAGAGCGTCACCCCGAGGTTAGTAAAGTGCAAAGTCATCCCAATTCGATGCATCTCTTCTTTGCTCACTTGTTTTTTCTCTGTCCGGTATGGGAATGACTCCCTTCATGTTGTTCCACTTGTTATGATAAATTATCGCCCCCCCCTCTTCCTGTCCCGGCGGACTTGTCAAAGTGTGGTGATGAAGTGGAGGTTTGTTGTCTCTCTCTCTCTTGATGTGATGTCATTATCCAGGATCAGATGTTGTCCACAGCTCAGCAGATGCTGCAGGATAGCCGCTCCAAGATCGAGCTGATCCGACTGCAGATTATCAAAGTCACCCAGGCTGGCAGCAGCAGCGGTGTTGGTGGAAGCTTTGGTGAGGATGGAGACGAAAACCCTGACAGGTCCCCTTATGGAGGTCAGAGTTCACGAGACATGACCCCCTTTACAGGGTCACACAATGATGCACAGGATATTTTAATCACACATCTTGTTCTAGAGTCTTTATGTAAAATTAGGGATATTTCCCCCTACTTCTTGGATGTAAACTAGCTCTTCAGTGGCATTAAATCATCTATTGATCGATCTATGCATCTATCGGCTGTCTGTCAGCAGTAGCGACACGATCAACACGACTGTGACACAATTCATTGCTTTTTGTTTACAGTCGGACTTTCTAAATGTAGAGGAGGAAACCAGAGATTAAGAAATAATAAGAAAAAACTAAATGGACAAGTGTTGTGATGATGCAACTGTAATGCAATTGTATGGCTGAAAACCAGATATTTTAACCTCCAAAGCTCAAATCTATCATTGAACTAAATATGATCAGGGTTCAGATTGGAAATTGAAGTATTGATAACCAATTCTATCATTCCCTGCAGGTAATATATGTCGGACTATTTTATTTCTTTTCAAAAATTATAATTTAGTGTCAAAAATGAATGTCTTCCTTCGGTTTCAAGGGGTTAAAAACTAACAAAGACTTTTGTTTTTGGTGGTCAGAAGGTGAAAAGAGGTGAGGAGTGCTTGGTAGAGTTAAAAGAGGTTATTGGTGTGAATACTTTGTGAAATTGTAGCTGCAACACCCTCTAAATAACAGCTTGTTAACCTTTTCTCTCTGACAGAGCTCAAACATATCAAATATCGATAATCTTCATCTTACTTTTCCTGCTGATTTAATCCACGTATGTTGTTAGCTTTCTTTTCTTCGACGATGCTTTCGGTTGTGATGTTGCAACAAGCTGCAAAACATTTATTATTTTAGTTTCAGTTGTGTTTTTTGTGTCCCGCAAAAAAACAGTCTCGTTTTAGAAGCATTTCCACTGAAACAAAGGTCAAGTTCAGAGACGCTGAGCAGAATGTTCTGGTATCAAAGACCCACACCGGTTGTTTCGTGCTTCCTGCCAACTGCCATCTCTGTGGGTGTTGTTTGTATAATCCGGAAAGTGAAACCACTCTGGCAGCATCAATGAGTAAACGTGACATGTAATTCTGAACTAACACTGGAAAAGTAAAAGAGGACATGAAATAGGTGACGAGTAAAGTCTGTACTTTGTTTCCTCGGCTCACGTTTCCTGACCCTTGACCTCTGACCTCGTTCCCTCTCATTGATTCTGTATGATGTTGTGATCTGCGGGGGAATTGAAGTCTACTACAGCAGGCGGTTTGATTCACAGAGTCAGTTAAATGTGAAAAATGTTAAAGCAAATGTAACAAAAATATAACTTTAGAGATGAGATCAAACTGTATTCATCCCCAGGGGAAGTTGTTGTGCAGCATTTGCAGCACAGAAGAGTGCAAATTAACAAAATACACATAATAAATATGATGCAAAAGAAATGTAAACAATTAACGGTAAAGATTCACAATTCTCATCTTCTTTACGGAGGACAAGCAACACATTTCTAATTAAAATAGACATTAAATTACTGCTGTTTTTAGCAGCACTAGTAAAATGTTTCACGCCATATAAGCATAAGCAGGAATTAATTAAAAAATGTTGAGAAATTAGGTACAGAATTCATTCTTAATTGATTCATTTGAATATAAAGAAACCAGGTCAGTTCAGAAAAGGATAATTGTTGCAGATTTCTACCATTTAAAAGTAAAAGTAATAATGAAAATTGATCAAATGTTTAAAACTAGACATTCAGAAGTCGATATCACCAAAGCAGCAAGAGAAATATACTTTATTTTATCCTTATATTAACTTAGCAACAGGTGAAGGGATTTCCTCCCCAGTCATCATTTATCCTTTATGCCTTTTAGAGCTTCCATACATTTCAGATAAGTGGCTAAATGCCAGAAACATAAAACACAGTCACGTGAAGACCTTTGCCTGCAGCACAGTGACATTTTAGAGGAAAAGAGAGGGCTCACTTCAGTGTTATAAATATTGAATGCAGGAATGAAAAGAGGACGCATCGCTCGTCCCTTCACACTAAAAATACTCTCCTCTTCCTCTCAGCGATCTCTCCGGTCGCCGTCAGTGCTGTGGATGCTCGTCTGGCAGAGCTGCAGCGCTACATGCAGAGGGAGTCGGATGTGTTGTCGCTGGCCAAAGATGTGGTGAAGCAGCTGCAGGGAATCTCATCGCTGGACCAGAAGGCACTGGCTGAGGTCTGAGGCTCAATCTGTCTTATCTTATAGCTCGAGTCCAGGGACAGATACAGGCTGGTGTGCAAAATATATGCTAAGTAGTGTTATTTTGTAAGACTTTCTATACTCACAACCTTTAGCTACAGAGAAAGATGTCGACTGAGAAGATTATGGTCCCTCTGATAATCAGTTTTGGAGGTCAGAATCAGTATTTTAAACCTTGTTCATGTTCCTGTAAAAGGTTTTCCTCATAACTTGCTCATTGTCATGATGGAGAAGCATCTGAAACAGCCTTTAGATCATTAAAACATGACATGATAATACATTAAGAACCTCTGAGGACCACACTGGTGTCTTTCACAAGTTCTTTCCTCTTACAAAGCGTGTACGTATAACGGCTGACCTTTTTCCAGAGCATCCTGTCCTGACGATTCTTCTGTTGGTTTCCATTCATAAGAAGTTTGCAGAACTTTAAATCAACTTATTTGGGTTGTGTAATCAAGTCTGCGTCATGTTTTAATCATCTGATTTAGTTTAGACTGATTTCAATTATTATTAACAGACGTTAACTGTTTTATAGATCAGACAATGTAAGCAGGGTTTCAAGAGTTTATTTGATTTTTAATCAGTAATATAGATAATTGAAAACATAAAATATGCAAAGAAAATAAAGAGTTCAGAGTTTTGGTTTGTTTTCAGTTTCCAGTCACAAGGACACCGATTAGCTAAAATGTTATGTTTAATAAAAGCACATTAAAAAAGCCAAAATCAATCAGAGTTAAAGTCTTAAGTCTGGAAAACATGTTTACGTTGGAAGTGGAGCATCGGTTCCTGTATCCTAACATACCAATCAGCACTATGTTCACAACAACGCAGTGTTTTATCTTCCCTTCAGGCTCAGGCCCGGGTGCAGGAGTCCTCCCAGAAGCTGGATCTTCTGCGGCTGTCTCTGGAGAAATGCACGAAGGAAAAGAACCAGGAGCCAGAAGAGGAGGTGGACCCCTCAGAGGGACCCCCGTCTCCACGAGACTCTGGACCTGGATGTCCCCTGTCCACCTCGCCGTCCCTCTTCTCTATCCGACCCGCCTCCTTGACGGGTACGTTGCAAATTATGCTGTTTACTGACCAAAAATGATCAAATTCAAAATGTTTTCATGCGTGTATATAGATGATTAATCATCAGGCATTTTAAAAGTTTGCATGAGTAAGAGGGTCACATAAAACTACCACTTTACTTTGAATAAAGTCATGCATTTTGTCTTTGTACGTTATGGATCCTGCAGAGCACCACTTTCGGAGGTATTTTCTCATTCAAATCCGCAGCCGTTCTCTGTAGATTCATGGTTTACCAGACGCTGACCTCTGGTTGAGGGTAATCAGATGTAATCTGCTGGTTGTGGGCCGGTTCAGTTGTAAGCCAGTTTCGCCTTTGATGATGTAACAAGGAGACAAATCCATGGAGTTGCTCATGTTGGCAGCAAATAATGAGAACGAGTCTCAGAACACTCGCCTCCACAGCGGTTAGAGCTGCAGTGAGATGGAGAAAATTAGGATGAGAGAGCTCCAGACAGAACTGATTAGAGGCTTTGGGTCGAGAGATTTATCCATGGCTGACAAATGAAGGGTCTTATTTTGAAAACCGCTGCGTTCCCTTTGGTCAACTGCCTTAACTGAGATTCATTACGAGCTTGGGTGGATTATGAGACAGTGGTCCTCTGGGCCCAGACATGCAAAGGGCCCCACCACCTCTCCTATATAGGAGAAAGACTCACAGACTTCATACAGTTCAGCCTCTTTGTGTTGTAAGTAATGCATCATTGTGTCTCTTTGTAGTTGCTTTGTGATCTTTTCATATCTCTTTGTAGACATTTTGTGTCTCTTTGTAGTTGCTTTGTATCTCTTTGCGGTTGTTTTGTGTCACTTTGTAGCTGTTTTGTGACTCTGAAGTCATTCTGAGTCTCCTTGGAGTTGATTTGTGTTTCTTTGTTGTCCTTTCCTGTCTCTTTGTAGCCATTTTGTGGTTGTTGTTGGTGTCTGTTTGTAGTTGTTTTATGTTTGTGGTCATTTTGAGTTCCAGGTTGGTATGATTGTTTTGGAGGACAAGGCCTGGGGGGCCTTAGAGTTTGGGCCCCTGGGCCTGTGTCCTGTAGTCCCGTTCAGTAATGATTACCAGTAGAGCAGCACGAGAAACATGCATGGATGGTTATTATTTAGTAAGATCAGAGCTAAAAATCACATAAAACTTGTGTGTACTTACTTTTACACTTGATAGCAACACATTCTTATTTTTACATTTAGACTTTCAGAAAATATAAACGATACATAACTATATTAATATAGAAACACACACAAGACAAACACAATTTTAGTATTTAGTAGTAAATTCAAGACCTTTGTTGTCTCCTAATAGAAGAGGTATTACAGTTTGACCTTTAACACATTTAATTTAGCAGATGCTCTCGTTGTAAACTGAGAATCAAATATTCTGTTTTTTAAAGTCAACATTTTCTTTATTATTGTTTCAGGCAAACTTGAAGTCCGACTTCTTGGATGTGAAGATTTACTGAAACCTCGGACAAACCCGGAGCAGGAAAACCACCCGAGTCCCACTGAGGACAGTTCAGGGGCTCACAGGACGGACGGACTCTCTGGTAAGTGGACAAGTTGTATTTTAGTTCAGTTTCTCAGCTGTGTTTCCTACTGAAGGATGAAATGTTACTGATCAATAGAATTCTTGCAGTTATGAAAACTAACAATAATAATACAGTAAAGAGTAAGAATAAGGTAGTGCTTTAACTTCAGGGCTGTCTGAGTCATTTTGGATGAATTATAGATAAAATAGAAAAGTTGTTTCAACATGCGAAAATGTGAATTTATTTTCTAATGATAAATTAAGAATTATTCACTTAATTGTTTTCTTTTCGTTAGTGATATATTATATTGTATTTTTTAGAACAAAAATGGATCAACAGGATACACATTTATATGTGATTATGAGTTACTTAAAAGCATGTTCAGGTGAGAGTGAATGTTTTTGACCTTGTGAACAGAAGTTATGTTAAATACCAGCTGCTTCCAGAGCTTTCAATCCTTTCTTATGGTCTTCATCTATGGATGGAACTTGCTCAGTTGTATGACGTTGTTTTGTTGTTTTGCTCACTAAAAGCTTTTTTTCTTGTACTGAAACATGCGTGTTAAGTATGAAATCCTCGTATAAAGGTTAATCTAATATCAGCATTTTATTACATTATAACTTCTGCCAATGACGTTGGAAGTCATCTCAAAAAGCCCTTTTCTGAATGGCATGACATTTACTTTCTAATGTCATAACGTCTCACAGAAAAGACAAATGATAAACATTTATAACTTAGTTTAAGTGAGCAGCTTTAGAAGTAGGAGCCTTTATTCATACTGACGAATGAAAGGTTTTATTTTGAAACGCTACGTTCACGTTGGTCACCTGCCTTTAGCAGCTGAAGAGTTGGTGGAGACCAAACCAGATCTAAAAGTAACGTGAATATTTGACTTACATTCATCAGGTGGATCGATGGGATGATAATGTTGCCCCGTGTCTGCTGGATGTGGAAGTTGTGTTGGTGGGACTTACAATGACTCTGAAAAGGAGCAAAGCAGACACAAAGAGACTCAAATTAACTACAAAAAGACTCAAAATGACTACAAAGAGACTAGAAATCACAACAAAGCAACTACAAAGAGACTCATGTCTTCAAAGACACACAAAACAATTGCACAGGTTTCCTTGTTGGATGATTACGTGTCAGACTCCTGAGTCCGTCCGCTTGTTGTGAAGTTTTTCTGCTCCAAAGTGGCCAAAAAACAACAATGAATGCATCTTTAAGTTAATTCAAATGAACTGTCCACATTGTCACACCACTTTGCTTCTTTGAACACACACATATTTTATTGCACTCATATTATTTTCTAGTCCAGAAAAGATATTTAGTTTTATATCTTTATATTTCAGTTGAAATTAACTTCCTGAGTGTAACTGTGACGTGTGCAAAAACCAAAACTAAAGGTGCACATATTACAGTAACTTAACAAGTGTATTATACGTTTTAACTTGTTTAGTTGATAGTTATAATTAGACTTTTGACTAGAAACACTTTCTGTAAACAGAGCAGAGAGGTCGAATGGGCCGGATCGAGCTTGTTGTGATTTTTTGGGTATTTCTTTCTGTGCATCAGCGGAGGTCAGCGCGGTGCTTCGGCTCGACAGCAGAGCGGTCGGCCGGACGCGCTGGTCCGCCGTCAGCAGGCTGACCTGGGATCAGACGTTCTGCATCCAGCTGGAGCGCGTGAGTCCAGTCACTGACATGCAGTCAGAAAAAAATAAAAAATAAACTCAACTCAAAATGGTTTAAAATAGATTTAGATTATTAAATGGAAGCAGAAAAAAAAACAGCAAATCATCACATTTCTGTAATTTTTGCACAGAAAATTCATTTTTTGTTTATTAAAATAATTAATTAATCGACGAATCATTTCAAGTGTTGTATAAACTGTGTGGTGATTTAAATTATAACAGAACATCACATTTTAAAAGCTCTTTTTGTTTTGTGAGCAAAAATCTTAGTTAAAACAAAACTAAAGCTGTCAAAAAATTGTACAATATTTCCCCCTGAGATGTAAATGGAGCAAAAAAGTACAAAAGAAAAGTAGAAAAGTAAAGTACAACTACCTTAGAGTAGGATACTTTAGTTAATGCACTTAGTTACATTCGATGAGGACATTAATTAAACCACGAAAAACGTGACATGAAAACATTTATGGGATAAAAAACTCCACCTATTTTTAATCATGACCAGTTTGAAAGTGTCGGAGAAACTCAAACGATCGCTCCACCACAGATTTCCCATCATGTAAACCTCCTTTACCGTCGACCAGCTTCAGTATCATTGGAGTCATTCTTCATGTTAATTCTGATCCACACCACCAACGTCCGATCAGTCGTCCTTCTGCATGAGCTTCCCTCCAGATCGTCCTGTTTCAACCTGAAGTAGAGTTACAGACACCAGAGGGTCACTGGGGCACAGATGTTCTCCTTGTATGATGAATGCACCGTCTACTTTGTGACATTGGTGCAGAAATAAAACATCGGCAGCTTGCAGGCTGCAGAACAACGCTGCAGGTGCTGACACACATACTGTATATTTATATATAAATATATTTATATATATAAAACCAGCAGCCACAGGACTTTATACAGAGGACACCATGCAGGACAGAGAACACACTGACACGCCACATATGAAGAGTTACATTTAGAGGGTAGTTCAGTACCTCTGCATAGTATCACGGATCAGAGTCATGGATCCGTACGGATCACGGATCGACACCGGTCCATCACACCACTAAATAAATTAAATAAATAGTTATAGGACCATAAATACAAAATGCAAAAGAAAACCGGAAATTGAATCTTCTCACAGATATTTATTCAAATCAGACATACACACTTTGTGATCGGGAGTTTTTAAAAAGTAAAAAAATAGTATTGTATTTACATTTGTATTGTATTTACATGTCTTTAACGTCCCTAGTCTTGTTTGTTGTTGTGTTCATGGTCAGCTGTGCCACTCCTTGAAGCAGTTCCTGTCTGCTATGACACACAGAGCCACATCACACTCCATGCACTTCCAGGGCGTCGACAGCCTCACTTGCCTGGTCTGCCTGCAGTGCAGACACGTCCTGCGTCCGTACGACGCCCTCTTGCTCGCGTCGGGTTGATCGGATATCGGCACGGGCAGGTGTCCGCTGTGCGCCTGCGCCGGAGGCACCGCCACGGTGACGCCGCACAGCTGGGCCGTCAGCTCCTGCAGGAAGGCCCGGTGGGTCATCGGCTGCTCCTGCTTCTCCCGGCACAGCTCCTTGTGGAGGAGGAAGCTGTTGGTGGCAGCGATGTCCAGGAAGTGGAAGAACAACGTGCGGTACCAGCGCATGGTCTTGTGGTGCACGTAGTGCTGGATCAGCTGGTCCGACAGGTCCACGCCGCCCATGTGCTTGTTGTAATCCACGACGGGCGTCGGGCACGCGATGTATTTGGCGGTCCACTCGCCGTTAGGAGACTTGACCCTCCTCTGCACGGTGCTGCCGGAGTACGCCGGGTGGATCGTGGAGCAGACGGAGACCTCGCGAGTGTCCATCCACTTCACAAAAACCAGCGGGCCGTCGCGGATCCACCTGATGGAGCCTCTGGGATCCTTCTTCCTCAGAGCGTTGGAGTCCGTGCTTGGGCACCCTCTTCTGTTATCCTTATACGTGCCGCACGCTCCGATATTCAGGCTGAACAGATCCTTGAAGAGCTTCGGGCTGGTGTAGAAATGGTCCACGTACAAATGAAAGCCGCTGCCCAGGTACGCCGTCTTCACCAGGGACATGACGGAGTCGTACGCAAGTCCAACGCCCGAGGGGAACTGCGACTTCCCCGTGTACACGGTAAAATCCCAGGTGTAGCCGTTGCTGCCGTCGGCCAAAGCGAAGAGTTTGAAGCCCCACTTCGTCGGCTTCCCCTTCATGTGCTGCAGCATCGCGGCGCGTGCATTCGTCGGCACCATCCTCTCGTCTACTGACAGGTTCTGCCTCGGGTGGTAAAAAGACTTGCAGGCATCTTTGATCGAGTCCAGAAGGGGCTTCAGTCGAAACAGGCGGTCGTGATCCGGCGACCCCTTCCTTCTGTCGTTCTCCGCGTCCCTCTCGGGGTCGCTCATGTGGATGTTCCACGAGATCACCCGGTACCGGTCCCGCGGCATCACGTTGGCCGGGAACGGCACGCTGAAGATGCTTCTCTTCTTCCAGTAGTCCTGGATGTTATCCAGCTTCACCAGCGCAAAGAAGAAAGTCAGCCCCACGTACTTGAAGAACTCCTGGGTGTCGAGGTCGGTCCACGAATATTTTTTGCCCTTTTCGATGTTTTTGGCCGCTTGTTTGTTCGTGTTTTGACAAAGAGTTTGAACCGCGTCGTTGCTGAAAAACAGTTTGAAGAGGTCCAGCGGTGTGTACGTGGTGTTGGAGTTCAGCTGATGTCCCGGCGGTCTCGCTGGGATGAATCTTCTCGGCACCGGACACGTATCCGGATCTGTATCGGTTTTCCAGGTCGCGGTCGAGGGTGCCTGAGGTGGAGATCTGGATCTGGTCTGGAGTGTTGATCCTTCTCGTGCACGCCTGGACCTGGAGCCCCGTGAACTCTTCATATGTGGCGGGGAAGGAGATCGCTCTCTGGGCGGCTCTTCTTCTGTGGAAGCATTTCCTGCAGCAGAGTTGCTCGGCTCCTCGGCGTCCTCTTGCTCGTCTTCACTGTGAAACAAATAAAAATCATCAGAAAGAGCGAAGGTTTGAAATATCAGATCACATATCATCAGACCAGAAAGTACATGAGGACAATAGCTGCTTGATATCCCCAAACTCCACACAGAGACTGAGGTTTGTCAACAACCTTGCATCGGTTTAGAGAGGTCTGCAGGACGTAAGCAGCTACAGGAGACACCAACAACATCCTGCACCTCCTCCAACCCTTTACCTCAGATATTCAGTCCGTATTCTGAGATAACAAGTCATTATTTTGAGATACCAAGTCATTATTTTGAGATAAGTCATTATTTTGAGATAACAAGTCATTATTCTGAGATACCAAGTCATTATTTTGAGATAACAAGTCATTATTTTGAGATAACAAGTCATTATTATGAGATAATAAGTCATTATTTTGAGATAACAAGTCATTATTTTGAGATACCAAGTCATTATTATGAGATAACAAGTCATTATTTTGAGATACCAAGTCATTATTATGAGATAACAAGTCATTATTTTGAGATAACAAGTCATTATTTTGAGATAACAAGTCATTATTATGAGATAACAAGTCATTATTATGAGATAACAAGTCATTATTTTGAGATACCAAGTCATTATTATGAGATAACAAGTCATTAATGAGATGACAAGTCATTATTTTGAGATAAGTCATTATTCTGAGATAACAAGTCATTATTTTGAGATAACAAGTCTTTATTCTGAGATAACAAGTCATTATTATGAGATAACAAGTCATTATTTTAAGATATTTAGTCATTTTTGAGATAACAAGTCATTATTATGAGATATTTAGTCATTATTTAGAGATATTTAGTCATTATTTTGAGATACTAATTTTATATTTAGAGATATTAAGTCATTATCTTTAGATAACAAGTCATTATATTTAGATACTGAGTCATTACTTTCAGATATTAAGACAATAAAGCATGGTTTCATATCTGTACATTTACATATATGGATATGTATTTTGAC
This sequence comes from Anarhichas minor, assembly GCF_050575085.1. Taxonomy (NCBI): domain Eukaryota; kingdom Metazoa; phylum Chordata; class Actinopteri; order Perciformes; family Anarhichadidae; genus Anarhichas; species Anarhichas minor. The sequence continues at coordinate 892,849 of NW_027466514.1, forward strand.
CATAATAATAATCATAAGATAAATCATCTACATGCGAGTGTTTCTTTCTGAATATTATTTTCCAGGAAACCAAAACAAAACATTCCTCCAAAACATTCAGTTTGTGGACATCTTAACATAAACTCCAGCTCACATCCACGTCTCTCTCTTGAATCTTTGGACATTATATCTTAGTTATGTGGTGACATTAAACACTCCCCCCTCATGCGTGTCTGATGTCTTGATCACAACACAAGTTACAAAAACACACGTGCACCGCTCACATCAGATCCTCAGCCGGATCGATTCCCTCCTGATAAGCCATCTCTTCATCTGTGAGGAAACTCTCTGCTCCGGACTCTCCGTCGTCTTCACTCTCCACCACAATGGGCGCCTCCGCTGTGCTGTTCGACGCCATTTTTTGGGAGAAAGAAGTAAAATAAAGTAAATTAAAGCCCGAGTCAGCCGGTCCTCAAACAAAGTGTTCCATCTCGAAAAGACGGCGCGCGTATTTTTTTTCGGTTTCGCCTTCGTCCCGTTCGCCTCGTTGTCATTGGCTGGTGCTCCTTTTCCTTCTGATGTCACTTCCTGTCATTTTCACTTCCTGTCCGATTTTACCTGGAACATGGGCTCGCGCCGTTCAACACTGTCCGAGTGCGCAGAGGACAATCGATACATTATTTTTTATACAAACAGTAGACTTCTCATTATTGCGGTTGCTGCCCAAAAATAAAGGACTCTTCTTCTTCTTTGGATTCGGCAGACTTGACACAACGCTGCCCGCTATTGTTGTTCTTCTTCTGTTAGTTTAATGGCGGGCAACCGTTACATATACGTTGAATACTGCCACCTACTGGACCGGAGTATGTAGTGAGAGATATTTTCCACTGTATATATATATATTTATATATTTAAAAAAAATGATATATAATATATATATATACATGTATATATATTATATATATTTTTTTAATTTATTTTTTATTTTCTATAATAAAATATATATATATATTTAAATATTTTATAATGAATATATATTTTATATATATATATATATCCAGTTTCACCAGAAAGTTTAAAAGGAAGAGTTTTTTTCACATTGGGGGTATAAAGTCTTTAAAGTAAGTAAAGTATTTAAAATCCATTGGTTTATTATTGTTGTAGTTCTGTCTATGACCAGCAGGTGTCTCCCTAATACCTCCAGAAATTCATTCGTCACAGAATCTAAATCTTCACTCAATTAAAACTCAACTAAAACTTTTGAATCTGAGAAAAGAAATCAGGTTCAGACATTTTAATACTTTTGTTTGTTTTTGCAATGCTCAATTAAAACAATGGGGAACCACAACAATTCTGAAACGACTCCATCTGAAATCTTCAAAGCAAATCAGTTATTTCTTGGTGTTCATTGATCGTGTACCTGTTCTGTCTGCTGTGTCTTTGCTGACAGTCTCGAGAGCTGGAGGTCGCTGTCTTCTGGCGGGACCGGAGGGCCATGTGTGCGGTGAAGTGCCTGCGGCTGGAGGAGATGATGGACAACCAGAACCACAGCCAGGAGATCAGTCTGGAGCCACAGGGCCTCCTGTACGCTGAGGTACACACCAAGACCTGATAGCAAAGGGCCTGTAACGACCAGTCAGACACCTGTACGCTGAGGTACACACCAAGACCTGGTAGCGAAGGGCCTGTAACGACCAGTCAGACACCTGTACGCTGAGGTACACACCAAGACCTGATAGCTAAGGGCCTGTAACGACCAGTCAGACACCTGTACGCTGAGGTACACACCAAGACCTGATAGCGAAGGGCCTGTAACGACCAGTCAGACACCTGTACGCTGAGGTACACACCAAGACCTGATAGCAAAGGGCCTGTAACGACCAGTCAGACACCTGTACGCTGAGGTACACACCAAGACCTGGTAGCAAAGGGCCTGTAACGTACAGTGATTGATATATCAGCATATATTCCATGTATACAAAACTTAAGAAAAATATCCATAACCATAAATAAAGAATATAATATTGCAATCAACGTTTCACATTATTACCCAACAAATATATCTTTTCATCTTAACCCATCAATGGATAAATTGTTGAATATCAATATTTCAATACAGGTAAATACTTTCTCTAAATTCTGTTGCGTTTGCTGTGTAAGAAAATACAAACATCTGATGCATTTCACATAGAAGAAGTTAATCTGTGCATAAAAACGGGTGATGTCCAAATTAAGAAATCCTTCTGTTGTTGGTTTTACAGCTTCAATTCATCGACACTGTTGTTGAGCGGCAGCCGAAGCTGAGACGTCAGCGTTGTATCTTCACTAAAGAGAGAGGTAACATTACAGACTAACATATTTCATTCCTGTTTCTCTTCCTGCAGTGTAATTTAATATTTCCTCTCTTCCTCAGGGAAGAACTTCCTCAGAGCGGCCCAGATGAACATGAATTTTGCCACGTGGGGCCACCTGATGATGAGCGTCCTCCCTCGCTACAGCTCCTTCACCACGTTCAGCTCGTCCCTCTCCACGACCCCCGACCTGGTGGCCGACAACACCCAACGTCCCACCGAGAGGGAGCCTGAACGCACCACTCCACTGCCAAGGTTCAGATCCTTTCGCTTCAGTAAAATGTAGTTTAAGTATTTAGAATGTGACTGTTCTACTATTATATGTTCCGATATTAGATTATTGTTACGCAGGATTTTACTGTTGTTTGAGTCTGTTAGTGCAAACCTCTGCTAAACCTTTACTTTCATTGTGGCATCCTTTTGCAACACTATGTTTATTTTAGCTTTTACTTTATGACGTATAATTTCTGTGTCTTTGTGCCATTTTCATTTGCTTTGTTTTTGTCTTTGTTTATCTGCAGTGAAGCTCCAGAAACCCGACTCAGCATCACTGAGGATCAGTCGTCTCCCGACAGCCTCGAGGAAGACGACGCTCCCGTCATCATCACCACCGCAGCACACAAAACATCATCTGTGTCTGCAGCGCCAGAGATACTGGTACTGGTGTTTTATTTTATGTTTTTACACTGTTATCCAAAGTGACTTATAAATGAGTGAAGCATAATATAATATAATAATACAAGTAAAAAGCCACACTACAGCACAGCTAAATGCTAAGCTATCCGGTAGCATGGCTAACAACGAAAATGATTCCCGTGATTTCCAAGAAGAAATACTCATTATACAGAATGACTCTCAGAATAATATATATTATATAATTAATCGTAATTATTGATGCATTTATGTGTTCATCATGTTAATGTTGCAGTTGGTAAATGTGGAGCTGCTTACCTGATACACTGCTGCGTATATATCAATCTATAATAATATATTCAAATTCATTTTTTGTATCAAGCTGTCAGATAAATGAAGTGGAGTGAAAATAACAATACTTCCCCCTGAGATGTAGTGGAGTAGAAGTATAAAGTAGCATAAAGTAGAAATATTCAAGCAATAACTGCAGTGGATCAGATAGAAAAGAAGATATTTGGATGTGATTTGTGGCTGCGGACGAATCGTAAAATGTTTCAAACTGTGTCTCCATTTACAGTCATCCATAAACACCACAGAAGGAAGTGAAGATCAGCCTGTATCTGCTCTAAAGTACACAACTACACATGTACATGTACACACAAATATTCATCTTATATACTGTAAAAGTAGAAAATAACGTGTCGCCTATATTTTCTTTATTTCTGTCCCCCCGAGGATGCAGAAGGAAGATTTCAAGTACATTTCGGTTCTGGGCCGAGGACACTTTGGAAAGGTAAAAGTTTAAACGTTTTTCACTTCAGCTCGTTCTCGTGTTTGTTGTCCTCAGTCATTTGGTTGTGAACGTTTCTGTTCAGGTCCTGCTGGCAGAGTTTAAGAAGACAGAAAAACTTTACGCCATCAAAGCCTTGAAGAAGAGAGACATTGTGACTCGCGATGAAGTGGACAGGTGAATGTGTGTGAAGGGAAAGCTTCGAAGAGTCCAAATTACAAAAATGTATAAACAGGTAGACCAGGGTTCACCCAGATGACAAAGTATTTTGTCTTCGGTAACAAGTAGTTCCAGTAAAAACTGGACAGATTGAGGTCTGTGGTTTATCCTGATGCACATCTTACCAAAAATGACTCATTTGTCGTGTGTTTTCCCAGAAAAGTCCAGCAACACGTGTCAATTTCCTCTTGTTACATAACAAGCATACAGTCCTTTCAAAATAAACGCGTTTGACTTAATTAAACTCTATTGAACAGAATGAAGACCCTTTATTGGATTCTTCATTTAAACATTAGCAAAGCTATTACAGACTAATTAAACGCCTGCTGTAATTTAAATGAGTTTTAAGCTAAAAGGAGACAGAGGTAAAACAGTTATTGTTTTTCTCAGGCTTTTGGTCAGGGGCCCATTTTGTGTAAACTTGTTTGTTTCTTTTATTTGACAGAATTTGTACCAATGCACCTGTAGACTCAAGGCCATACTGAAGTACTGAGCTCAAACATGCAAGACATTCAGTCAACGTCTAGAAGATAGATGAAGTTCACAGTGACTCTTGTTGAAAGTGAGGTTTTGTTCTGCAGCCTGATGAGCGAGAAGAGGATCTTCGAGATGATCAACGCATCCAGACACCCGTTCCTGGTGAGTCTCCACGGCTGCTTCCAGACCAGCGACCACGTCTGCTTCGTCATGGAGTATTTACCAGGCGGCGACCTCATGATCCACATCCACAACAACGTCTTCAGCGAGGCCCAGACCCGGTTCGTTTTTATTTATCCTCTTGTTGTTTAAAGACACAAAACAGTGCATCTCAGCAAAGCAGTGAATGTAACTATAAGTACGTTTACTCAGGTTCTGCATTTTTAAAGTTACTGTGAGGAACTTTTGACATGTTATGAAACTGTCTTAATTTAATACTGATGCCTCGATATGAGAGAACCAGGACTGAGAGGGCCAGACTGTCAGACCCTGCTGCTGTACAATGAGAGGGTTTCTAAAGGGACTCTGGTGCTCAGAGACACTACCACTGTTGTCCACAGGGGCCGCCAAAAACACCACAAAGTGAAAGTTCCTCGTAGTAGCTTTAAATACAATTTTGAGGTATTTGTACTTTCCATTTCATGTTACTTTGTGCTTCTACTCCACTATAATTTGGAGGTAAATATTGTACTTTCTACTCCACTTCATTTATTTTACAACATTAGTCATTCTACAGATTTAGATTATTGCTTCAAAATATAAAATTAGATAATAAATGATGATGTTTTATTATAGATTAAGCTGCCTAGCAGTATATAAAGTAATTAAAATGAGCTCAGTGATGAATACATTAATGAGTACTATGAGTACTTTTAGTATTGGTACTTTAAGTATACTTTGATTCAGCTAATACAGTTGTACTTTTACATATTTTGTTTTTACTAAAAATTTTAATTTCTTTATAAAAGGGTACATCAAAGAAAAAACAGATATTCATATTATTTTAATACTTCGTACTGTGAACCTTTAACATTCAAATATACTGTACATATCTTTTAAATTGTGGTAATATAATTTAGAATTATAATCTAGTAAAACCTGTTGTTGTTTACAGGTTTTATTCAGCATGTGTCCTGCTGGGTTTAGAGTTCCTGCATCTGAATAAAATCATCTATCGGTGAGTGGTACCGTGCCGTAGAACGCTACTGACGTTAACTTCAGGTGTAACTACGTGTACTGTGTGTTTAAACAGAGATCTGAAGCTGGACAACCTGTTAATGGATGCGGATGGATTCATAAAAATCACAGACTTTGGCCTTTGTAAAGAAGGTGAGTTGATTTAGGACATTGTTTGTATCCAGCACATCACCTGACTCTTCTACGTTGCTGCTACAACTTATTTATTCACTACATTTGATCAGATTTACAGAAAAACTGTGTTTTTGTTTGTAGAAAAATGGGATAATAACAGTGTTTTGCTCTCTGTGACAAGTAGCATTGCATTTTTTTGACACTATCACCAATTTAAATGGTCAAATCCTTCACAGAAAGGCTTTAATTACTCTTTAAACCTCACTCAAACCTCTTCTTAGGTCGATACGTGATGATTTTTCTGTCTCTTTTTTCTCAGGGATGGGTCACGGGGATCGGACCGCAACCTTCTGTGGGACTCCTGAGTTTCTGGCTCCTGAGGTCTTGACGGACGACAACTACACCCGAGCGGTGGACTGGTGGGGGATGGGCGTCCTCATCTTCGAGATGCTCGTAGGAGAGGTTGTTAACACGAATTTTGGTTTTCCTTTCAGCAGTTTTTGCATATTTTCTGTCCACACAAATTTTAACGTCTAGTTGCAGAAGTAGAGACCCAGTTATCAAAATTCCAGAATATACCAAAGTTAAAGGGGTTAGTTGTGATGCTTAGAAGTGTGGTTGTAAAGAAAATATTCTAAATATAGCACTTAAACTGATATTGATTATTTTAGGAGTCTAAAATACGTCCACAGCAGAACATCACTTTGCTGGTTCTGCTGTCTGTTTCTCTAAACTCCAACTGTAGTGAAACACTGACTATGGAGAAGAAGCTCATACAACCACGCTTCTAAACATCACTACTGTCCCTTTAAACCTGTAACTCAGCACCTCTCTGCCATGCTATAGTCTCCGTTCCCCGGTGAGGATGAGGAGGAGGTGTTCGACAGCATCGTCAACGATGACGTGCAGTATCCAGGGTCTCTTCCTCCTGATGTCGTCGGCATCCTCCAGAAGGTAAAAGCCTCTTTTCTGTTGCTCTGATTTTATTACAATTACTTGAGATATTTATAATAATATATTATTTTATTTGTCATTAAATCAGTATAACTTTGAAAACCTAAGGATCTTGAATTGGAATATAAAATATAAATGTATATATATAATAGTTGTTTGTTGTAATTTTTCGCATAAATATAGAATTTTCTTTCAAAAGAAAAAAAAAGAATATATATATGCAAAGAATTATGCATATATATATATATATATATATATACAGTATTTATAGGCAGAAAATTACAACAAACAACAATTATATAAATAAATATATCAAAAGAAAACAAAAAGCGAAACATTTTATTATGAAGATCCTTCGGTTTAATATCAAAGGTTTATGGCTGTAAAGGTTCGAGACAGATTCTGGGTAAAAAGACTGTAACCTCATTATCTCTTCATAAAACTTGATGTGATTGTGATAACTGGTATTACTTATTCATTTTAAGTATAATAGTATTTATAATCCTGTTGCTGCAGCTGTTGAAGAAGAATCCTCTGAAGAGACTCGGAGCCGGAGAGAGGGACGCGATCGAGGTCAAAGGAGAGAAATTCTTTGAGGTAAATCACTTTATTTAGACTTTACTTTTACTCTCCAAATAAATAAATGGTCAACCTCCAAACCTGATAAGATCCACGTCCACCACTTCTAAATCAGCCTATTGAGGTGTTGATGTGTATTGATTACGCTCATATACTGAACCTGGTCAGAGCTGCGAGAAACACTTTCCACTAAGTTACTGATTCTTGGATCCTTTGTGACTGAAAACTGTTACTTTAATGATGAATTTATGGGCATAACGTATGGATATATTATGGTACTAATACCACACTGTGAAAATACTTCACTACAAGTAAAAGTCCTGCGTTTAAACCCGTACTGAAGTGAAAGTATGTTATCAATTAAATGTACTGAGAGTACAAAGCATTGATAACATGTTCCCTGTCAGTTCTTTCCTACTATATCTGATTAATTGATTCATATTACTGCTGCATTATTGCATTGTAACTCCTCCTGTTGGCTGGTTTAATCTACATCAATGCATCATATTCTATAAGATCATATGTTTGTCTCTAAAAAGAACAAACAGTCTGTTTCCAGCTTTGTGACAGATGACACCTTCATCTTTCAGACCATCGACTGGGAAGCCCTTCTGGCCAGGAAAGTGAAGCCGCCCTTCCTGCCGTCAATCAAGGAGTCGATGGACGTCGGCAACTTTGACAGCGAGTTCACTCAACTCCAGCCGATCATGTCGCCTCCCTCCAAACCCTTCGTCCTCTCCGCCGAGCAGCAGGAAGCCTTCGCAGACTTCGACTTCTGCGCCTTGTACGGATGAAGGACGAGCTGAAGAAGGACCAGGGTGGGAAAATGTAGTTTGTGGCCGAGAAGTCAAAGTTTGTCTACTTCAGAGGAGGAACTAGCATCTTTTACGTATATCGAAAAGTAAAATAATTCAAGTGCTAGCTCCTTTAATTAGTTATTTATTTGAATTAAAAGATGAAATGTTGAGCCGTTTAGCAAGAACATTGACAAGACTCTTTAAAACTTGAGTCTTTAGCATATTGCCGTACTACAATTACTAAGCATTTGCTCATGAGAACCACTAATGTGACATGAGTAAACTCACTTTATGCTAACTTGTATTGGCCGTCATAACGTTTGACTTTATAGACTAAATTGATTCATTAAAAAAAGGATAGATTAAAGGAACATTAAAACTTTTTAGGAAATAGGCTTATTAACTTTATTGCCGAGAGTTAGATGAGAAGATTGATACCGGTAAACACGAGGCTACTGGTTAGCTTAGCTTAGCACAAACACTGGACCACTTAGGGGGCCAATTAGCTAGTCTAGCTAAGCCCCCGCTAGCTGTTTCCCCCCGTCTCCAGTCTTTGTGCTAAGCTAAGCTAATCGACAGCTGGCAGTAGCTTCAAATTTATTGTACAGACAAGAGAGTGGTATCGATCATATCATCTAAAAAAGATAAATCACAAAGTGTCAACTTACTCCATTAAAACCAAAATGATTTGTTAGTTGGAGTCTAATCATTATCATAATAATCAAGCATTAATTACTTTAATGTTGTAGCTGTGAGCTCATTTGAAGTACGTCAGGGTAGATTAAACTATAATAATGCATCATAATTTATTAGTTGATTCATATTCTGTATTATTAATGTGAATATGCAAAGTAACTAAAGCTGTCAGACGAATGTAAGTGAAGTAGCATGAAATGGAAACACTCTAAAACGTATACTAAAATACAATATTTTAGTAAGAGAACTTATTTCTTTCCACAACTAAAGGAGGTTTCCCACCCTGGTCTTCAAAGCACCACCATCTAAACAAACACTTTGAGTATTTCTGCAGCTCAGCCATTTTCAAACAGGACTCTACATACGATCCAATGGCTGATTCCGCTGACTGCTCTCACCGCCAGACGATCGGCAGCTGATCGACTAAACCAGGCAGCATCTATTTTTTTTGTTTTTGTTTTCAACAGAGCAAAAGAAAGTGATTTTAACCATTTATATTCTCTGTAGAGAGTCAAGCTTTGTTGTCGCTGTTCCAGCAGTAATACAACTCACCTGTTCCTGCTATTAAGAGTTTATTTAAGAGATCTGGTCAGGTGAAATGTTGTACAAACAGATACAGGATGCTTGAAGAGTTTATGTCATTATCACCACATATTTATTACTCATTAATGTTTAATTTCAATACTCCGGTACTGAATAACTAAATCTTGAATTACATTTCGTAAAGCTCTAACTAGGTATTTATTGTTAAGACTGTCAAGAGATGTATTAATTTATTCATTTTTAAGGTTGAAGTTTAAGAAACATCCTGTCTTTCAGTCAGTATTGATGAGCCTCTACATGCATACAGTGTTCCCGCGTTTGATGTCATAATTTCCGTCACTTTTCCTCTTGCTTCACTACGTAACTTTTGCAACTTTTGCACCTGATACACCCAGTAGTTTAGGCAGCTACTGCCTGGACTCTGTAGGAGTCTGTGAGATGCCTTATGTTCCCTTATAAATGTATTAAATTATGATTGTCATGCCTCTCTGAAAGTTAACGCATACTTTAATGCTGACTTGTATTCACTTGCAGTGCAGTGCACCAGCAGTTTTGGTTGCCTCAGTTGACGGTGCATCAGTTATGACTTTTACGTATTTATCTGGTGTGGTAAGAGGAAATGTCTGATGGATTGTGACGACTTCAAATCACATTGGAAAACTACAACGGCGCAAAGAGGAACAACGACACAGACTGAAAGACACTTGATGGAAAATGTCATTTAAAAAAAACAAAAGATTTAAATCAATTGTCTAAAAACACCTAAAAGTCCCATAACATTTGAATTTATTACAGGGCTATGAACTGTATTTATTAATATTGATAGAGTGCAGATAAGCAGATTTATCAGTATTGGCAAGTGTGTCAGCCAATAAGCAAAATGTCAAACACAGTAGACCTAGGCCTAAATATCTTGGTCACAATTCTTTAAACAACAAATTCATATGGTGTTACATTTTTTTGATTTAAAGTAAATATTGATAAATATCCGGGATTGTTCGGGCTATAATAGTTACTACTCCAATACTTTTACAATTTCAACTTAGCTAACAAACTAGCTAACAAACTGTCACTGTAACTACGCAGCTAGCTGAACTAGCTAGGCAGCTAAGTCACTGCTAATGTTCATATGCTAATGCTAACTGCAACCATTGAAACAATAACTATTAGAATTAGTCATGTTAGATAAAAGTTAGGTTACTTAACTAATGCTAACTGCTACTACTGAAACCATAGCTGTTAGCGTTAGTCATGTCAAATAAAATTGACTTAACTAATGCTAACTGCTACTGCCTAAACCATAGCAGTTAGCATTAGTCTTGTTAGATAAAAGTGACTTAACTAATGCTAACTGCTACTACTGAAACCATAGCTGTTAGTGTTATTCATGTCAAATAAAATGTATTAGTCAAGACAAATTAAATGTACTTGCCTAATGCTAACTGATACAAATTTGATGGTTATCAAGTTTATCATTTTAACTATTAAAATTTAGTTTTTTTCAAGACTATATTGTAGAACCATCTTGGAAAGCATCACATAAAGACATAAAAACAGCTAAATAACAGTAAGCTAGTTAAAATATTTGGATCAGCTAAACTCAAACTCCATCTCATGTATAAGCAGTAAAGTTATCGGTTCTCTGTTACGAACAGATTATCTATAAATGTACTGAATTTACTTTTAAAGTTAAAACATTGCCATTTGTAATAAACATATAAATCAAATGATTGCCTCTAATAACCAGTCGTAGCCTCTTCAAGCATCCTGAGTGTTGGAGACATCCAGCTTGCTTTGTGGCCTTTGCTTGTTATATATTTATTTACGATATATTTATCCTTAGGTACAGTTTGTGCTGCCGTTTCTATGCATCACTGTGACAGGCTTCGCCCACTGCCTTGACCAAACGAAATGAAACAAGAAGCTAACCCAATTTCTGGTGACAAGCCTTTTTTAAAGCATAGGAAATGTTTAATGTACTCGTCATGTCCTTCCCTTGTAAAGCAAAGACGCATTCACATATCAGTCTCCACCTGGCCAACTGTTTTTCCGTTACAACAGTAGAAGTGCATGGCACCGTGGTGAACTTGTGCACTAGGAATCCTGTAAATGCTAGCGATATATACATAAAAAAAGAGAAGCCATAGAACCTAACATAGCCATAATAGTAAGAAAAATATCTGTATTTTCTATTTAGCAAATCATATTCTGTGATACTAAAGCTCTTATGATGTCAGTGCAATAAAAGAAGAGGAAGAAGAGGAGCGGCAGGGACGAAAGATGTTCATGTGCACCCAAGAAATCCCCAATATCTCCTTTGAGCTCGGTTATAATGCAATAAGGAGAGAGCTTGGGGAACTATTGGGCACTATAATTAGGGGACTTTAAAGAGCAACTTAACACCAAATCCACTTTTAAGAGTTAGTCAATTATATGTACAGTCATTTTTATCGTACTATTAATTAATCTAGTGCCTATATTTATTGTTCACTGCAGTTCTTTGTCTTTTTTTTCAAGAGAAATATTGAGTAAATCTTTCATTTAGATCGAAAGACATCTGTGACATTTCCTTGTACTCCACGTACAAGACAATGTCACGTTAACTCGGGTCACTTTGGAAAGTTCTAACCGACTGCCAAGGATGCTGAAACGCAGGTTAGATTACATACCGTCTCAGGCAGTCATCCAGGAGTCCTGGAGCTCTAGTTGTGCATGTATTTCTTGTTTGGAGTTGGAATTTGGAAAGAGATGAGAGATTGTGCCACAGAATGTAGGTTAGGTTGCAGTTACACATACTTCAAACACAAGCTTTTGGCCTCCAGTGTAAACAACTACACGAATTAAGACTAAGACAAAAAAAACTGTATGGAAGTGTTTACAGACGACAAAAGTGTGAGCACAAGACAAACTTGAGCGCCAACGAGAACGAGCAACTTTGTTAACAAGCCAAGAGAAGCCATACTGTTTGCTTAAATGTTCAAACAACTCATCTTTCGATTCATCGATCGCGGTTTTGTCGTCACTCATGCATAAATTACAAATCTGAGCCTGAGCTCTCGCTCATTTTGTCATTTATTAACTTCCATGTAGAGGGAGAAATTATTTGTCAAGAGCATAGACTGTTTATAAGAAATGGACGTAGTCATCGTGACGTCACCCATTGGTTTGTGGACTGATGTTATGAAACCTCGAGTTCGACGATTTTGCCGGCGCCATCTTGGATTACACATAAAGCATACTAAAGCATCCCCTGCTTTATGGTCTGTTTGACTCAAAATGGACCATAATGTACTAAATGAACTTCATGCTGTATTGAAGAAGACTTGAAACTAGAGATTGAGACCATAAACTCATGTTTACAATGTTTACTGAGGTAATAAATCAAGAGAGAAGTAGAGTCATTTTCTCATAGACTTCTATACAACCAGAGGAGTCGCCCCCTGGTGGACACTAGAGAGAATGCAGCTTTAACACATGAAGCATTGGCTTCACTCGGCAGAACCGGAGGATGTCGCCTGTTCCAGAGCTCTGATTTGGCTTTAAGTTGTTACAGGGTGTTAAGTTGCTCTCTAAACAAATAGGAAGATGTCCTGAAACTGAAAGGTTAAAAAATAACACAGTATGTTCAAGACACTGAACCCCTCCACCTGCTTTGGTGAAGACTTTATAAGTAAGATATAAGCAGCTGGCGTTGATTTAGCTGCTGTAGCACTTTAAGTTTATGCTGCTGAATATTACCCGTTACTTATGTGTCAGTACTGTATTTATATATATATATATGTATGTATGTGAAGCATCCTGACGAGGAATGTCAGTCTGTACAGAAGATCTCATGCACATCATCAGTGTTTTAATGTACTCTCGTTGTCAATAAATACAAACAGAACAAATACAGAAGACCAAAACAAATTGTAAAATAATTGTTGTGAAGATTATCTCAAAATGTAATTATTGAAAAAAGAATGTTAACAGTAAAAAAATAATAAATAAACCAAAGGCACAAGACATAAAGGCCATTAGTGTTGTATTGTGGAGGTCACCGCTCTCATGAGGCAACAGAAACAGAGAGTGGTGACCACACCTGAGAGAAAAAGCCGGAGTAGTTTTTGCTTCTTTCCTTCATCAAAAATGCCTGAAAATACAGTTCTTCTTTTAACAAAATGTGTGATTGTGGACTTAAATATCACCTCATAACTGTTCGGTCTTGTGTACAAAATCCAGTGATGTTCAAGACATACTTTAGTCAGAAAAGGGTCTCTAGGTATTACAAATGAAGAAGCAAAAAAAACAACCCAAACCGCTCTTGGTCCAGAGAGTTTGAAGGTACAGATCAGATTGTTTGAAGTGTGGTTGTATGAGGTACTTATCCGTGGTCAGTGTATTACGATCGGATTCCCCAAAATCAAACAAACTAACAGATGGAGGCAGCGGTAGAGCAGCTACACCGTGTTCTGAGAGGTCAAATTAATGTTTTTCTCAATTGAGTCTTGTGGCTTTTGAAGAGATCAAAGAGAACAGCTTCAGTTCCTCCGTCATAAAGGTCTGCCTGACAACAAGGGAAGGAACATATTCTAAATACAACGTACACTTAAACTGATATTGTCTAAAATAAAATAAAATATGGTTTAAGTACCTCATACAACCCCCACTTCAAAAATACAAACTATCTTTTTAAGTGAATATTCAGGAACTATCTGGAAACACTGAAGGACAGAAAATCACCAGCGGTGGAAGAAGTTCTCAGATTATTTACTGAAATAAGAGTCGTGTAGAAATACTCTGTTTCAGGTACAAGTACAAGTCTTACTTCTAGGTATATTCAGAGCATTAATATAGCATCAAACAACTACATGATGACCCTCACTTTTTCGACTTTAAAGAGACTCCTGATTTGGGGACAAAGTGGTGGAACGGCTAAAAAAAAACAGGCCGACACTGTAAAAATGTGTTTGTACTAAATAGCCAGCAAAGCAAGGTATCGTGTTTTGTTATCTGTATCAAAAATCGGGTTCAAAAGTGTTACAAAATTTGCTGTAATTAGTTTAAAGTCTGTGTCAACTTTTGCAGGTAGTTTTTGGTCCACTTCAGTTGTAAACTGTTACTCAAAAGGAAACATAAAACATTTAAATCTCTGCTATTGAGGTTAAGAAGTGATTTGCGTTCCCTGACAGTGTTCGTCCCGTTGGAGGTTCAGACAGAGTTGGGCGTGTTTCTGTCGTACGTCTGCTCCCACACCACCGTCCTGCAGGCGCAGAAGAAATCCCACAGGTTGCAGACGAGCCCGCGGTCAAACGGGTTCTGCTCGTCGCTGCAGTTCTTCAGGTAGGAGATCCGGTGGCGCGACATGAACTCCCAGGTGGTGCAGTTGACGGAGACCAGGTAGAGGTGGCAGCCCAGCAGCAGGACCACCACCAGGGAGAAGACGCCGACGACGGCCAGCGCCACCAGCAGGAACCCGTTCGCTCTGAACCACGGCTCCCATGACATGCTGGGGGAGATGCCAGACCTGGAAGATAGTGTTCGGACAAATATTGTTATTTTAATATTAAATAATAATCTGAACAATGCTCAATGCAAACTGTCCCAGATTATATACTGAGACCTTTTCTTCTGTGGATTTAACACCCATCTATTCATTCATTCATTATCATTTAGATTAGTCTGCCAATCCTAGCAATTACTATTCATTCTGAGCACTTACTATATTAATACAAGTATTCTAAATATTGCAAAACATGTTGTGTTAAACATGAGCAAGCGAAGCCGAGAGAGACAGTTCTTCTGGCCAAGATCACATTAATATCTGAACAAAAAAGCAAACTTCTTGAAGACAAAGTGCACATTAGCAGGTTACCCGTAGTTAGCTGGTTAGCATAGCTAACCTTCAAATTAGCTGCACTCGACCCACTTATAATAACGGTAACGTCCTGCTGCTGGCTATTTACAAATTGTGCTGCACTTTGGTCAACTTGTGTTGCTTTTTAAACCAACTATGAGGATTTGTCGGTTGCTGCTTGTAAACACAACATTTTGGCCCTCCCCCCCCAGCGGATGGATCCGTCCGTTCTCTCCTTAAATTTGCATTTTTTTGTGACGCCATTTTCGCAGCTTTCCTCTTGGATGCCTGCTTACGATCTGTCACCTGGTTGCTACGTATTTTTTGAGGTTGACACCCAGAAACATCCAGAACACAATACAGGCAGAGAGAGGAGGGACTGTTGTCGTACGAGTCTGTACATTGATTTTAAAGGAAAGTCATACTCACTGTGCCTTTAACTACCGGTACTCTATATTTGACCTGGAGTTTCTTTTAGTTTACTTGGATACCCATCTGCTTCTGTCTGGCTCTAATCACTGAGGTTTAATCCAACCAGTGAGCTGATTATCAAATACACAAACTATAAAAACCTGCTGGATCGGCATCTAAAATGAGGATCGCTTGAACTTTGAAATCGTACTTGAGCAACTCATCTCAAGTACAGCAACTAATCAATTAAACTAACGTGTTTCCTAATTCGGCCTGATGTTGCAGAGATAAACCTCCAGAACAGAGTGCTCTGTCACCATGTGATCACTTCTCACTGAGTCACAGTTAGGCCTGCCGTCCACCAGATAATGACATTTATCTTAAAGACGTACAGAGCGATGTGGAGCGCCCACAGCAGAGCGAGCAGCTGCACCAGCAGGTAGACGATGAACCAGCGGTGGTTCCTCTCTCCCACGCAGTTCTCGATCCAGGGGCAGTGGTGGTCGAAGCGACGGACGCAGCGCTTACACGTCTGACAGTGCTTCGCTCTCATTGGCTGCTGCTCGAGAAAAAAGGGGGAGAAAGAGAGAAAGGGAGAAAGAGTTAAACCCCTCTTTAGAGTGGAGCAGCGGATATAATGGATATAAGCCATGTGTCAAAATACTGACTGAACTCAATGTTCCACCATATTGAACATGTTGTCGGACAGAAATGTTGCCAAAAGCTGCATTATTACTACAAAAACAAATGAATAAAACCCCAATATAACTACAAACACATTAAGAGAATATAGCACGTGTGTGTAAAACGTGTTTTAAACAGCAACGAGAAAAAGATCCGTGTTCAAGCTCGACAAGATGGAACTAAAACAGAAAGCGTGTACGAACACGTGACTATGCAGACATGTCAACGACAAACTGGATTTCAGATTTCAGTTCACAGAGTTTGAGTTGGCAGCAGCTGGTTTACCTGCAGCAGGCAGTATCCACAGCGCCGCAGCCGAGGGGTTGAAGACTGAGGAATCATCGACTCCATTTCCTCATTTGAACCCTGAACGCAACACAGACGGATGTGGGTCACACGAGAACACACGCATACCAACACTGGGACCTTTACATAGAGGACTATACACTCATTGTGCTACACGTTTGAGTGTGTTTACTAAAAATCAAGTTTCTATAGTACAGTGTATGTTTCTAGATTAGCTCCTCCCCACTAAGAAGCTGAGTACGCTAAGAAAATCAACTTCCACAGACTTTAAAGCGTGTGATAGGGAGACAAGATGTTCCATCTTTGTCAAAGTTGCATTGTTATCGCATCGTCATGTCGCTGAAAGCACAAAGAGTTGTTTTTTTTGTCGGTGGAAAGCTCCAGAATTTGAGGCCTGGGAATCATCTGCTGAACAGTAACGACTGCATTGCAATAAACGGAAATACACATTTATTTTTCACGCCGTGATGTGTCTGCTTGGTTTTATGTGACGTGGTTTTGTTTCAGTTCATCTCACCTTCACGGTGTCAGTGAGAACGAAGCCAGGGTCCATTAAGGAAACAGCAAAGTACAAGAGCACCGACAGCATGACCAGCAGGAAGAACACAACCGGCAGCAGCAGCTCTCCTCGCTCCTCACACTTACGCAAATCTGCACACACACACACACACAAGAAAAAACAGTTAGTAATGTCTTCTGTGGCTTTAAAAAATAACCCAGATGGATGGCTTCTAATAAAAGACGTTATTACATTATGGAAAATGTAAAATCAAGTGTTTTACTAGAGTTCGTTTCATGGATCTTTCTACTTCTACTTTACTACATTTCAGACAGAAATATTGTACTTTATACTGCACTGCATTTATCTGACAGCTTTAGTGCTGCACACAACACACACACATAGCTTGCTTTTGGTATAAATCAAGCTACCGTTAAAGTCACGTGTATGAATGTAGCTTCACAAATGTAAATATTTGCTATTGTGAATTATAACTATTTACAGTAAATATATTTTAAATAATTGAGTATTGTTTCTTTTAGTACTTTAAAGTATATGTTCCTGATCATACTTATACATGTTGTAACATTATAAACATTTTAAAAGCAGGACTTGTACTAGTACAAGAGTATATTTACAGTGTAGTATTAGTACTTTTAAATAAGTAAAGGATCTGAATACTTTCTCCACTATGGGTTAGACAGACAGACAGATAGATACTTTATTCATTAAATTTGTCTGCTACCGCAGCAATATGATTCAGGTAAGCAATCAAAGTAACAGAGTAAATAATAAAAAATATTGCGTATAAAAATGCACAATATATACAATGAAACAGAATAATATTAAATGAACTAACTAAACAGTACATAAATATATTTTGATTGAACTTACCGGTGTTGTGCAGGAACAGTATGAGCGTTATGACCCACGTGAGCAGGGTGTGTGAGGCCCGAACCAGAAACCCGGTCCGGAACATGTTCTGGACCATTTTAAACACCTTCTGTTAGCACCGCTGCTAACTAGCTAGCCTCGTTAGCAACAACACCCCATAGCGGTTTTACGACATTAAATCAAATACTATAAAAATACAAATACATCCTAACTATGTTATAAATCACATATGTAGTTTATAAAGTTATCAAGTTGCTAATAACAGTAATAAATGCGTATTTTATGTATGTTTTCTCTGGTTCTTTATCATCCATCCTGATGTCGGCTTTTCCTTGTTTTGGTACGGAAGCCGGCGAAGGTAAAATAAGAAGGCGAACTGAAGCCTGGGCGGAAGAAAAGTCAAACGAGTAATATTAATAGCTAATCCTTGTTGTATAACGACCATTATGGAGGATTAAAGCTGCCATTATGATAAATTAATAAATAAAATATGTTTAGAAATCCAGGTAGTTTGATGAACAAATGTCAGTAACTTAAAGTAATTTAAGATATAAAAACTACATGTACCTCTGAGAAGTAGTGGAGATGTATAAAGGAGCACAAATAGAAATACTTGAGTACAAGTACTTTAAATGTGTAATCAAGTAAATGTTCTTAGTTACTTTCAACTACTGACGTCAATGTATGTTATATGACACTTTACTACTTAGTGTATAATCCACTCTGTTTAAAGTGCTTGTTTACATATAATCTCCACAATGAAAGAATGTAATAGTGGTCACAATATAATTTAAATGTACTGAAATATAAAGAGACATCTTTACTAAATTGCTTGTTGTGTCAGTAACAACTAAAGCAGTTTAATAAGTAGACATTTTTGAATTGGAAAAGGTATTGGTCTCCAGATAATCACTCGTTTTAAGCAAAGAATTTTAAGACTAGCAGTGTTTATTGTAGTTAATTCAATTTGCATTTATTAAACTCTTATTCCATGTATCCAGTAGTGTTGTGAATTCACCTGTGGTATAGTAAATCCAACACACACACACACACCTTAGCTCCGTCGTCTCTCTACCCACGCAGACTGAGACGTCGTGATAATAAAGTGTTTTGTACAGAATCGCAGAACTCCGTTACATCTAAAAGAAAGACATTGGAGACGCAGCATTACAAGAAGTTGCATTTATTTTGCATCAAAATGGTCCATTAAAACAAGACTAAAACCCATTCTTTACAAAATAAATGAATCTTAATACCTGGGTCGATCTGACATTCACGTGGAACCCTTCAGCATTAATTAAAGTGCATTTAAAGTCGCCCATCTTTATAAAGTATAAATGTTGTGAAAGGAAAACTGTGTGTAATCTTCTGTGAGTTGAACAAACATTAGCCCTTAAACCTGAGGTGAGCATTAAGACATTTATACCGTAAAAAGAAAAGAAAAATAGGGCAAAAAAACAAACAAACATCTACACACAACAGATATTATCTGAAACTTGAAATATATTTTTCAGTGTCTCCAACAGAGCCACAGGGACTCAAGTACAAACTCCAAACTAGTTTAACATCTCAGAGAACTTCTTTTAGTGTTTCATAGCCACGTGTTAATAAGGCTGTTACCTGGTGTTCTCCCCCCCCTCCCCCAACCTGAACACAACAAGAACTGCATTTCTTTAAATCAAATCACACATTTGGCTCTTCAGCCGGGAAACATTCAGCGTTGAACCTCCTCTCTGTCCGACAGTCAGAATAATAAATACAGGACGGGTGGAAATAAATACTCAGACAATCATCCCGTCATCCATTCGTTCGTTCAAGTCGAAGATAAATCAAACTCACGTGTGCAAAAGTCCTCTCGTATTAGGAACACAATCATCTCTTCTTATAGGCAGAACTGTCTTCAGTATTAATGCTTTATCTGCCGTGTAAAGAAAAGTATGAACGAGTTGTTTTTCGTGGAGTTGTGCAACACGATTGCTGCTGATGCATCTTAAAAGAAAAACTCACTTGAATGTCGAACCAACGCGACACAAAAACAAAACAGAACGTTTGCTCAGGCACCAAAACAACGAGAAGAGCAAAAACACTTGGTCCTCGATTTACATACATCTCTCACTTCCCTCATGTTTGTTGTTTCGTCTCGACAACTTCTTTTAAAAAAACAAACTTGAATAGCAGCAGTCACACTCCCAACAACCTGAGCTCACAGAGTTCATATCCTCCACCTTTCAGTGTCCTTTCTCGTGTTTCGTCAGCTGACATTCACAGAATGAGATCGCTCCACGGACACCCCCCCCCAGAGGGGGGCCCCTAACAGTCCCTGGGATTCCCTAGCATGAGCCCTGGGAGAGCGGGGGGGTTGGGAATTGAAGACAATGACAGTCGGGTTGAGTTTCAGCGTGATTTGACTCCCAGATGCGTCTTCAGGCGCTCGTACACCACGTAGCTGATGCTGACGGCCGGGATGACTTTGAGGAAGTTGGGGCCCAGGCCCCTGTAGAGCCCCGTCGGGCCCTCGGTCTGCAGGATCTGCCTGAAGAGACCCGACATCGTCACATGCTGGCTGCCCTCGATCGCAGCTGTAAAGATTAAAAATAATACAAAAGGTTAAACTTAGTGTGAGAAATATTAACGTGAAAAACACAAACATGAGAGAAGATAAAGAGCTCCCTCGTTTCTCCCGACTCGAAAGATTGACAAATTATTATTTTGATACGTTTGTCATGCAATCTTTTAAGGTTTTGAACTGTTGGCTGACATCACAAAATGTCAGCGTCACAATGGATTGTAGGGCATTGTGATTGTACGTTTACTGATTTATAAAGCAAACAATCACTCGCTTGAATCTATATATAGTTGGCAGATTAATCTCCCCGACTACGTGTTCATTGCAACGTCTTAGTTAAATATAATCAGGTCAACACTGACAATGAATCATGCGTCTTGTGGTATGAACGTCCCTCCCTTTACCACAGAAACATAAAAACAGGCGTGGCCCTTTAAGAAGCCACTACTTCCTTTAAGAAACCTTTTAACTCTACTTCCTGTCGTATCATCAGGGTGTAATGAACAGCTAAGACATTAAAAGCATTAAATCATAGTGCAGTATATTCAGGCTCACCTTGTGCTTGCATGCGGGTGCGGACCAGAGCCAGAGGGTAACTGGCGAGCTGACCACAGGTGCTGGACACGGTGCCGCAGGCCAGCAGGACCACCACGCCCGGGTCGGTGCCGTTGATGCCGTACTGCTGCAGGTAGTTGTTCTTCAGCGTCTGAGGAGGGACAACAACAAGATGAGAATACTGAGTATTATTAAAGCCAACAACTGTAAAGTAGAAACCCACTGAGGTCTTATTAGACATCTGTGTCATAGTGCTCACTGCTCACCTCGTACACCGCCAGGTCGATGCCTGCGTAGGGGATGATGCCCAACATGTTGGGGACGTAGCCTTTATAAAACGCTCGAAGTCCTTCTCTCCTGAATATCTGCTTGGCACAGTCGGAGATACCGGAGAACTGACCGGTCGTCCTCAGAGCGAGGCGGGTTTTCAGGACCTGGGGGACAGAAAAAAAACTCTTAAGTCTTGAGAACTCTCATTTAAAAACCGTTCCCCGAGTCCCTTTTAATTTAAAAAGCAGAGGTAGTTGAGCTGATAATCACCTCCATGGGGTAGATGGTGCTCTGGGCGATCACTCCAGCCAGCGATCCAGCTACAAATCTCTCCATGACGCCCAGAGTCCCCCTTTCACTGCCGATTAATTGCTTAATCTGGAGAAAAGAAAATGCATCAATACACAAAAACTTTTAAAAAGCACCACGAATTATACATTTGAGTTACAGAAACACGTCGCTGGTCGTACCTGCTCGTAGGCCATGAACTTGAGGGCCGTCTCGGGGGCGATTTTGATGACGTTCACTCCGTTTCCTCGCCACAACGACCTCATACCGCCTTCTTTGATCATCTGCATCATCCCCGTCATGATGCACATGTTGTTGGTTCTGGTTCCGTACACCTGGAGGAGGAACGAGTCGTCGATTAGATACGATCATTAAACTTTTGACTTGTTTTACTGGCTGGTGAGATAATGAAGATGGTCGTTGAAATCAGGCTCAAGATTTGATCCTTGAACTCCCAAAAGACTAGGCCATCTAGGTTAGTTTAATTAAATAACCAAAGTTTACATTTCCTAATCGATCTGGGCTCAAAGTTGACATTCCACATAGTGGCTGACGCACGTCGGGGACGTTGACACAGATGCTGGATCTGCTCGGTTAGACCTTCGTCCCCATGATGACGCCGACACGTTCGAGGGTGTGACGACCCGATGCGTGCGGTCATTGCTCGACGGAGTGGCCTGGTTTAGACTGTTAATCAGCACCTGGACTCTGCGCACCCCCCCCCACTCACGTACGCTCTGTTAAACATTAACTTATTTATGGCCTTTAGGCAACTCTGTCTGGAGCAACTGCTTTCAAGTTTCTTCTCCATTGTGCCACCCGCAGATATGAAAGAAGCTTAATTGATCCCTCAAGGACGCAACATTTGATTTGTAGTGTTTAAATCTCTTGATTTGACTTTTAGGATTGGGTCTGTTTCAGCTTGATGTACGTTACGGCTAGACAGCCGACAACTGGGTCAAATCCCCCACAAGCTGATGATGATTCTCTACTGTAAGATAAGAGTTTCCACAAGTTCCCTCACACGCTGTCCTGTTTCCAAACTCCCTCAAGGCCTGGAAACTCAAGCCATACTTTCCCCAGACTTCAGTGCAAGTTTTGAGAAGTTTAAACTGTGATTTTGGTCGTCTTACCTGCATCATGACTTTGAGACGGTCCAGTGGAGCGGTGCAGGACCTGGAAACGACTCCGGCTCCTCCACCCGCGACCAGGTGCCTCCACCACATCCCGGTCTGCTTCTCCTCTACTGTGAAGTCATCAGGCACCATCAGGTTGTCACCCACATCGAATATCTGACAAGAAGAGCGAGAGAAACATGAATTATTGGGTCACGAGCACATCATGAGAAACGCACAATAAACTTATGGAGGAAGTAGAACTTGTGTAGCTTTCCTGTCCAGAGACACACTAGAGGAGGTCGACGTCATGTGGACAACTTCTATAAAGATGTTTTTAGAATTTGTCTCCCGCTGCTGTCATTTAGAGCTCCTCTTCCTAACCAAACACCCAGCTAACCAGTACAACATCTTCACAGGCGGCACTAAAAACGTCTGCACATTGTTGGCAGCACATGTCAGCCACAGTAACAGTCAGACTGCATGACTGTCACTGAGCACCGGGTTTGTTTTCACACAAACCGCAGGCGGAGGTCAAGATTTAAACGGACTTCAGTGGACACACTGTACTGCTTTGAAATCTGAGTCGTTGATGTTAAAGAGGCAACAGAAGACAGAACGATCGAGGTCAAGAGCAGAATGCAGACATGGATACGTCTGACGCTGCAGCTCTGGTCCCCTTTAACCGGAGTCTCAACTACAGTTTACAGACAGATATTCATAATTAAATCACTGAGTGACAATCTTCTGTCTATTTAATATGTTTCAGCTTGTTTTAACGCTCATTCAGTTCATTATAGCTTTGATTCTTCACCATAACATAATTTGATTAAAACCTCTTTATTCTTATAATCATGGGGCACTCTGGGACACTGAACCTGTGGTTGCACAGCTCATTAAACATTTGATTTTGTGCAAACTAAAACGACCCCTTCAGCTACTGTTTCATCCGTATTTTGGCTGCGTTCTGCTCGGCCTCCAGCTCTATTCTTAGCTCCGGTTCAGAGCTCGTCAAGAGTCTCCTCGAGGCAGCTGGACAGCCGTGACATAAAACATCCCGAGATCACGCCGTCCTCCTGCAGGAGCACATGCTCCATCACTTCAGTCCCTCCACCTGCTCCGACTGCTCTCTCTTTACATAACAGCTAGACAAATCCCTCCGACGTAATCCTCCCGGAATGCTACCAATTCCTCTCATAGCTTAATAGGAGCTTAATTGCTGACGCACGACTTGTGCTGATGAAACCTTTCAGGGAATTTGCTCTTCGGTCGACCCGTTTCTTCACCCCCCCCCCCCCCGCCACACAAGAAGGTGCAACACCCTCTGTACCTCTGTACTTTGATTAGTTCCCCCGCCTGAGTGATAACATTATCGGATGCCCTGATACAGTTATCGGTACGTGAAAGAAAATTGATGAAACACAATCATACGATAATAAGTGGAATTTTCCAGTTCTTTCCACATTAGTTTTGTCACAAGAAGTTAAACTAATGATTCAGATCGTCCCCGTTTGGGTTGTGATAGTGAAAGAGCACCAATGGTCCAGCTCAGCCGTCTCTACATCTGTATGTTTGGTGGTTTGGGTGCAGAGTGGGTGCACTCACCGTGGAGTGCTTCCAGTAGAGGATGATCTCAGGAATGTTCTCGGTCTTCTCCTCCATGGGGCAGTTGCTCCAGTTGCTACTGCTGATCGTTATCATTCCATTCTTATCCATGCTTTAAAAAAGAGAAACAAACTAAAGTGAGATATTGAGCTCCTCAACTCAACAACAGTCTGCGGCGGATTAAATGGATGAATGAATTTACCTCTGAAGGGCTTTCTCCGCATGCTGCGGGGAAATATGCACGCCGAGGTCCTGAAGAGACTGCATGAACTCTTTAGGATCAACGTGGCCTTAAAAGGGAAACAGAGACAGGTTGTAAGAAAACAAAAGTCTCTCACACTGTAGGTGAAGTACCGACAAAGATGAAACATCAGGTCCTCGTACCTGCATTCCTCCTGTTGAGGCTTTTCACCACAAGCTTCAGGTCCTTCTCGTAGTCTTGCAGATAGTGAACAAACTCTTCAAAGGCCAGCTGTGCGTCAGAGTTGTTTTCTTCTCTTTTTAGGGTTTTCTGCAAGAAAAAAAACACACCGGAAATTAGACATGGTGCTTTAATATAGGACAACAGAGGGGACGGAGTAAGAGTTTGAATAATGAGGGTGGCTGAGGGACAAAGAATTACATTCTATTTATGCAAAGGAGTGCGGTGATACATCTTTGACATAGTTTCAGAGAGAAACCACGGCAGCAGATGACATCTAGCAGAGGTATGCAGATGAGTCTTCTGTGCTGATAGATAAATAACTTGTCAGTTTGTGAAACAGGTACATTACATTCTGAAATGTGCTTCATGTCTGACGGACATTCCTGAATAAGTCTCGAGGTTTTAAAGGTGGACCGGCTTGTGTTTCACGGCTTCACCGGACAGCATTATGACCCACGTAATGAGCTGAAACACTCTTGGTGTTCTTGAATGACGTCCACTTCTCCAGAACATGGGAGGGGAGGAGGTAATCAGCAAGCAACACCCTGCTCTATCTTTGACCTCCACTGCAGGACGACCTGCCAACTGTTTTTAATCCAGTCTAAGCTCAAACCCCCCCGAGCTAAAAACAAGACGGGGACACCAGCAGTCCAGCGCTGAAACTCGATCCAGCTGCACACGGACCAGGCATATGACCGTCTCACTGCAATGATAGTCTGCAGGACATTCTGCTCTCCCCTGAAACAACCTGCACAAGTGCAGAATTGTAACTTACGGCACCAGCCAAAGGGGAACGGCAAGTCACAAATTTAAATGTATTGCTATTCCTGCACAAAGTGACACGATAAGTCCTGGTTTGTGTGATTGTTGAAACCCCAGAGAGAGAGAAAGCCACAAGTGGCAGTCGACCTTGCTGGAGGCATAATACGCCAACTGAAGTAGTCACAACAAAACAATGAATGTTTACTTAATATCCCTGTATTGCCATCAGTTAGTGAACACAAATGTGAAGCCCGACCCGGCTCAGTGCAAGAACTGAAACTCCTGACGGGTCAGCGATAGGATAGAGTCCAATTGTTTTGCAGATCGCGCATGAGTCACTAACAAGTGCAATATTTCAGCACAAAAATCAAGGTTCAGTTCACCGGTTCTCCTCATGTGAAAGTAAAAATAAATAAACTTTATAAATCCCAAGAGGTGAACAGTAAATGCTAAAGCAGAAGAAGAGGGCCTGTATATTTCAAAGGTACCTGGTCATTTTTTAAATATTTGATGCCTAAATCTTTGGTATTTTAGCACCTTTGCTCAGGTCTGATTATTTGCTTTTGTCTCGTTTTTGGCACATTGAGCCACAGGAGCCACTGTATGACAAGTGTTATATCAATAAAGGTTGATTGAAGTAATACAATAAATTAAAGAAGTGGTAGTCTAAAGCTATATAAACACATTACAATACTTAAAACAACAAATATAAAGAATAGTTTTGTAATGCATGAAAAGTTTTAGTCACCTCACAAATTTATAAAATAAATTTTAAAAATTGCATTTTATGCCATTTTACTTTTTTTTTTTTTTTTTTTAAACAGAAATTGCTAGCTGTGAGATAAAGATTACATTTTAAGGAGACAGTTTCTCATGGCAGCAGATAATGACATCAGCTACTGTTAAATTCACTGGAATAGCATAGCGTAGCATAAATTCCTTTTTAGGGTGGATTTTCCCAGAATGAATG
The DNA here is from genome assembly GCF_050575085.1 of Anarhichas minor. Classification (NCBI taxonomy): domain Eukaryota; kingdom Metazoa; phylum Chordata; class Actinopteri; order Perciformes; family Anarhichadidae; genus Anarhichas; species Anarhichas minor. The sequence goes on from NW_027466514.1 coordinate 919,363, forward strand.
AAAGACTGTAGCTCGCGCCCAGTTCAGCGAATTCAGTTAAAATTCATGGCAGTTACATCGGAAAGACTGGAGTAAATGACCTCTTTATGAAACGTAAGGTTAATATTGCATAGTATAATAGAAAAATAGGAAAGTTAACAAAAAAAACAAAATAAAAAAATGTTCTCGTGGCGACTTTTTCTGGAAGCCGGTGAGCTTCAGCGGCCTAGTCGTAAAGGCTTTTCACAACTAGCCACATGCTAATCCTTCCGGCACCCAGAAAGAAAGGACAAAGTAATACGATTTAAAGAAGTATGCGACTAGTAATGGTAAACAGACAGTGTGTTAACATATTGAGTAATAACAAGTATTTCCCCCCTCACCTTTCGCCATCTTTGGTAGGATGAGAACTCTTGAGACGGCAGGAACACGCTGAGTTTGTTAAAGAGAGACTTCAGCTCAGACGGAAGTCCGTTAGACTCAAAGTATTCCACTTCAACCGGGTCTGCGTTGGACACGGGGACGTAAAGGCACAGGCCGAGCATGTTTAGCTAATTTAAACTTAAAAAGAAACAACAATAAATAAATAAATAGCACACACCGCGGCGGTGATGCTTCTTCCACGGGGGTAATACTGAAATGCCGGTACGGGGGTAAACGCCGGCTTCTAAAGAATTTCAAGAAGGTTCACGCCTCTTCCCGTAATAGCGCGGTCGCTTTACATCATTGGCTGTCATTGCCGGCAGCGTTGACGTCATTTTACTACTGACCAATCGCCGAGGCTGCCCATTGATGGTCTCGGCTGGGTCCCGCCCATACCAATCTATGGTCCCGCCTTCTTCTTTCGGAAGGAGCCGGAGAATGGTGAACCAACCCTGGCTCTCCTTTCATCCAGCGTGTGAAAGATTGACCAATCGCGTATCTTGTTTCATTCAAACTGGAGCAGAGGCGGTCACGAGTGCTGCTTGGCGGTTCAATTGCACAATTGCGTGATCTCCAAATATTTATATATATTATATATATATACAGTATATATATATATATATATATAAATATACCCAAATGAAAAGACATTTTGAGGAAATCAACATTTATTTGTGGTCTTTGTATGAAAAAATATGTTTTCTACCTTGAATAGAGTCAGGAACAACACATATATGGTATTTATGCGCCAGTATTAACTATTTACATCAGTTTTATTATTGTCCGTTTACATCAAAGTGTTTCGGTTTCATCGACTTACTTTTAATTATACTTCTTTCCATCTCCATGCACCTCGTGAGTGAAGTTGTGCCTCAAACTCTCTATGAAAGTTTATTTGCAGCCAGATATCAAACATTATAAACAACTTGATGACAACCAACATTAATCCTCTTTATACTGGTTTAAGTCTCTATGGTTTAGTCTCACTTCACCACCTCCTGCACGTCATGTTTGACGGTATAACTCTTTCCTGAAACAGTCCGGTCTATAGTTCAGCCCTGTTGCGTAATATTATTGAGCCCCTGCTGAGCAGACGCTGGATCGAAGCCGGTTCCTCTAAAATAAACTCAGGACGAGCAGCAAGAGCCAAAGAAGGTGCTGAAGGAACGCCAAGAGCTGAACCCTCGAGGCTGTCAGCTGATCCTGTCACACACACACACACACACACACACACACACACACACACACACACACACACACACACACACACACACACACACACACACACTCATCTACATACATCAGACAGAGCAAAGTTCTGTGACTTCTTGTTATTGATGGAGATCAGCTGTTTTCTTTGAATATTTACATTTAAAGCTACTTTATACTTCTTAAACCACTTTTCAGAGGTTTTTAACTTCTCTGCATCTTGAGTTACTTTTGACATAAAGAAACATCAGATATTCTTATGTGATATTTAATGTAGTAGCCATTCTACACAGATTATTTTGATACTACAAGTACATTTAGCTGATAATACTTCTGTACTTTCACCAAAGTAACTTACTTTACTAGAATACTTCTAAAAACTTGTACTTAAGTGAAATACTTGAGTGAATGTATTGGATTCTTTTCTACTTCTGGTCTCTCGTGTGTTTATGTCTCGTGTGTCTCGTGTCGTTCAAAGCTGCAGACATGTTGACATTGATTTCATCAGCTTTGCAGACGCAGCAGTTGACGAACACAAAGGTTTGAAAGTCCAGCGCTCAGAATGACAACATGTTGCTGAAGCTGCTGTTGTTGAGTCCTGTGCGTCACCGAAGGTGAACCATCAACCTGCTGCCGTTGAGCAGCACTTTAACCTGCAGCACCAGACAAACAGTCTTTATGTTCAGGCGTCACACAGGTGAGAGGGGCTCATCAGAGACCTGTTGTGGTGCCTCTCAGGTGAAAACAGGTGCAGTCTCTCAGGTGTCTTCTGTGGTCGTTGTTGGGACGGGCAGTGAACAGGACGTCTCTGATCACCAATCACAGCAACCTCAGAGGCCTGTTGTTGTGAAACACAAAGGACACGACGGACACCATGTACACCATATATATATATATATATATATATAGATATATATATATATATCTGTATATATATATATCTATATATATATATATATCTGTATATATATATATATATATATACAGATATATATATATATATATCTGTATATATATATATATAGATAATACCATATATGTGTTGTTTTTAAGGACTTGTTTTGGACTGTAATACTTATTGGTACCAACCATAATGTGTCCATATCAGAGTATTAATAACAATACTCACTAATATCTGGTCACATCTTCTGATTTGATCAGTTTATGATACTTGAGTACTTTTTATTTTTTAGTTTCTGAAGATATTAACGTACATCAGTCATAGTCAGCTGTGATTTCAAAGAAAAATACAATAAAATAATAATAAAAATCCACCTTAATAAACTAAATACTTCAATCATGTTCATAATGTTCAAATTATTAAAATGTCCTTTAGTAGTTTTTCTCTGTACTTTTACCGTCTTATAATAAAACAGAATAGAATAAATATTTGTTGTTATTGTGATTAGAACAATAAAAATCTGTTAAATAGCATTAAATAAATAAATAAGCCTACGTAAAAAAGTAAATAAGTAAAAGAGAATAAAGACAAACAACATTAAATAAATACATGAATATATATATACTGTATATAGCATAGTCTACTACTATATATATATTTGTACAACAAGGTGCTGCACTGTAGTAAATATAGAAGTTTATTATAAACAGATCTCGTCTTCCTTCCTTCAGTGATCTGCTGCTCTCTGCTGGAGGAACAACTCAACATTATACTCATTAAATACTTTATTTTCCATTAAACATAATATTTCGTCAACATATATTATTGTTACAAAGATGACTCCACAAAAAAATGTATTCTGTGGTGTCATAATGGATGAACCACGTTAATCTATGAATAATATATTATTATTAATTTCACTAAAATAAAAACATAATGTTCAGTGTGTTATTGTTCATGTTTATTTTTACTTTGATTCATTGGTGATTCAAAGCTTCATTAACAAAAATAACATTTAAATGTTACTTATTTCATTTTATTTATTGAAAATCTGTAAGAATACATCTTTCATTGAGCTGCCGTCAGTAACTGTTAAAATATGAATAAACTTAATTTAACCATAAATAAAAATCAATTGAATAAAAAATTAAATATAATAAAGGTATAATGTACCAGGGATACAAAATAATGTAAAAAAAAAACAATTATTAAAGCTTAAAAAATAAGGCTGTAATATTACTCCAAAATAAAAGTCAGTTTAAAGAGACAGGTATTTTAATTTCCTGATGACACGTCGCTGACTAATTAATTGATCAACTAACTGGATAAATCAGCCCCGATCACCAAACAATAATAATCTAAAATAATCTGATCTAATCAGTCTGACATTTAAATATTTTATATTCTGTAACAAAAGCTGTATCACGTTAAATATCAAGAGTTTTTCTTTTTTTTGTCCTGGGAAGTTAGAATGTACGAGGCGTCCCTGAAGGTAACATGAGTGAACTGTCAGATTGTCTCCACATGATGTCGCTGTTTCACCACTGAGGCTTCAGTTTGACTGGCAGTGAACGAGGCTCCACAGAGATGTGTCAAGTTAGCAAAGGTGAGCGAGTAAGAGACCGGAAGGTAAATCCAGCTACACACTTCTGATATATTGTGTATATATTGTGATTCATTTTTTTAAAATGTAATCGGTTTTAAATTGTTTAAATTAATCCAGAATTATAACTCTAGATGTACTGAATATTTCTGTTTAATTCGACTATTTTTGTTGGTATTCCAGTATGTTACCGTTTAAAAAGTTTAAAAAGGTTTTTAAGTTTTCTAAAAGTGAAATTAAACCATTTTAGTGGCTTAGAAAGTATTAGTACTTAATAAGTAGAGTATCCAACAAGAGTGTAAATAATATTAATTATTGCAAAGTAAAATTTGACTGATATCTTTTATTAGCTTTTGTCATCTAAACTATGTATTACCAGATTATTTGTAACTATACATGCTCTATATGTTTACTGTCACTCTGGACAGTTAAAATAAATAAATTAGGCTAATCTTAATTTTAAATTTAAGACTTTTATTCACACATTTTTCCTTCTGAATTGTTATAATCTCCAGTAAAGAAACAGTCAGTATTATCTTCAACTGTATTTACTGCTTGTTCAGTTTTTAAAATGTATTTGTAAAGTCATATTTAGGCTAATTTTCTATTTTATTTATCACATTTTAATTTTTAAATAGATTTAGGAATTAACAAAGATTTTTTTGCTTTTTTTCTGAAAAACGACAACCGGAAGTTACTCAATGTGTTGTGTCAGCTAGCTTGACGATACTAGCGCAAAGTTCCTCCTCTCGGTTACCGAGAAGAAACGGACGAGAACCGTCTTGTTTCCCGTCGTTGTCCGTCGTGTAAAGTCGTGTTGTATGCGCGTGGAGCCGCTGAACGATGGCGTTCTTCGTGAAAAAGAAGAAATTCAAGTTCCAGACTCAACTGACTCTGGAGGAGCTCACCGCGGTTCCTTTCGTCAACGGAGTTCTGTTCTGCAAGATGCGGCTGCTGGACGGAGACTTCGCGGCTACTTCTTCCAGGTAAAAAACAATAAAAACACATTGAATCACATGCAAACACGTTAAACATCACTTTATTCATGCAATGCATTTAAGTTGCATTCATGTCGGTTAAAAATAGATTTTTCCTCTAAAGAAGTCACTTTAATACACGTAAAAGGTGTTTAGTGAAAGTAATGACATTTCTTATACTTAATTGTGTTTTTATAATAATCAACATGATTTTTATATTTATTTGTTAGGCAAAATACATTGATTTTGTATTAGATGACTAAATGCTTTGTTATTTTAACATCACTTCATTTATGAAAAACTTATTTAGGAAGCCTTTAAAAAGTATTTTGGTTTAATTTGATATCATTTGGAAACTATTTGTCTCTGTCAAAGTCACTTACAGTGATCTTAAAGTGCATTCATGTAGCTACGTAGTGGATTTATTGACATGTTTTATACTTAAAAGAGTTTTCCAGCTCCTTCTATTATATTTTGTATGGTTTGTTTTGTCTAGAATAGTGGTTTAGCAGTGGTTCGTAAAGGATTTCTCATATTTTAGGTGACAAACTGTTTTGCTGTTTGTTGTTCTCACACGAAAACATCCCCAAACATCACTTAATTTATGCAAAACCTATTCAAAGAGCATTTTGAAGGTATTTTTGTACAATTTAACATCATTTAGAAACTATTTGTCTCAGTCAAAGTCACTGACAGTGATCCTAAAGTGCTTTCATGTAGCTACGCAGTGGATTTATTGACATGTTTTATACTTTAAATAGTTTTCCAGCTCCTCTGGTGTTTCTATAATGTGTTGTATGGTTCATATTCCTGCTCGTGGTGAGTTTATTATGGTAGAAATCGTGATTCTGCAGGATACAAACAGGGTTTCTTGTGTTTTAGGTGGTTGGTTTGGTTTCTTTCTCCTTTAGTATCATAAAAGACTCAAATCTTTGCACTCTCATCTTCCATAGAATCTCAGTTATTGTTTGGTTGCGATCAAAGTGTTTCATCTTCACGTTACGTCAGCTTGTTTTCTGCTGCTGGAGGAAGGAGTCCTTTAAACGCAGGGTGTTGTCATGTTAAGTGGCCTCTGTGGATACCAGAATAAACACAACTCAAAACCAGCTCACACTGGTCTACCGGTCTGGTGTACCGGTCTGGTCTACCGGTCTGGTCTACCGGCTCTAAACCTCAAGAAAAGAACATTTTAGGCCTAAAGTCAGCAGCTTTTTCTTCTTCTGGTGAAGCGACACCAGATGGTGAAGTTTGCTTCTTGATGTTCTGTCTCTTCGTCTCTGGACTCGCGTCACAGAACTGCAGATTAAACTCTCCGGTGTTTGATTCACGGGATGATCGTTGGGCCTTCAAAGTCTCTTCAGACGTCTCCGTGTTTCTTCTTAAACATTAGTTTAAAGATGAAGTCGGGACTCGGTGATCGTCTGGAGACGGGTTGACCTTTCCTGACCTCGTTGTGACCCGAAAAACCTGTGACACCATTCCCCAAATGTTTGTGTCAGTAGTTGATGTGTCATTGTTTCAAAAGGGGAACTTCTTTTACTGCTATTCTCATCACAGGTGTGATGTTTAAACTGTGTCCCACGTCAGATGAATAAGTGAGCAAACATCACAGAGAACCGTTTCCTTTAAACTCTGGTTGTTTACGCTCCTTCTGAAGCACAAAGACTCTCTGACCCACTAACACTGCAGCACAGGAACGCATGCACAACGTCTTTAAGAGTCTTCTGGTGCATCTATGGAGCGATCTATTGACTTCTTTTGTACTTTCTCAGAGTTTATAATTTTCTTCATGCTGCTTAAACGTGTTCGTTTAGTTAAATGCAGTGATTGTTTCCCCGACTACACAGGATCTCTTCTGTTTTAGATGGTTGGTTTGGGCTCTCTGTTCCAACTGAACTAACCTGAACTTGCAGATCCTCTGTGTGTGTGTGTGTGTGTGTGTGTGTGTGTGTGTGTGTGTGTGTGTGTGTGTGTGTGTGTGTGTGTGTGTGTGTGTGTGTGTGTGTGTGTGTGTGTGTGTGTGTGTGTGTGTGTGTGTGTGTGTGTGTGTGTGTGTGTGTGAACACTGACAGATCGCGATCAACTTGATCAGGTTCCTCGTCGGCGGATGTTTCTCCCGTTTTCGTACCTTTCGTCGGTTAACTAAAGAGCAGATTGTGAGTTTATGATCTCGGTGTGGACAGAACCAAAGAAGCACAGCTGTGTGTGAGGAGCACATGTTCAGCCCTGCAGTCAGGATTGTGTTTTTATTCTTTGTTTCGTCCATAAAAAGTCAGAAACTGAGGACAAATGCTCCTCAGGTCAGCAGCTACGAGTTAGAAAAGTCTCTTTTTCTTTACAGTCAACTTGTGGTGATGAGCCACGGAAGAGGACCGGCAGCTCTCGGTACACCTTTGTGTAAACCTTTAGAGACCGGCCTCTTTCCTTTCTGTTTGTCCGTCCACCGATTCGCTCCAGATGTAAATATTGCGACGGCTATCGGACGTGTTGCTCTGCAGAGTGTTGCAGATGTTCCACAGAAGATGAATCCCTCTGAGCCGAGTCACAGCCCGGTTCACGCTGATGTTCAGCCTTCAGCTCCAGTGCTGATCTTTGGCCTCCTCTTCATGTCGGACTGGAAAAACACATTCCATGAAACGTTGGTATGGATGTCTTTCTTGTTACTGCTTACATGCAAAACAATAAATAAAGAGGTCACATGTTCAACCACAGTTGAGTTTAACTGCACGGTGCCAAAGTCTCCCTTCAACATAATCACGCAGACTTTGTTCCAGTGAAACATGAACACGCTGTTCTTTGGCTCGAGCCTCCTCGTGATCACTGAGATTATTGTGTTCTTGGTTTGTTGATCGAACTGAGACTCGGAGAAATGACAACCTAGGAGCTCCTGTCCCTCCGCGTTGAGGTCACTCTCCTCTCTGGAGGTTACATAACCTCCACGTCTCCGTTCTGGTCTCCCTGGCTGAGAACAAGGCCCCCTCAGAGGACGAGGCGACGGCTCAGCGAGGACACAGATTAGCGTTATGTCACAGAACTGACAAACCCGGCCTTTGTGTGAGGGGGCCTGGTCTTGTTGTGAGTCGGGAACATTTGGGGGGATGGGGGATGGGGGGGGGGGGGGGGGGTGAATTAACGGCGAGCTTATGCAGCGGGTCCGGTCCCTGTTGGCCTGGATCACATGCTGCGATGTTTGTCCTGACTGATATCTGTCAGCCGCTGCACACAAACACATTCACGTGTTTCCTCATCACAATCAAACCACAAGATGTGGTCATTGCACGGTGGAGACGTGCTGTCAGGAGGTCAGCTGAGGGCTCATGACGCCAGCAACAGTGGAAAGTTTAGCAGAGAAGATAAGAACCGAACTACGGGGAGAACATCTCAATGTTTGGCTTCTAAAGGAACAAACTTACACAAAATAATGTTTTTGATTCGTGATATTACGACTGATCTGAACAATAGAAGAGGCTGATCGATGATGTAACCTTTTCAATGAGCGGACGTGAGACCCTCTGTGTCTTAGTGACATAACATCAAACCAAACGGTGCGTTTGTGACAATCGGACACGGCAAACACAAAGAGGAGCCGGAGGCAAAAGAAGAGTTACGTTAAAACGGGAATACTGGGACAGAAACTTAATTATTTAATTTCATAATGTGTCGTAAACACATAGAGGACTGAATGTCACCGACTCTCCATCTCTGTGAGTATCGGCCTGATATCTGTATCTCAAAAAAAACAACACAAATTCTGAAAGTAAGTTTATCAAAAAGGTATCATTTGAGATCTGGTGTTTCATTTCGAGCAGCAGCATCGACGTCGGAAAACACCCGAAATCCAGCCAAAGCTTCACAGTCAACGCAGCCAAAAGCGTCACAAACCATCTGCTCTGCATCCGGATTCTGGCACAGAAAGACGTGTTGCAGTGAGCTCAGGTTTCTATCGGCGTTCTTTTTGTTTCGTTTTGACATTTAAGGTTTACATCGTAGACATTGTTGTCTTCTTCTTCCTGAATGAAGCCGGTGAGAGCACGCTGTGATGGTGGCAGAGAAGAAGAAGAAGAAGAAGTTGAACGTGGAGCTTCTGATGTGGCAGCGAGGACAGATTTCCTGTTTAGATACTGATTCAACACACACGCACACATGCATGTCATGTTCAATAAAAGGCTTTAACCACACACACACACACACACACACACAGATGCAAAGCATCATGGGGTATTACAGGGTCAAGTGAGGAGTTCATTTTCAGAAAGTTCTGGTGAAGTCCAGCGTTTTTTTTGCCAAAATCTGTTTTTATTTTATGAGATTTGTTAACCCCTCAGCCGATGGTTTTTAATGGAGAACACATTTGGAGCTGCTCCACGCTCTCTACACCGGTCTGCACTGAAGGAGAAGGCTGCACACAGCAGACGCTAACTGGACTGTAATGTAATCAGGTCAACTCCTCTTCATCAATGTACGTCCACTAAATACTTGTTGTTGCCACTAACGGGCTCAGATTGATATTATATATTAATAGAAACGGACCGGATCAAGAGAGAGGGTCGAGAAACACGTTTAATTTCTCTGAAGGGTTCTTTCCATAAAGTTGTTAAAAACACTCTGAGGCCGTCGGTGACGATGACGTTTAGCGGACGAACGCTGCCGGTGAAGAGGCCGGCGGCCTTCTCCTTCAGTGCTGGAGCACATTCTACAACAGTCCCATTAGTCACTGAGACACCAGAACATGAGAAACAGTCACGCTTTAAGATCTGAACTCTCTTATTACACACAACTCCTGCTTTTTATTTTAGTGCTTCAAATGTGGAAATGTGCGTCTGCTGAAGAGTTCCGTGGAAACAAAGATAGAACGGGACAAACTAACTGTAATTCAATAACAACGGAGCAAACTCTGCTTTTGAAGACTCGTTCGACATTTCCTCTTTTGTTTCTGATGTTTTAAGTTCTTCAGAGTTCCAGAAATCCATTTTTCAAATGTCGTTTTTGTATTTTTGCATCTCTTTCAGCCCAAAGTCCGTATTAAGACGTGATCTTACACATCTACACACACACTTATGATTTAAATCTGTTAAAGTGGTGCCATCACTCAGTCTGTGAGTCAGTTAAACGTTTCCAGTGACTCTGTTTCTGCCTTTTCTTTAAATGTCGTTTACATTACTGACGGCAGCAGAAGCAAAACTACTAGAAGACGCTCCGGTTATGAAACACTGGAATGTCCCTGAAACACTGACACCACTCCGGACTAATACTCAGAGAGCGTTTTTATTTGGTCTCATTTGTATTCTGACTCTGAACTCGTCCGGTAACGCTTCACGTTGTTGTTCACAGGCTCGTGTTTAGTGTTTCGGGGGAAAAGAAGCAGGAACTTTTGGGCGGAGTTGGCAGAACTTCTTGTTTGTGAGGCGCCTCCCAGAACCGGAGCGGTTTGATGGTCGTGAACGGCTTCGTTGGAGTTTCTAAGTCTTCGTCTTCGTGTTCTCATTGATTGTCTTTCCTCTCCTTTGTTTTCATAGACTCATTGGTGGAAAAGGGTTGATGACATGCAACAAATGCCTCCAGATGTTGTCCCCTGCATGATGTTTGGCCCTGTAAAAACAACACATGGATGATTTGTTGTGCGTCACATGCAGCTCGTACGTGTTGCTGGTTGTACTCTGAGGTGACGGCACTACGGAGCTGTTTACCTGCTTCCTCAGGTCTGGTGTGTTGTTTAAGTGAAGGTTCTCGTGTGTCGAAGAACCCGTCTGATTCTTCTCCGCTGTGAATAAAGAATCACGGCTCCCCTGTGACGACGACAGCGGCGGCACAGAAGTCATTAACCTCATTAGGCCGATGTTCACGGTGATGTAAGAGCCTCGTCTTCCTCCCCAGTGTCTCCAGACTGACGGACAAACAAGCCTGTTAAAGTATCGGATGAAGAATATAAATGCCAACACGTCATCGGATCGACTAACAATCATCCAATTAAAGAAAGTGTTCCGTCTAACAGCCCTGTGAGTGTTTGAATGCACCTTCTGTGAGAGAGAAAGTGGTTCTTCTGTCACCTGGCTGGACATTTGTCCTGCAAAGAGAAGGAAGGAAGGAGTTTGTGATGAGAGTTAGAAATCGACCGGGAAGAGCCGCTTCTCGACAGCTGTTTCCTGTTTTCATCTCACTTTTCCAGCCGTTCGCGTTTTGCTGGGATGCGGATGGGTGTGTGTGTGTGTGTGCGTGTGCGTGTGATGCGGGGGTGTTGTGGACATTATTCCTCTGGTATCTGGCCAGGTACTCAAACTGTCTCTTCCTCCATTGATAGTCAGAACTTCTCTGTCTCAGTAATTTTTCATCTTGATGTTGTCCTGTGTAGAAAAAGGCCGGTTTCATGTGTATCGCCTCATTTAAATGGCTCAGGAGCAGCGTGACACCGTTTGCTTGGCAGCACAGTTGGAGGTGCTTTTTCCTTTGCGGGTGCTTTGAACATTACACGGTTCCCTTTTGATTTATTGTTGTTCAGGTTTAACGGCTGCAAAAAGCAGCACAATCCTTTAGAGATTATGGCCCCCGAGGAAACAGATGGGGGGGGGGGGGGGGGCTGTGAACATTGGCCAAAAATGATGTAAAAAAAAAGCACATAGGTTAGAACTATTCAAACACCTATTATTATTATTATTATTATTATTATTATATCCATGATACCGCGTCCTAACTGGTCGCCAGGAAAGCAGCACTGTGCAGCTCTGAACGTATGTTGGACGCCGTGTTTCTGTTTATTCTTGTCGCTCGCTTAGAAAGCGGACGAGGAACGGATGTTTGTGAAGCCGATTCAGAAGTGTCTTAAAGCTGCATTCTCTCTAGTGTCCACCAGGGGGCGACTCCTCTGGTTGTATAGAAGTCTATGAGAAAATGACTCTACTTCTCTCTTGATTTATTACCTCAGTAAACATTGTAAACATGAGTTTATGGTCTCAATCTCTAGTTTCAAGTCTTCTTCAATACAGCATGATGTTCATTTAGTACATTATGGTCCATGTAGAGTCAAACAGACCATAAAGCAGGGGATGCTTTAGGGGCGGGGCTACACGGTGATTGACAGGTCTCTACCAGAGACTATACAGCGTCTCTACGTCACTCCTCAGTCCAAATATGGTCACTTCCTGTTTATCGGTTGAAAAAAAATGTATTGGCGATCTATCCAGCGTCTCCTCTACAGATGGTTGTTTAAAGGCTGTCAGCGAGAATCGACCCTGTGACCTTTTGAGGGTACTGTAAATCCTCGCTGACGCCCCCCCCCCCCCCCCCCCCCCCGGTCCTTACGTCACCGTCCCCTCTGCAGCATCCATCTGCTTCCTCAGCACTCTGCTCTCTGAGCTGTTTATCTGAGCCCTGGATGCGACCCGGGACCGGCTCGGCTGCTGTTTGTGTTTCTGCCGCGGGGCCCCCAGGAGCCGCGCTGCCAGGATGGGAGATAAGGATCCCATACTGCTGCATTGCTGACATGTTGAGTCATCACATGCTGGGGGGGCGGGACTCAAATCAGGGTGTTCGTGTTTACTTTACAGGCTTTCTGATGAGTTTGCAATCACAGCTTTAGTTTGTCTTCTTCGGTCCGATTCGTACCGGAGACGTCGTCTTTGTTGCGTTTGTCTCATTCAGGTTCAGTTTTCCTCCCAAAGAGTCAGAAACATCTCAAATACTGGACGGAGTTTTAACAACCTGTCCTTTTGCCAGATTGCAGATTTCTTTTGGCAGCAGAGAGACGGTCAAAACAAATCTGATTCCAGATCCTTTAACTTTAGCTCAGCACGAAACATTTACTAATGGGAGGTTTTCCCAGGAGGAGGGACAGATGATTGGGAGTCTATTTGTGCACATAAAGCACAAACATTTCACCTGGAGGAAGAAACGGATCATAAAAAGTAAACGCACGCGAGGACAAATTCTTGTTTTCCGTTTCTTTGATGTAAGAAAAGTTACAAAAGCATTCTTTCTGATTGGAATCCTTATTTTCTTTTAAATAAAACAAAACAAATTCAACCTTTTTTAACCTGGAAAGCCCGACTGAGATCAGTAATATGTGCTCAGGAGGCTTCTGGTTGAGATGTGCTGCAACAACAAAGACCTACAGACGAAAACATGAAACACAAATGATCTCATTTAAAAAGAATGTAAAACAGCATCTTAACGAGCTTTAGAAGTTTAGACCAATCAGAAACTATGAAGCGGTGATAAACCCTAAAGAGTCAGCAGCTGGAGGAGAAGGCAACGAGTTTCTCAAGCAGAAGAAACTGTTTTATTTCCTCAGCTCTTCATATCTTGGGTGGCCTCGCGGTGACGTCGCTCACCATAAAACGTCTCTTGCCATGTTTCCTGTAAATAATCTCACAGCCTTTCTTTCTCTTCCCAAGTCAAACTTGTGTCTCTTACACTTCTTCCTCCTCTGCTCGCTCCAGTGTTCGCTTCTCTGATTTGCTTTTTCCTACCACTTCCCTCATCTACTCTGGTTATTATATAGTCGCAGGAATATTCTGTTCCATCTCTTGTTGGCTTTATCTGCCTTTGACTCTTAAATGTGCATGTCATTGTTGAGGATGTAGGAATTTGAGCCTGTTCTACGTTAGATTACATTACTTCTCAAGCTTTGGGGGCAGACTTCTCTGTTGATTTTAGGATTTCTGTTAATGGATTAAATGTAGATGTTGCAGGAGGCCTGCTGTTCCCTGAGCTGCCACATGTGTGGGACACATCATGTTCTGCTCTATCTTCAGCTGTCGTTAATCGTGTTTGGTCGAGGCGGTTTTCTGTTTGAAACACTTTGGGTTCAACACGATCAAAGTGTCGCCCTCGGGACGAATGCGTGGAAGAGGACACGCACAACGGCGGCCTTTGTGTTTGTTTCTCTTTGCATGCGTTATGAAAGTGTTTATGTGAGCTGCGTTCAGCTGCAGTGTCTGTCTACTGTCACTGTGATCTGATTTAACCCTGTTTGCTGCTGAGCACAGTGCTGCTTCTATCTAGTCTCTTTATTCTCGGATGAGTCGAGTGTCTTTGTGAGGACTTTACACGGCGATAAAGATGTACACAACATCTAAACCAGAAAACGTGAACCTCCATGAAGACTGCTTGTTGTTTCAGCAAAAGGTAAAACCAGGCGGCAACCTCCGAAAGCCAATGCTGAAGAGTCTTAAAACCTGCATTCTCTCTAGTGTCCACCAGGGGGCGACTCCTCTGGTTGTATAGAAGTCTATGAGAAAATGACTCTACTTCTCTCTTGATTTATTACCTCAGTAAACATCGTAAACATGAGTTTATGGTCTCAATCTCTAGTTTCAAGTCTTCTTCAATACAGCATGATGTTCATTTAGTACATTATGGTCCATTTAGAGTCAAACAGACCATAAAGCAGGGGATGCTTTAGGGCGGGGCTACTGTGATTGACAGGTCGCTACCAGAGAGGTATACGTCTATCACAGTCGTCCGGTACGGTTCACAAGTGTGCCAAACCGTGAGGGGCTCAGTTTTCTACCTTTGCTGGCACAGTGCAGCATATTTTGGCGTCTTACCATCACCTTTAGCTCCGTGGAATATTGTGATTATATATTTTAACTTATGCAGTATTTTATGTCTTAGACTCTAGTTTTTATGGGTTATTGTTGGTATCAGATATGAATGTGGTTCTGATCAGAGTCCGTGCAGGTTTTTGCTGTTCAGCTCAGATGTGAGTCTCATCTGAGAGGCAAAAGTCAGAGTTTGGATAATCCGTGCAAACACAGCCAGAAAACACATGTTAACAGCTTCACTCCTCCTCCTCCTCCTCCTCCTGCACAACACTAACCCTAGAACACGTGAGAGTAAAAGGAGCGGACACGAGAGACACAAAGGTTGCAGGTGAGATTAAAAGCAAACGAATGGAGGGCTTGTAAAAACGTCTAAAGGCTGTAGGAGAGGGAGTCGGTGTGAGCGCCTCCTCCTCCTCCTCCTCCTCCTCCTCCTCTGAGCTGCTGGCGGAGCGGCGGTGGGTTTCGAGGAGTGAGAGGTTTCCATGGCGGCTGAACAAAGCCATCTGGACTGAGGAATGCGGTTTTGGAAACGCTCCCCGTTGCACACTGGAGGACCAATAGCGAGGGGGTCCTGATAAGAGCCGAGAGTGTTCCTACTCTTCTGAGAACCGCACTGGTTTCCAGGGATAGATGCACGAGGGCGAATCCTCACTGTAGCTGGTCTAGGATCAGAAGTTAAAGAAGATTTACAAACTTCTTTTGTGGGTTTTTTGGGAGTTTTTATTCTTGCAGGTGCCACGATTTTGGGTAAAGCATGGATTAATATTAGTAGACACTGTAGTTTAAAGAGACCCGGTGGAGTTTTCTTGTAAACAAACAAAAGCTATGTTTCCATTCAGTGCAAAGCGCACCGTGAGGAGTGCGTTTGCTTCCTCATGAACACTAGAAAACCAGTGTTTTGAATCCAGCGTCGTTCAAAACAAAACAACTTTGCCTGATATTCCTAATTAAAGGTGTTTAACTACACACAACGAAACGTGGTCAAAGAAAGCACAGCACGTTGTGGAGAGATGGTGGATAATGGTGACTGTGATGGGGGGAGCAGCTGCTGCTAGTGTGTGTGTGTGTGTGTGTGTGTGTGTGTGTGTGTGTGTGTGTGTGTGTGTGTGTGTGTGTGTGTGTGTGTGTGTGTGTGTGTGTGTGTGTGTGTGTGTGTGTGTGTGTGTGTGTGTGTGTGTGTGTGTGTGTGTGTGTGTGTCATTAGCACCTTCTGTCTCACACCATCACTCAAACTGCCTCATGTGCAGTAATTAGAATAAATCTAAATAATGATAAAACTCTACAATAACTTGTACATATAACCGTGCAGTACTTTCATTAATACTGCATTTTACTGTACATTTAAAGATGTATTCTATTTCGAGATATATTCTTACTCTTCTTTATTTAAATAACTCAACAGATCTCTCTTCTCTGCTTTTTTTACACGGTGTTCGTCTGATGCACACTTTCTTTATTTCTCATTCCTTGTTTCCTGTTTTTGATATTTATTTGTATTCTCTGTATATATTGTGTATAGTTTTCCACATATTATTTTACACAATCCTTTATTTATATTTCTTCTTGTATTTCTTTGTGCTCCTACAGAGGAGCAGCTGCAACGTGCACATTTCCCCCCAGGGATCAATAAAGTATTCTAATTCTGATCATATTTATAGCACAACTGAAATTAAACGTAATAAAATAAGACTGAAACTGAATTAGAACTCAAACAGAACAGCTGACTAGTCGATGATTATATATTTAAACTTATGCAGTATTTTACGTCTTATATTCTCATTTGTTATGTGGTTTTTATTGTCATACATATTTAATGAGAGCTTCTGCTTCTCCGTAACTGTCGTGCACATAACAATAAATAACTCGGTAGTAAAACATTTGCAAAGCTGATATTTTAAAGTAATTTAAACCCGGCATCGTTTACATCCATCTTTACTGGCTCACAGTTTTCCTCTTCGTCACCTTTAGGTCCGTCACAATGGTGCGATTACATATTTTAATATATTTTATATTCTCATATTTATGTGATTTTATTTTACATATTTAATCAGCGTCGTTGGAGGGAACCGGAGATTTTCCACTGCCAACGACTGCTTATCTGTAATTGTTGTGCGTTTGACGATAAATAACTTTATGAAAATGTACTTCATCGAGAGTATCAAAGCTGCTCCGATAGAAACCGCTCATCAGTAGCAGCATGTCTCTTTCAGCCTCCATGTGATTTATATGTGCTAGAATTAAGAAGGCGTCATGCAGGTAAAGTTACTCCAGAAACATTTGTCTGTTCAGTCCGTCTGCTTCTTCTCAGCATGTCTTTGTGACTGAGAATCTAATGAAAACTCCTAAATGAGCAGATTACGGGTCTTTTTAACAGGATGGTATTTAAGCAGCTATAGTGTCTCCCATTGGTCACCATCGTAGTCTGAGGCTGATGAGGACGTCTTCAGTATAAGGGATCATAAAGGCACTAGTTGTCGAGGTATTTTACCCAAAATCACAAATGTCAGATGAAACAGTCCAAAGACATCTTCCAGGAATCATTCATGTTTGTACCAAATGTCTTGAGATATTTCAGACTGGACCCAAGTGGTGATTCTACGGTGTTATCTCTGGTTAATTAGGAACGTTTCTGGTGCTGAAACATGGTAGTTTAAAGCTTTACTCTAAAATGCTACATACCAAATATAGGGGGACAAAATCCCAACAAAATCCTTATAAAAAATCCTTCATTATGTCTAAGTTAAGAGACTCTATGCTGTTCTGTCAGCGACCATCATTCTGTCAACCAAGCATTTCAGTTCACCCTAAAGGTGCAGTGTGTAGGATTAGGTGGCATCTAGCTGTGAGGTTGCAGATTGAAACCAACTGAAACTTGTGCCAAGCGTTTAGGAGAACTACGGTGGGCGACGCAAAAACGTGAAAGGCCCTCTCTGGAGCCAGAGTTTGTTTTTTATTCATTCTGGGCTACTGTAGAAACGATACGTTTCGATGCGATGGGATACGATTCGATACATTTCGATACGTTTCGATATGTTTGGATATGTTTCGATACGTTTCGATAAGATTCGATATGTTTCGATACGCTTCGATATGTTTCGATACGCTTCGATACGCTTCAATACGTTTCGATACGCTTCGATACAATTCGATATGTTTCGATACGATACGCTTCGATACGCTTTGATATGTTTCGATATGTTTCGATATGTTTCGATATGTTTCGATACGCTTCGATACGTTTCGATACGCTTCTATACGCTTCGATACGCTTCGATACGCTTCGATATGTTTCGATACGATGCGATACGATTCAATACATTTCTGGACTTATTTCTGTTTTGCTGCTTCAACACCAAAATGTCTCCTCTGGGGATCGATAAAAGTTTATCTTATCTTTTTAATGGAAAGGTCAAACAAAATACACATAAAGCTCACAAAAACCAATAGTGCTGCAACAAACGATTACTTTCAATATGGTCCATTAATACATTAATCAATTGATTATTTTCTTAATAAAATTTGAGAGCGTAAATAAATTTGTGAAAAATGCCTTTCACAATTTCCTAAAGCAATAAATTATAAATTGCTTGTTTAAAACAAAAGGGCAAAAATAAGAATATAAGAAAAGCTAGAAAGTTATCAAAGTAGTCGAACGGTATTTTTTTCTGTCGATCCACTGATTGATTAGTTGACCAATTGTTGCCTAACTTAACAGATGACTTGCACGGCTGCATAAGATCAGAATTAGATCGGAATCTTCACAACACACGTCACGAGTGATTTATTAAACAAATCGGGATGTCTCACTCGTCCACATTCCTCCTCCTGCTGCCGCTTTGCTCCAGTGTTTCTATGACATTTCTTTTCTCCAGCTTTTGTTTCCAGGAATAAACAGATCAGTGACCCGGTTTGTTGTAACACCTCCTGCTGCGTTCCCACCCGTCAGCCAGGATGTACGGACACTTAAAGGTTTAGTCCACTGGCATTTTCTGACCAGGCAAAGTGTGTTTTTACAGACATCTTCAGACCATCGGACACCGTTTCCTTCGCAGGGTTTCTTGTCAGTAAAGCAGGAGGGAAAACCATCAAGAATGTCTTGTTGATAAAGTCCCACCGGTTCATAATCCAAAAAAAAGATGCATGTATGAATCAGCTCGCTTCTTCAGTTCGTTTTGGAAAAAGTTGCTCACAACATGTTTCTGAGTGTTGCTCTGACTAATGTGCTCCTCAGTGGACGGTACTGGTCACGAGGTTGTGAGACTGGGATGACTGGAAAAAACATGTGTTGTTCTGAAGTCAGAGAGCAAAACGATAAGTTGCTCAGTCTTGAGGATGTAGAGGTTTGACATAAATGTCAGGGAAATAGCATAAATACACGCTTTAGGTTGCTGACGTTTTACATGAAATGTGACGTTTTTATTGTCTCTGCAAATAGAAAAATGATTCATACTACCATTAAACAAAGTCTGCAGCTCTAGAAGTGAGGAGTACGCACAAATAGAAAGGCACTTCAACATGAATAATTCATTGGAAGCACAAGAATACCAAACTGTTCATCGCTGAGATTTATGTGTTACAAGCTGTGTGTGTTGTTTTTTGTCTCCTTACAGACATGAGGTTCGTGAGAACTGTGTTCGCTGGAGGAAGAGGTTCACATTCGTGTCCAAAATGAGCGCCAACCCCCACACGGGAGTCCTGGACCCGTCAGTGTGCAGGGTGTCAGTGCGGAAGGTACGAGTCTCAAAGTGTAAAACTAGATCAAAAAACAAATCTCTTACAACGTTTTCTTCTCCAAAAAGTCACTATGATGCATGACGAGGTGTCGTGATACTAGAAAACAATCGGCGAGGACACCAAGGATTGTTTTTTTTATGTCGATGTTATAAACGACATCATCACATCTGTATTTTTTTGGAGGGAATCCGTACGGATGTGTTGTAAAGAAGCGTGCTGCTATGTTCTCGAAGGACGGCATGTTGTTGGAGCGGTCTACCTGCCCGGTTAAGCATCAGGTTATGCTGTGTGGGTTTGTCTTCTACACCTTTACAACTACGCTGGACTACTTTTTCAAGATGTCCTTTTCTTCGCTAAATTTGGCAGAAAAGTACATACATTTCTGGACATTTAGATTAATTATTAACATTGTTTAATGTTAATAACTGGTTATATTTAACCCCGTGAAGCTCAAGGTGCAAGTAAGATATTAAAATAAGTATTTCTGTATTAAAACTATTGTGTTGATACCCTTCAGAACTGCATCCAATAGCAAACTCGTACAGACTGTTTTCAGACTTCTGGAGACGTTCTCACAGAAGTGCCGTCGGGATATTTCAGTTGCCACGCTCTGAGAAACCACCAGTGTGGTCTCTACTTTGTAATTTCCACTCTCTCTCGTCGGGAGCCCTGTAATCTGAGGCCTCTGTAATATAAAGTTGGATCAGTTGGATCACCGGGGTTCATTACTGTCTTCCTGTTTTCCCCTGCAGGAACTCAAAGGAGGAAAAGCATACACGAAGGTAAGAGCTCGCGTCTCCTCTCACGCTCACGAACACAGAGAAGCGGTTACAGATGTAAACCGTGCTGCCCTATCGTCTAAATATTAGCATTTCTCACGGCACTTTGACGAGGATGCCAAGAGCAGCGCGTGACAGTAAATCAAAACAACGTGGTTCACATTTGCTCAGAGTTTTCGGAAACATCCTGGCAACACCTCGCTAACCGTAACTCTTAAGAGCCCCTGAGAGATGAGTCACGTCTGGTGATTGAAATTACAAGGCCAAACCCCTCGCCGAGTTTATCCGTGGACGCTGTCGCCCCGACAGGAACCGCTTCCTCTGTTCTGCGGCCCGTCTCCATTTAGGTTTCCTTACGGCTAAATATACCCCGCTTCCCTCCTTAGAAGTTGGCTTCCTTTAAATACACACCTATGAAAACAGAAGCTCGTAAAGCAAAAGAGGAACCTGTGGAGTAAAGAATGGGAACCTTTAGCTGGAGAGGAGCTGATTTTAAATAACATCATGATTGCAGTTCAGACAAAGGCAGTTTCCACACGGCAAGAAGCTGTGAGGTTTGTTTTCAGGGTAAAGGTCACGAGTCCTTATCGGTTTGATCTGCGACTGTGTGGAAATCAGTTGTTTTCACAGCAGCCATTTTGAAATGTCATAGCAGCATATAAGTCATAGACTGTATATAAGAAGTGGACGAAGTCGTCGTGACGTCTCTTATTGGTTTGTAGACTGATGTTTTGAAGCCTCGAGTTCTGCATTTTGGTCGTCGCCATCTTGGTTTTTGCAACCAGTGAACAGAAGCGACCATATTTGGAGTGACGTAGAGACGTATATGATTCTGGTAGCGGCAGCAACCTGTCAATCACAGTAAGCCCCGCCCTAAAGCATCCCCTGCTTTATGGTCTGTCTGACTCTAAATGGACCATAATGTACTAAATGAACATCATGCTGTATTGAAGAAGACTTGAAACTAGAGCTTGAGACCATAAACTCATGTTTACGATGTTTACTGAGGTAATAAATAAAAAAGTAAAAAGTGTAATTGATGAAATTCATTAATAATTAATAATCGATTGAAATAAGCTTCTAAGTCAAAAGAAGGACCGGGGATTCTCCTTGTTGTTTCTTTCTCTCCACCCCACGCCCACTTGCATGTGTACGAAGTACAAAAACAACAATACTTTTTTGATGACACAGAGAGCATAGCGGTAGCGTGCAGCTGCACTTTTCGAGACACCGTGGCTGTCGGAGAAGTCAGAGATGAAGGAGAAACGACAACATTGGGCCTTCCCTGCGAGTTTATTGAACAACGAACTCCTCATTGACAGAAACACTACAGTTTGTTGGCTGCAGAATATTTAGAGACTGCAGTGACCCTGCTTTATGGTTCAATCGTTTCAAAAAACCAAGATGGCGACAGCCAAAATGCCGAACTCGAGGCCTCAAAACGTAAGTCCACAAACCAATGAGAGACGTCACGCCAACTTGGTCCACTTCTTATATACAGTCCATGTTCACAACTAATGTTACGACGTCTTGAGGTGGTAGATTGGCGGTACAGATCTCCCTGAATATGGATCCGGAGTTAACGGTTCTGCTATCGGTACCTTAGAAGTTAACAGAGTGAGACGTCCTCGTCTCAAACGTCCTCTCTCTGTCTCTTTGTCTTTGTCTCCAGCTCAGTACAGCGTTAGACTCGCATCATGATCGGAGAGAAGAAAACATTGTAGAACTCTGGTCGTCTCAAACGCAATTAAACCCTCACAAGTTTATCACAACATGTGACCAACAAGCTGAACAGAACATCTGCATACATGCTCGGTTTACTGCTCTACGATACCCAGTAGCTGTGGAGGATATTATCAGCCAGCATATTACAAATGTAAAGGTGCTTTTAATCCACCTCACTTTAAACATATAGGCTCCACTCTTTGACGTCCGTTAAGATCGTACATCCAAACCTCAGACTCTCGAGACTTCTTTAACTGAACGATGGGTGTCACAGAACTCTAGTGGTGCCAGTGAACCCCTCCATTAGTGGATCTATGATGAACTCCTCTTCTTCTTCTTCCTCACACTCAGCTGGGCTTCACAGACCTCAACATGGCGGAGTTCGCTGGTTCCGGCTCCACCGTGCGCTGCTGTCTGCTGGAGGGTTACGACACCAAGAACACACGGCAGGACAACTCCATCCTGAAGGCAAGCACTCGTGTGATCAGTGACCAAACATACGCCGTGTTTATCTAACAGAGGGATGCTTAAAAACTGACTGAAACCATTAAGTGATCATCAAAATAGTGTCTGTTTGATTTAGTTTCATCGTTACAGCTTTACCTTTGTGTCGTCCCTCACCATGAATCTGTTCTGTACGGACAAGGTGCCCTTTAGATGCAGCTGTCAGGATGTATTTAGATATAAATCACCTTCAGATGTGATGAGGAGTCCATTAATGAATCGATCGATTGTAGATTAAAAGCTCCAGCGTCTCGTTTGCTGCCTTTCTTTTTGTTATGTAATAGTAAACTTAAAGACATAAAGCAATTTATAGTCGTCACCTTCCTGACGTTTTATAGACCAAAAGGCTTATAGATTTATTTAGAAGATAATCTGCATTATGAGAGCACCTCTCCCCGGGGCAGTAACAACGTTTTGGAACTGAAGAAGTGTGAAAAGTTTGTGCTGAAATATCTTTTTTTACGTTTTATTCCAGGTGATCATCGGGATGACCCTGCTGTCTGGAGATCCGTGTTTTAAAACGTGAGTTGTTTTTTTGAATCTTCATGTCACAGTGATTTCTAAATGTAAAGGTTGAATGTTGAGCCGCACATTGTTCATCACGGAGCCTCCATCACATCAAACTATTGATCTCACTGCGAGTGAGGAATCTCACTGACAAAGACCAGACTGGGACTGATTGTGTTGTTATTCAAATACATTCATTTCTATGATCACAGATGTTTTTATACCCTGACGCAGAGTTTCCAGTCTCACTTTCACACTTTTAAGCTTTTTTTGTTGGTATTTTGCCACTTTGTCTCCGTTCTGGATTTAAAACGGATTAACTCAAATGTTCAACTTCATAAACCACAAATATCTTCTACAGTTAATCTGTAAAACCATTGATTATAACGAGGTTTCCTTCCATTTTGTTAAACAAATTACAAAAATGCTAAACATTTTACCTCTTGTTACCTCTTGTGTTCTAGCATTTTCAAATTATTATTAGTACAAATGAACAAATACACAGTTTCCTGAAGCTCACCAAGTTTCAAAACGAAATGATTGACACATTTGTTGGAGGAGTTGTGGTTAATGTTGCTGCACGTATTTATCGGTCTCTTGGTGTTTTATGTCCATTTTTAACCTCGTTAAACACTAATCATATTTGTGCTCCTTTGTTCTGTGTTGCAGTGACTCAGTCGATAAAATGAATCTTATCTGAGCGTGCCAAGCCGAGCAGCTCTGCGCTCATTTAATCTGTTCCAGACTGATACGTTGTTGTGTGTTGTCTTTTCCTGCAGGCCTGCCAGCACAGCGAAGTCCATCTCCATCCCGGGACGAGAGCACACCCTGCAGCTGGACTGTAAGGGGGAGGGGACGGCCGAGCCGGGGCCGACCGGAGGGGTTTCTCTGGGCCGAGCCTCCAAACCTCGACCCTCCATCGTCAGCTCAGGTACGCCTCACGCCTGGGCTCCTTCAGTCGGGGTCGTAGGTTACGTGTTGGATCTGGTTCCGAGCTGGCAAAGTACCCAGTTTTCCTTCAGCCAGTGGTTCCCAAACGGTGGTGTTGGGCCCCTATGAGGGCGTGCAGAGACAATGCAAGAGGTCAATAATCTGTTTCATGAAGGAAAAACAAACAAGTGTGCTTTGATGTTTGCAGAGCTGCCAAAGTTTTGCAAGATTTACTCTTCCTCGCTCTCGAGGACATTCTTTAGTTTGTTGGGAGAGATTTCTCAGACACGAATGTTCCCGAGTGTTCAAGATTTTATTACCAAACAAAAGTTAGTTTACAAAAGCAGTCTGACTTCACAGGAACAAACAACATGGCTGCAATTGATCTTGAAAGTAAACAAACGATGCAGAAAAGCTGAAACATCGGACACTGACAACAAAGATATCCATCATCTGCAATATTACATTTCCACATCATGCACAAACTTATTTTTCTATTTAAACTTCTATTAAACACGGGCGTCAGTATTGCTTCTTATACACTTGATGGTTATCGCTCTATTTTTTTATATAAGTTTATATTTTTATTCTTTTGTTGTAATCTTTGATCAAACTCTGGCTCAACAATCTCCTGCGTGATCAAAAAAGTTCCATCTTATCTTAAAAACCAACATTTCAACTCAAAATCAACACTTTTTTAATACTTTCGGTGCCTTCAGGTCTCCTTGAAGAATCCGAAGTGAACCAGTACGGCGCTGCAGAACTCTTCCAGTCGGGCCACTCTCGTAACTCCAGCTACGCCAGCCAGCACAGCAAAATCTCAGGTACAGGATTCACCAGCAGACTTTTATTGTGAAGCTCTTTATATTCCAGAAAAGTGCCCTTTAAAAAATATGGAATTCATTGCTTGAATGAAGTTACCAGCCGAAGCAGCACTCTGATAGCCTCTGATATCTCCTCACGTCTCCCATCAGGCTACAGCACCGAGCACTCCTGCTCCTCCAGCCTGTCGGACCTCACACATCGCAGGAACACCTCGACAGGAAGCAGCGCCTCCGGAGGCTTGTGTTTCGCCGCTGACACGCCTACAGACGGCGACAAGGACGCCGGACGTCCAGAAAGACCCCCGAGACCCCCGCGACCCGTCTTACCCTCCAACAGGCCCCCCAGGTACAGACACAGACCCGAGTCCTCCGGTCGTTGGTTCGCTGAGATTGCCGTCCTGTTGTAAACTCTTCTTCTTCTTCCTCTGATCGCTGTGTTTCAGGAGGAAGCTGGACTCAGTGGAGAGTCACCCCTGTTGGGTAAACGACACCCGCATGGACGCCGACGACATCGTGGAGAAAATCGTCCAAAGCCAGAACTTTGCAGACGTCAACAACACTGAAGGTACGGTGTGATAAGACCAATACGTGGTGATCTGCAATCAAAAGGTCCCGATTCTTCTTCTTGGTTCTCGGCCAAAAAACGGAGGAATTCTGCAGCTAAGTTTAGAGCAATTTATTTTACAAAATAAATCACTTTCTTTGATTTAACAACAGAGTGCGATGTTGCGTTACATCAAATGTATTGATATTCTTTACATTTTTTATGTTTTCTTATTGAATTGTTAAAATTGTGTTCATCCACCACACGGTTGGACACTTTTTCTGATGTGCTGAAATTGGAAAACACAGAATTCAGAATAATTAAAACGTAAACAAATACATTTTAAAACGTAAACACCGCAACCCGAAAACACTGTGAATTTGAGAAGAATGAAACCGGACTTATAGGACCTTAGGTTTAGTTCCAAGAGCGTGAACTCTTCCAGTTTCTCTAAACCTCACATTAAACATCCAAACTATCCCTTTGATGGTACGAAGGTTACAGATACAAACAAAAACGGTGTCACAGCTGTAAAGACTACATTTCCCATAATCCACTTCTGTCGACATCTTCATCGAGGGCCGTGTCGACGCTCTGTTGCAAACATGGTGTAAACAAGCCTACAGTTTCCTTTCTCTGACCGTTCATGTCTTTTCGTAGTTTACATTAAAGACGTGCGTTACAGTTTAACGGTGTATTTTGGTATGCATGTTGTATTTAAAGGCATGTTGTTGATGTCTAAAACTGTGTAACTCCTGCAACGTCTCTGGACCGAGCTCTCCTCCTCCGCTCTGTGTTTTCTCACCTTCTTATTGGCCTCTTCTCGATGCCGTCTGGTTTCCGTCAGCGGCTGCTGACCGTGTTTCTGTGTTTCTGTGTTTGTGTGTTTTTCAGACAGCAACCTGCGTCTGTTCGTCAGCAGAGACGGAACGACGGCGCTCAGCGGCATCAGGCTGGGAAACAGGTGAGACGCTCCACTCGTGACTTTCTGTCTCTGTCTGTCTCTCTCTCTCTCTTCCTCTTTCACTTAACTTTCTGCAGACTGGAGTTTTAGTTCTTGGAACACTTCTGCTCCGCATTCAGAAACAATCCCAGTTTGTGGCTCTGAAACAGTCATATTAGTAGTTTTGTTTCAAGTTATTCTTGATTTAGATTAAGTTTATGTTACAGCTTGATTTGTGTTGCTTACTTTATGTTTACATTTGTGGATTACATGACTTTTTTATTTGCTATTAATGCTTATTGAGGTGAGATTCCTGTTTTTACAGAAGTTACAGAATGTTTTACGCAGTATTTTTAGTTTTCTCTTTACAGAGGTCACACCATAATCCACCAATTCATTTAAACATCAGATGCAAATTTTCCAAAAAGAAATGCCATACTTCAGTTTGATGCTACACAATGAACTTTAAATAATAACAATAAACTTTATTTATAAAGCACTTTTCTTAACAATGCTACAAAGTGCTTCACAATAAGAAAAGACAATTCATGAAACAATACTATTAAAATACAATATAGATGCCTACATTGCAATTAAATAAAAATAACAATAGAAATTCCCACTGTAACAATGAAAGTGTGAAGCATTAAGAGACGTCTGACTGTTGTCCCGGTGCGTTTGGGTCCTTGCAGGGTCTCTGCAGGCGGGTACGAGCCCGTGGTGATAGAGAGCCATTAAACCGGCGGACACGTCGACCCGAGGACGGACGGATCGTCCTGTCTTCTGTCTCGCTGCTGGTTTTTCCTGGAGCTTCAGCCGGTCTGACGCCGTGAGGGGAGAAACACCTCGTCAGTTTGCACTTTATGTGAAGTGTGTCTGCACTCCGTTCAGCTGCTTGTTGAGGCCGACGAGTGAAAAGCACAAAAAAACCTGTCTCTCTGATACTGCCTTGTTGTGTGTTTACCCATCTAGAGTTTGGATGTGGATCTTTATAGTCATTTCATTTGACCAGCTAAAGGGATAGTCTGCCTGTTTAGAAGTGTGGTTGTGTGAGGTTCTTCTCCATTGTCAGTGTTATTTATGCTCTTCAAAGACACCAGACTCCATTCACAGAAACAGCATTTTTACCTCACTGGCCACAGGAGCTGCTGGTCTCACGCTGCCTCCATCCGTCAGTTAGTTTGGTGAATCTGAACAAACCCTTCAACACACCAAAGTCACACAATATCACAAACGAGCCGGCTGTAGACCAGCGGCTCCCGTGTTCTGCGAGGTAAAAATAAAGATTCTGTGGAGTGTAAGACACTCTGACAGCAAGATGAAGAGGTGAAGATAATGCTTCTTTTTGAAATGCAGGTCACAGATCTCTTGAATTTATGTTAAGTGACGGCTGGATGTTATGCTGAAACTAACGGTGACTTTCCTCATCGATTTGATCAATAAGTTGATCTATAATTGCTAAATTGAGACTATAAAATGTCAGTAAATGGTGAACAATAGTCCAGGGTAACGCAGTCTGTTTCTGTAGTAAAACACTGACTATGGAGAAGAACCTCATACTGCCACACTTCAACACATCACTACTGTGATGAAGATACAGACACCAACATCATCAGAAAGGATAACTTTCTGTTTTCTGACGAGGAACTGAAGCTGTTATCTATGTTCTCTCTTCAAAGCTACAAGAAGAGTCCTTTTACCCCACAGAACATGTGAGTTTCTGGTCTACCGCTGCATTGATCGGTTAGTTTTGTGTTATTATTCTGAGAGATTAAATAGCTTGTTTTGTCCGTGGAGTCTTTAGGCTTTGAAGAGAGCATAGATATCAGCTTCAAACAAGAACCTTATGTTATCCTACTGGGACTCATTGTATACGTGTGGCTGGTAAGAGGGTTGTGTGATAGCAAGGTGAAGTGGTGGAAATATTCTAAATATAGCGTGAACTTACACCGCTATAGATCTTTTCTTTTAGGTGTCTAACACGTTGTGCACGATGCACTTTGGATTCGTAATATTATTTTAAACAGGTCTATCAGACACACATCTGTTGCTGCAGAAGCAGGACTCTCACTGGGAGTTCAGCTCATGTGTAATGTTTTGATTTAGATTCAGCAGGGAAACGTTTAAACCTTCTAAAACGAGTCCCGACAGGATGACGTCACTTCCTGTTTCATGCATCGCGCAACAAAAAGTCTGACGTGTAAATTTGGATCCTTTTTTTAAGTTGCACCGACAGGCAGCACATCAAACACTGAATGTGATTCAAGAGTTTAGAAAAACCACTGAGCGTGAAGATGCAAAACGCTTTTTGTCTGTTTTTTGTTCCCTGTTGATCGGTGGAACAGCAGTGGAACCACTTTGTGCCTGTAAAGCTTCTCTTGAATGATCCTAAAGCACCACGACGACTGTGATAACAGAGTGCTGCTGACGGTGAGGAGAGAAATACTGTTTCCTGTTTGTTGTTGTTCTGTTTGGTGTCAGTGTTTTTGTGAAGCCCCTCTGCACGTTGCTGCTCTGTTGCTCCATGAAGGATGACTTGTATGAGGGTTGGTTCTCTCCTCTCTCCTCAGCCAACAAGAGTCAAAAGTAAACGTGACGTCAGCCGGAAGACACTAGTTCTGTGGTACAAACTGTTCTGCTTTTATTTTGAAGGGTTTGTGCAGACTGTAGAGGTCTTTGCTGCCCCCTGGTGGAGCAACAAGGTTCGTGCACATTTCTCGTTTTGGAATTCAACTGTTGGCAGCCAGCTGGCTGGTTGATGCTTTTTTTTTTTTGGTAAGTTTTAGACGCTTTTTGTTTGGATTTTGAACGTTTTATTTTGTGCAGAGTCTTAAAATCTTATTTTTCTGTTTGTAAAAAAAGGTGAAACAAGTCTTGACTTTACTTGGATGACTCAGACGTTATGTGCCATGATCGGGCTGCTATAATGATGACTTTCCTCATCAATTTAAATCTGTTTCATTTGTTCAGTAATCTCTAAATTGGTTAATCGTTTAGACTATAAAGTGACAGAAAATTAAAACTCAATGAATAGAAGAAGCAATCTGGAAACAGGCAGAATATTTTACCTCATTTACAAAAAGAAAAGCTTTTAAGACTCTTCATCGAGTTCTTTAATCAGTTCTTTATCAGTAAACGTTTTTGTACGGCCGTTATTTTTCCAGCTTGTCGTCTCTTCTCACTACGCCGGATGAATCCAGCTCATTATATCAAAGTTGAATCACTTGTATTTACACCACTTTGTATTTTGCAGCTTTGTGTTTTATTAATCACACGGATGAACCACTGACCTGAAGAGTCTGGATTTGGGTTTACGTCGCCACAGCCTTTAGTATTCTTTAAAAGCATTTATTTATATATGTTTGTCTGGAGGTCGATCATAAGCTATGCACACAACTCACCTCCCTGAGAGATTTTCTTTTAGTAACTAACAAATGATTGTAACAAAGCTAGTATATCCTACATTTATAGAGAATCAAGAATTTGTTTTGGTTGGAATTTCTGCTGAAATTACTTCTAAACAATAAAAAGCTAATTTGAGTTTGTTTCTGTGTTTTTAATAATCAGTGTTCTGTCCTTCTGTGTCCTGTTTCACATTAAATACTGTAGCTCACAGCACCACATAGAGCATATATATATATATATATATATCTATATGTGTACTGCTGCTACCATCGAGGTCGCTGATGTACATGTCCTCTGTAATATTTCTGAGAATTTGGGGGTTTAAAGGAATAAGTGCAGTTTATGTCTGCAATCATACACATTATTTAAAGAGTGAATATTGTGTTTTTTAGACTAAATATCTTAAAGTTACAATAAAAGGAGTATATGTTTCAGTACAATCATGCAGGTGTTGAAAAGTATTCAGATTATTTTACTTTTGTGATTCTCTTCCTCCAGCAGAAGAGGACGCTCTGCACAACATTATTATTAGTAGTATGACTTTAGCAGAGATGCTCTGCAGATGGCAGCAGAACTGCTCTTTTTGCAGAGTTAAAACCTTAAAACCAGACGTTTAACATTCAGCAGCAGCTTCTTTTCGTTCATTATTACCTTAATATTGATGGTGAGAGCAGAGAGATGACAGGAAACGAGTGGAGAGAGAAGAGGTGTGACACACAACGGTCCCTGTGGACACTGATAACATTTCCATCAGTTCAATAACAGTAGAGGACTGAGTGGTGCTCAGTACACTGATACTGATGTGTAAAATGGATGATTATTGATGTTTTCTGCTACATAAATAAATAGGTGTGTGTGTGTGTGTGTGTGTGTGTGTGTGTGTGTGTGTGTGTGTGTGTGTGTGTGTGTATAATCTGAATCTGATAAGTAGCTATAGATAGTGGACTAGAAGTAGGCCTGTAAAGGAGCACAACATATAAATACTCATAAGTGCAGTACTTGAGTACTTGGTTACATTGCACCACTGTAAAAAGAGCTGTTCAAAAGTATATTCCAGCTCTAATGTATTAATATGTACTAATATATTAATAATAACAGTAATAATAATAATAAGAGACGACATCATTCCAGACTTGGAGTCTTAAACATGGAAACGTTTCAGAGTTTCTTCTCGTGGTCGTTACAGGTTGAAGCTGCAGTACAGGATGAAGCACTGTGGTATAGAGACAGTGTGCATGGTGCAGTGGAAGGCTTCTTCCAGTGGGGGCGCTACACAACACAGAGACATGAGGATGATATCTATCTCTAATTTATTCTAGGATTAGTTGTTGGTCTTTATTTAAGATTAAATGTGAAAGTCCATAGTAGTCAACAACCTGAACTCAAGGGCTGCGCTTTAAAAAGTCAAGAGTTCATGAGGACAGGCTGCCGTCACAAAGGTTTATAGGATCAATATTGAGTTATGGAGAGAGAGTTAAGAGGAACATATACGTTTATTCTTCTTTCTACTCCTTTTAGGAAATCATATATTTATTTATGTTGTTTATGAGTATTTGTTTATTGACAGTTTGATGTATTTACTGTTCATTTTATTTGTGATTCTTATTTTCTTTGACTTATTTGATGCGTGTGCAAAATAAAAAGTTAAACTAACCTAAAAGTCAAATCACTCAGCTACAGTGCAGCGCAAGATATGAATAAAAAGTCTGTAATTTAACTTCATAAAGTTCATATTTTCAGTGTCAAACAGAGAAGTCTTAGAGAACTGAGAGCTGGAGCAGAGCTGCAGATTGTTTCAGATTTGTGGATCATAAGAAGTGAACGCTGCTTCTAGGTTTAGTTTGGACTTTGGGGTCAGAAAGTAGACCTGAACCAGATCCTCAAAGTGATCCATCATTTACGTTAATATTCCAAAAACAGCTGGAATAATAGTTTGATCACCTTTCTGTGTTCGATGTAAAGCATGTGAGGACACACACACACTCACCTCTGCTGTCTGGTTGATCATCAGGACACGTTCACTGCTGTTCTTTGATTCATGACAGAACGATGGAGGTGGATTATGATTCAGATGCTCTGTGGCAGCTTTTAAATGTACAGAAAACTGGTGGAAGTTTGGAATGGTCGCAGCCAAAGGACTTCTCTTGAAGAGCAGGAAAGAAAGGAGCTGGACTGTAGAGCATTGGTTCTGATAGAACTGGTTCTGGAGGGTCTGGATCAGGACTCCAACAAGACTTTCTTGTATTTGACCTCTGAAAAGTGAACGGCAGGTGTGTAAGTTTGACTCCACTGAATATCTTTGGCTTCTGGACTCTTGGTCGGACAAACCAAGACATCTGAAGATGTCTCCTTGGACTCCATCTCAACAATGTGTGCTGCACTAAACACCACTCGTGTTTTATAGACTCAATGATCACTTTAGAAACATAACTGATGGATTCATCAGCTATTAATATTATGCTTATTGCAGCTGTAATGTCTCCTCTGAATGCCTCTCTGCTGATGTTGAAACATGTAGCGGAAATAATAAGAAGACGCTGACCGCATTAATCTGATAGGAACATCTCAGCCTGGTGCTCATGGAAACAATCATATGATCTGCAATCAGTCCGCAGCTTCTTGTGAAATCAATGATCATCAATTCAACAGAAACACAGTTCAGAAAGGTTTGCCAAAATTCACTGAGTGTGAATATCATCTTAAATGGACCGATTTAACAAAGGCAAGGGCAGTGAGAAAGAGACTCACAACAACCACAAAAAGTTAAAAAACAACCCCAAAGAGACATAAACTGACTACAAAGAGACATAATGCAACTACAGAGAGACTCCAAACAACCACAAAAACTTAAAAAACAACCCCAAAGAGCAGTGGTGGGCCGTCAGGACCAGCTAAGCCTTCTCTGCTGGCCTAAACAGAATCACAAAGTTGTAGATATTTCATAATTTAATCATTTTTCACAAATACACTACATGTATTATAATTATTTTTCCCATTATCTTATTTTCTCATTGCACAGCTCCTGTCGTCCTCTGTTGCTCTGCTTCCAGCACAGCTTGTTTCAAGGAGAGCTTTCATCCAATCAGATCTCACCTCTATGCTGTCTCTATAGAAGAGAGGCCCGAGGTCCTCTAGGTAGACTTTGCAGATTAAAGTGAATGGGGACGATATTGTTGATTGTCATAGTCTTCAACCAATCAGATCTTTAGTTTGACATGTTGGGCGTATTCCTTGACGGTCCAGAGGTACCGAGGTAGCCTGCTAAGCACGTCTGCATTAACGTGCGCCGTGATTGGTCAGTGGGCCAGCGTGACTTCTGTCAAACAGAAAGCTAGCTAGCAGAGCTTAGTGTTTAGTAAGAGTTCAGGTTGAAACACGTGTAAGAGAAGTTATGACATTTTTAGCGTTTTGCTTGGTGTAGATTCTTTGTTTTGTTAACACTCAATGGCTGAAGGAGGAGAAATGGATTTAGGAGTTACTGACTTTAATAACAAAGAAAGGAGGATGGACTTTGTCTTTAAGTGAAGGCAGCTGTGGTTAGTGAACTGCTTTTGTTTTTACATCTGCAGTAGCGTTTCTACCGTGTTCATTTGTCTATCGTGTAGTTTTTATGAATACTATGAATGGCTCGTGCTCTAGCGCTGCAGTGTTGCTGGGTAATCACATTGATTCTGACTCGTCCCTTAATGACGAAGCATCCCGTCATCGCGGGGTTATTTCGGACATTTGATTCTCTGTTTGAATCAGTAGGGAACAGCTAACTGCTGTTGTTTCCCCGCTAAGCTAGTTAGCTTAGCCTCCCTGAACACACGCGGGCCTCAGCTGTTTTTTGTTATTGTTCCGGGTTCAAAAGGTCGTTGTCTGTTACGTGAAACAGTCCACCAAAAACATCATATTTCCCACAATTTAAGCTTCTGCATTTTCCAAATGCACTAGTATTATTCAAACGTATTGTTCGGGTCGTAAGCCTCGTACCGAACGGTTTAATACGAATACGTGTATTATTACACCCCTAGAAACAAATAACCACAGATGTGGTTATTACAGCTGTGGTTGTGATTATAATGAGCTTATTAGGAGATAGCTCAAGTGTAGGACAGCACAGAAGGCCCAGGTATAAAATGTACGGCCCGCCACTGCCAAAGAGACATATAATGACTACAAAGAGACTCAAAACAACAACAAATTGTTACAAAATGACTACAAAGAGACATAATACAACTACAGAGACTCCAAACAACCACAAAAGCTTTAAAACAACCACAACGAGATGTAAAGCAACCACAAAGACACTCAAAACAACCACAAAGAAACTTAAAACTACTACAAATATACGTAAAACGACTAGAAAAAACAACCACAAACGTTTTACAATGACTACAAAGAGATGTAAAACAACCACAAAGACACGTAAGACGACCACAAAGAGACATAAACCTACAATAAAGAGATTCACAACAACATACGTTTTAAAACATCTACAGAGAGACTCAAAACAACAACACAAGTTTTGAAAACAACCACAAAGAAGTAAACAATAATTACAAAGAGGCTTAAACAACCACAAAAGTTTTAAAACGACTCCAAAGAGACGTTTGAAACGTGAAACAACTACAACGAAACGTAAACCTATAAAGAGACTAAAACAACCACACAAGTTAAAAGAAAACCACAAACAGATGTAAAACGACTACAAAGAGACGTCAACCGACTACAAAGAGACTCAAACAACAACAAAAGTTTTAAAACAACTATAAAGAGAATCTAACTCTTTCCTATATTTCTCCAGCTCTATAGATCTATAGTTCTATGGTTCTATACTACTTCCATGAGCCCACATGCTGTACAGGACAATAACTAAACAGACCAAAGAGAACCAAGAGACCAGAGTGAAGAAGTGTCTGATCCACTGGTCACACTGGAAACATGGTGGACAGAAGAAGCTGATCACGTGACAGAGACTCTTCTCTGTAAAACTAAAGACAGATAAGCCATCAGTAAAGCTCCACCTCTTCCTGTACGCAGATATACACCGAGGACAAAACACAGACACTCAGACGGGCAGAGAGACGGGCAGAGAGACGGGCAGAGAGACGGGAGAGAGACGGACAGAGAGACGGACAGAGAGACGGGAGAGAGACGGACAGAGAGACGGGAGAGAGACGGACAGAGAGACGGGAGAGAGACGGGCAGAGAGACGGGCAGAGAGACGGGAGAGAGACGGACAGAGAGACGGACAGAGAGACGGGAGAGAGACGGACAGAGAGACGGGAGAGAGACGGACAGAGAGACGGGCAGAGAGACGGGCAGAGAGACGGGAGAGATACAGGAGAGAGACGGGCAGAGAGACGGGAGAGAGACGGGAGAGAGACGGTCTACCTGGACGTCATGGATCACCTGTTGATGCTTCTGCTGCTGTTGTGGAGCTCAGGTAGCACTCTTTTAGAGATGATGTGTTTTATTACAATATTACTGTTTTATCTTTAAATCAGAGAACACACACACACACACATACACATACATACATACACACACAAACACATACACACTCACACAGACACATGCACAGACAAACACACACCCACACTTACACACACGCACACAAACACATACGCACACACACACATACACACAGACACAAAAACACGCACATACACACAAACACACACAAACACACACATACATACACACGCAAACACACGCACACACACATACACACATATTTTTATGATCAAACCAAATATGATAACCCTGCTTTTTTTGTTTTCATTTAAAATAATCATATTTATATATATATATATATCATCATATTTATATATATATAGCTACATATACATACCAGTGACTTCCTGTCTGGGTCGATGTGCTCTGTGCAGCTTGACGCGACTTCAGCGCGGGTCCGTCAAACATAGACTCTCGCGCGCCCCCTTCAGTGAGGCAGAGGTACTGTTGGCCTCCCCTCTGTGCTCTTTCTCTGCGGTTTCTGTCAGATCAGCAAGACTAACTCGGTTCTACACATACGTGAAATACATGACCTGTTCTATGGAAAGAAAGGACATACTGTGTAATAAAAGCGTCTACAAATATTACAGTGGTGACAAACAATGAGAGAGCAAAAGGCACGCGCTCAACCCAGTTTGTGAGGGATTGCACAATCAGAGATGACGCACAGCTCGCGTGTCTCCTCTCTGTTTGAACAGGACGTGCGCAAAGTCAGCGATGTTGATTATAAAAATGCTTGAAATGATTGGAATCATACAGAAGTTACATTTATAACACAGATCAGTAGAGAAATATTAATATTTATTTTATGTTATTATGTTTTTTTAATTTTCATGATGGCAGGTGAGGCTCTGCCTCCAGTGACCGCACGTCCCTGATACATACACATATATTAAAACAATGATGGTAATAAAGTGACACTTAATATAATTAAATAGATTTTAAATTATACAAATTTGATAAAAAAATATTGAATAAATTCACAAAATTTAAACTAAAATAATAAGTATATCCAAATCAATTTCTCAAGCAAAACTGATTTATATTTACTTAGGATCTGAGCAAAAGTACTTTTGATTTACTCAATATCTGAGTGAACTTTGTATTTACTAATCCTCTGAGGGAGATTGATTTATATTTACTGATTATTTGAGTGAAATTGATAAAAGCTGACTAAATATCTGGATAAACGAGCAGTCACGCTGCCAATATTCTCAACTACACAGTTAAAGATGCTCAGAGGTGAATTTAATGATGAAATATTATACGAAACTTATAGAAAACGTTGTTGTGTTTCTGTGCTGCGTTGCTGCTCAGCCCCCCTCTGGTATCTTCGGACCGGGTCGCCTACCTTTGGACTACTGGAACAAATAATAAGCTCACTCTCCTTCCGCCTTAGCTAGGCTAACGTTAGCATATAGCAGACACCTGTAACGACTGGAAGGGTGTAGCCAATCGGAGGCAGAGGAGGGGGCGGGTCTTCCCACAAGGCATTGTGGGTAGATGCGCCCAGCGAGTCATGACAGTCTTTCCCATCAGAAACGTGTCAAAGAAACAAGACAGCAGTCATTTTGTTCATGTTGTCAGTGGATTCATTTGAGACTTTGTAGTGAGTAACAGACAGATGACGTCCTACAGAGCACATAGAAGTAAGACAACCAGCCTGAGAGAGAGGTTTAGTGTAGAACCTGTGCTATGGACGGGAAGCTAATGGCCCGGCTCATCCACAGTGACCTCTGTGACCCACGTATGCATCCTGTCCCCTCCATTTACTGCCTGATAATAATCAATATAACATGTTGTTATCATCAGCAGTAGTTAGCAGCATCGTGTTCCAGCCACTGGTGGGAAACACTGGAGACCCCTCACGGATGCAGCAAGTATAAATCACTCTTAAGGTTGTGAAAGGAGGGAGTGTTTAGGAGAGGAGACAAGGACAGGTTTACAGAGTCTCAGCACAGGTTCAGCCATGAGGAGAGAGATGCTAAACAACTGTACTCAGAGAAACTTCAACAGCAGTTCTCAGCTAATGACTGCTTCTGTCTGAAAGGTTCTCACACTGAAGTGTACTCACGCAGCACGATGCTTGTTGTGATTGTATGTGATGGTGTGTGTGTTGGAAACGTTTGGATGTGAGCTGCTGTCTTCTTCGTTTTGGACATTTCTCTTTTTTTAGCCCCTCCCCTCAGGATGCTCTGCCTTCTGAGGGGAGGGGCTACATAATAACTACAAATTAAATTAAGAATTAAACAAATTATCACAAATGTTTCTTGTTTTTGTCTTATTGTCATAACAAATGTGAACCTTTAATCTACTCTCGTGTGATTGGCTGAAAAGGAAGGAGGCGTCTAACAAACAGTCCTGTTTTTAAATGCAGGTTCAACTGTCTGAATATAAATGTAACAACATCCACATAAGTTTTACATGAAGATTGCAAATACATTTAAAAACAGATATTTGTGTATTTCTTTTACATTTACTATAAACAACAAATATGTGTCTATTTCTCCAGAACTCCAGGCTGAAGGAAATCACACATCAACAGGTAAATAGAGAAAGAAAAGAGAAACAAAGAACCAGTGAAGCAGAATCAGCTTCAAGTTTTAGTTTGATATTTTATTAATTAAATTAATTTATTTTACTGACGACTCTCTTGTTTCTGTTCAGAAGCTGTCAGGTTGGTGGGAGGAGTCAGTCGCTGTGCAGGATCACTGGAGCTGAAACATGAAGGAGACTGGAGACCAGTATATGACTCTGACTGGACCCTGAAGAAAGCAGCTGATGTCTGTAGAGAGCTGGACTGTGGCTATGTTGTTTCCACCAGATGGAGAAAGAAGTCCTCAGTGAAATCTATGTGGAGGATCGATTATCACTGTGATCGCCCTGGATCTGATCTGAGAGATTGTTTAAGTTCCATCATCGTGGATCTCATCTGCTCAGGTAAGCCCATCAGTGACATCATCATCTATGACAGTAATGTATCCAGGTGGACACACACACACACATCAGCTAGAATGGCAGCAGACTTGTCTGATGAGCGGCTGCCTCAGTAAATCAGGTGCTGAATGCACCAAGACATCTTTATATATGAAACCTCCATGTCTGCTGCTCCAGGAGTCCTCTGGGCCGACCACCAACCAGCCTGAAAAGACTCCTCCTTCAGCTCCACAGCTTTCTTATTCACTGGTTTCCACCAGCAGCTTCTTTGGTTTCCAGCATAACAGGCACCAATGACCTACTGGACACAACTTAGAGCAGCTCAGCTCAGCCGGGCGCTCGTCAGTATCTCCACACCGTCCTTCAGCCTGGACACTCCTTAAGGAGAGAGTCCAGCCCCATCTCTTTACATTTCAGGGATCATTTTATAAACAGATTTATATTCTGGGTCACAGATCTTCTCACAAAAATAAGACAGAATGTTATTTAGTGTCTGGTGCAGTGGCGGCTGGCCGATAGAGGGCCATGGGGCGTGGCCCCTCCTTGAGCCTCAAAAAATAATAATAATAATAAATTATACAAATTGTCAATATTTGTGTTTTTGAAATATGGAATGTACCCAGTAATATTTGTAAAATATGATATATGTGTAAAATATATGCTCCCTGCTCGTCCTCTCCGCTCGTCTCAGCAGCGCTGGGGCCATCGAGGAACGGCCCACAGGAGGCGGGTCTATGAAGCAGTTCAGCCAATTGCTGATTCAAGACATAAATGAGTGACATACAATTTAGCCAATCAGCGTCCTCAAATAGATTCAGCTCGGGTCGCGCGTCCTCATCAGGAGAAGTCTCTCCAGGCGAGCGCGAGCGCCAGCGCGAGCACTCCTCCTCCAAGACCCGTTTGAGAGGAGAACTTTGAGGAGAAACTTCAGTCAACGAGCTGATCCCAGATCAGCCTGACCTCACAGTCAGACAGCAGACTGGCGGGAAAGGGAAGCAGTACATGAAGCTTCTCTAGTAGCTGTACACCAGACAGGTTAGGCTAACTGGATGACGTCATGCTCATAACTTACTTAGCTTTTTAAAACAACGAGGACAGATCCAGCACGGACAGTTAGGGAGTGAGGGATGAGGAGGTAAGGAAACATGAGAACACCAGGGTAGGGAGTGAGGAGTGAGGGATGAGGAGGTAAGGAAACATGAGAACACCAGGACACACATGGAGAACTCTGTCAAGATACATATCAGACAAAGTGAACATCTTTTCTTCTACATAGTTGTCCTCAGTCTCATCTGCTTAACGTGGTCATGGAGACATCAACATTTAATAGAGATGTTAAATTAACAGTGAAAACTCATCACAGCTTAATTTAACATCAGTATTCATAATTACACTTCATGTTTACTTCTCCTGATCTTTACCTCCTATAACAAGGTCCATAGGGGCATCTCAATACATACACATGTTCTATTGTATTATATTTTATATATAAATATATGTATGTGTTTTATATTATAGTGAATATTATTATATGATAATGAATAATATTATATATATATTATACTGAATTCCCTGTGAGGGAGACTAAAATAAGATGTCCTGACGTGTTTATCAAAGTGTTATTTAATGTTTTTTTTCATGTTGGAATAAATGTTAAATATTTAACTGCAAAGTAGTAATGCGTGTTTGATACTTTAATTATAAATCATTCTGGGATGTTTGCTGAAATTGGACGGCCCTACCTAGAACATGTTCCACCAGACACCTCTGGTCTTTTCTCTCTCTCTCTCTCTCTCTCTCTCTCTCTCTCTCTCTCTCTCTCTCTCTCTCTCTCTCTCTCTCTCTCTCTCTCTCTCTCTCTCTCTCTCTCTCTCTTCTATCTTCTATCATCTCTCCAGACTCTGTCAGGCTGGTGAATGGGACTAGTCTGTGCTCAGGCAGACTGGAGGTGAAGTCTAACCAGTCTAACCAGTCTAACCAGTGGTGGTCCTCAGTGTGTGAAGATGACTTTGACCAGCAGGATGCAGAGGTGGTCTGTAGGGAGCTTGGCTGTGGGGCTCCTTCAGTCCTCCAGGGGGCGCTCTATGGAGAAGTGGAGGCTCCAATGTGGACCAAAGAGTTCCAGTGTGGAGGCAATGAGTCTGCTCTCCTGGACTGTAGAAGCTCAGGCTCAGATAGAAACACCTGCTCACCTAACAAAGCTGTTGGACTCACCTGCTCAGGTAGAAGAGGAGCTGCAGCTTTGATCTGGTTCATTTCTGTTCTACTGAAACTCACTTTGTTCTTTTACTGACGACTCTCTTGTTTCTGTTCAGAACCTGTCAGGTTGGTGGGAGGAGCCAGTCGCTGTGCAGGAACACTGGAGGTGAAACATCTAGGAGACTGGAGACCATTATATTACTATGACTGGAGCCTGAAGGAAGCAGCTGTTGCCTGTAGAGAGCTGGACTGTGGCTCTGCTGTTTCTACCAGAAAGAGAGATGAGTCCTCAGAGAGATATGTGTGGAGGATCGACTCTGACTGTGTTCACTCTGGATCTGCTCTGAGAGAGTGTTTAACATTAGATTCCTCTTCCTCCATCGTGGATCTCATCTGCTCAGGTAAGCCCATCAGTGACATCATCTAGACATCATCTCTGACAGCAGTGTTTCCAGTATGTTCCTTCCTCTGTCACAGTGACAGTCAGTGGGTTTCCATTGGACTGAACTGTAAAGTTATCCAGGACAACGACACCCTGAAGTGTAGAGAGGTGGGCTGGTTTCTGGAAGCTTCAAACCCTCCATAGACTGCTGAGCTCCACCTGAGAGGACACACCTGTCTGTCTGTCTGTCTGTCAGACCTGTGACATCACGTCCTTATTCAGGGTCCATCTTGTTCAATGGAGTGTAAACATGAACTTTCATCATCTCTCTGTGTTTACAGACCTGCTGCTTCAGCCAATCATCACTGTGTCCTCCTCAATGTACGGGGTCTCCGAGGCCCAGCAGCAGGGGGCTCCGGTGCTCAGGCGCTCCACCTTCACCATCTGCTGCTCCATCCAGCCACAGTACCCAGGAGGCTCCTTCCACCTCACCTTCACCTCCTCCAACTCAGCAGACAACTACACCCAGCCTGCTGTCAATCACTCTGCCCACTTCCTGTTTCCTGCTGCAGAGCCCGCCCACCAAGGAAGCTACAGCTGTGTTTATCACCTCTATGTTTTCAATCATAACTTCTCCTCTGAGAGCCGTCTGCTCTCCATCACTGTCTTAGGTAAGCTGACTGTTTACATGCAGGTTTGAAGATGATTGGTCCAAACTGACTGAAGATGATCAGCTGACCACAGAGTCCATGTTGTTTCTGGAATGACACTGTGACTCCTGTCATTGTGTTACACATGTCATATAGTAACCAAACCTCAACACAGTCTATTAAGGCAACAGCTCACAATCTACTGTAGGACAGAGCAGGTTTGGTTACCAGGACAACTCTGGTTCTCTGAGAACTGAAGCACCTTCTGACGTGACCAATCACAAAGCTCCACTGTCACCACATCAGTCATAACACCCCTTAGCCCCCAACTCGCCATTTTAAAGTGTAGTTCCTCCACCAATCAGAAGCAAGAAGGGCGGTGTGCTCCGATACCTCACTCAGAGAACCAGGGTTATCCTGGAGACCAAACGTTGAGACGGTCGTTAATAATAGCGATTACGCTTTCAATTGACTCTTCACTAAGTCCCGCCCCTCTAGCGCTGACTGGCCAATCACAGTGTAGCATGAGCCAGCTCTGACCAGGAGCTCTGGTGATGAAAACAGGACATATGTGATGACATCATCGTAACATGAACCCAAGACTAACCTGCATTCTCTCTAGTGTCCACCAGGGGGCGACTCCTCTGGTTGTATAGAAGTCTATGAGAAAATGACTCTACTTCTCTCTTGATTTATTACCTCAGTAAACATTGTAAACATGAGTTTATGGTCTCAATCTCTAGTTTCAAGTCTTCTTCAATACAGCATGATGTTCATTTAGTACATTATGGTCCATTTAGAGTCACACAGACCATAAAGCAGGCGACGTGATGTTGAGTGATGTCGTGTGATGTGATGACTGTCCATGTGTTTGTTCAGATCCAACTCCTCTGATCATCAAAGCCATCGTCCTGCCGCTGGCTCTGCTGTTGCTGAACGTTGCCCTTTACTTCTACTGTAAGGTACGGACACACGTCTGTTGTTTAGACCAGCCACTGAGATGAAGCTCTCGCTCTGTGTTTAGTGAACTGAAGACAGGACTGTGCTGTCATGTCTCTGCAGGCCAACAGGGGGCAGATGCCGTGCAGACAGAAGAACACTGAGCTGGTTCGTTATAAGCTGGGTGTTCCTGCAGCTGAAGAAGAAGAAGAAGGAGCTCAGGGAGCAGAGTAGCTCCTCCAAGGAGCTCATCTCACATCCAGATGGTTTCTACCACACAACCACCACCAGCTCCCTTTGATACGCATGTTCCCTTAAACCAGAAGGCTGAATATGATCTCACATTATTATAGCCCGTCTGTCTTACTCTCAACAATGTGTTGGTCTCTCCATACCTTCTGACTTCCTGTCTGTGGCTCTCAGCTCCAAGCCCATTGGTTCCCGCTGAAGACGTGAATCTTTAAAAGCACCTCACAGATATAAAGCTTCATTTAAAAGTAGACTTGAGAGCAGGTTTACCAGAGTCCAGTCAGAAACCAGAGACTATCAGGAACAATGTTAATGTGATGTATTAGAATAAACATGAAACACTGACATACTGTATATCTTCTACATTCTGTAGAACGATACTCAATGTTGACAATCTGTTGCTGTTTGTCCTTTAAAAGTATAATGAACTTCACGACTTCACTTATTGTAGTGAGCAACATGTTGGCAGCAGGACAACATGTTGCTCAAAGATAATCACAATAATACAAATAGGAACAACGTCCCGCTGTGATCAGCCCCTAAAAACTCATTTATTTGAGATTCAGACATTTTACTATTTTGCTCATTGTTGTACTTCTTGATTTTACTTAATTTAGTAA
Source organism: Anarhichas minor (assembly GCF_050575085.1). Classification (NCBI taxonomy): domain Eukaryota; kingdom Metazoa; phylum Chordata; class Actinopteri; order Perciformes; family Anarhichadidae; genus Anarhichas; species Anarhichas minor. The sequence continues at coordinate 962,367 of NW_027466514.1, forward strand.
TTAAGGATTTTACTTATTTTTCATAATTAAGGATTTTGCGTTCATCATAAGAACATTGTAATCATTGATTTTGCTTGTTTTTTATAAGTAGAGGGATTTAGGATATTACTTATTTCATGAGATTTCTGCTTGAATTTATTCATCTTAAAGTTAAGGATTTTGCTTATTTCTTAAGAACATTGTCATTATGGATTTAGCTTGTTTTTATAATCAAAGATTTTGCTTATTTCAAAAGAATTTTGCTAATTTTTGTTCTTCGTTAATTGATTTCATTTTGTAATTAAGGAATTTAAAAAATAAATAATAAAGGATTTTGCTTAAATCATGAGCGTTTCGCTTGATTTTGTAATTAACGAAATTACCTTTTTCATTAATATTTTGCTTATTTTGTACTTCATGAATTTACAATATTATGTAATTATGGGTTTTTCTTATTTCATAAGTTTATTTCATTTTCTAAATAAGGATTTTGCATATTTCATAAGAACTTTGCTTTTTGTTGTTCTTCAGTATTTTCATTACTTTTGTGCAAAAAGGATTTTGATACAAAATATCTTCCTAATCAAGCAATCATGGGCGAGACTGTGGCTAAGTGGATAGCAGGGCTGTCTTTCAATCAGAGGGTCGGTGGTTCGATCCCCGCCTCCGGCTCTGCTAGTCGCATGTCGATGTGTCCTTGAGCAAGACACTTAACCCCGAAATTGCTCCCGTAGCTGTGCCTACGGTGTAGAAATGTGATAGAATCTGATCTGAATTGTAAGTTGCTTTGGATAAAAGTGTCTGCTAAATGACTGTAATGTAATGTAACAATCTGAATTAAATATGAACACATATGTAAAACTAAACACACATACTTGTACTGCACAGATACATGTAGTACTAGTACTACTTTAACAAAGTACTTTAAGGGTTGTTGAACTCGGGTCCAGTCGGATCATTTCTGGACGTGGAACAGACAACATGTGACCCTTTAACAACCAGAACCAAACCTGAGCGTCATTAGAAGGACTTTAAACTCACATGTGCACATCTGTGTTCAGATATGTGCACATGATCAGTTTCCATGTGTCCACACAGAGAGATGAAATGATGAAGATCACTGTGATAAATGTATCTCTATCATCTGTGTTCAAAGAAAACTAAACCAGTTTAATAAACTATGAAACTCTGTGAATGAGCTGACTTTAACAGATTGTAAGTAATAACCAAAGCCTTGACGTTGTTGGGAACGAAAAGGAGCGTGTTTCATATCAGGCCACATATCAGCTGTTATCACAATACATGCACAAAGTAATCACAGACAGCTGCTCTTTAAAGTATAACAGAGTTTATTAAGTTCCAATAATAATGATCTAATCAACTAATATCTAAAACTAACAACTATCTAAAATCAACAAACTGTGGAAAGGGGGGAGAGAGAGAGTGAGAGAGAGAGAGAGAGTGTGTGTGTGTGTGTGCATGCATGTAGTGTGTGTGTGTGGGGGGGGGGTAGAGGTGAGAGAACAGCTTCAGACAAAGTATGATGTAATCTAAAACGTGGCTATGTCACGTGGGACTACACGTTGAAGATAGCTTTAAAACTATCAAACTGGAGTCTGCACGTGAAGATATCGCGAGACCACAAAATGGCGCGAGACTCTAAAATGGCGAATACAGAGGTCACACCATAATCCACCAATCCATTTAAACATCAAATGCAAATTTTCCAAAAAGAAATGCCATACTCAAGACTTCAGTTTGATGCTACACAATGCACTTTAAATAATAATAATAATAATAATGAACTTTATTTATAAAGCACTTATCTTAACAATGCTACAAAGTGCTTCACAATAAGAAAATAAAATAACAATAGAAATTCACACTGTAACAATGAAAGTGTGAAGCATTAAGAGACGTCTGACTGTTGTCCCGGTGCGTTTGGGTCCTTGCAGGGTCTCTGCAGGCGGGTACGAGCCCGTGGTGATAGAGAGCCATTAAACCGGCGGACACGTCGACCCGAGGACGGACGGATCGTCCTGTCTTCTGTCTCGCTGCTGGTTTTTCCTGGAACTTCAGCCGGTCTGACGCCGTGAGGGGAGAAACACCTCGTCAGTTTGCACTTTATGTGAAGTGTGTCTGCACTCCGTTCAGCTGCTTGTTGAGGCCGACCCATGTGTGAGACTAAATATCTTAAAGTTACAATAAAAGGAGTATGTTTCAGTACAATCATGCAGGTGTTGAAAAGTATTCAGATTATTTTACTTTTGTGATTCTCTTCCTCCAGCAGAAGAGGACGCTCTGCACAACATCATCATTATTAGTAGTATGACTTTAGCAGAGATGCTCTGCAGATGGCAGCAAAACTGCTCTTTTTGCAGAGTTAAAACCTTAAAACCAGACGTTTAACATTCAGCAGCAGCTTCTTTTCGTTCATTATTACCTTAATATTGATAGTGAGATATATATAATATATATATATATATATATATATATATATATATATAAAATATATATATATATATACGTATATATACTGTAGGCTATATATATATATAAAGTGTATTCACATGGACTAAAGATGGCGCTGTTGAGTTCTGACTAAGTTTTACTTCTGAAATATCAAAATCATTTGTAGTTTTCTGGGAAACAAAATGTGTCAGAAAAAAAGCAGCGGTGGAAGAAGTACTCGGATCTTTTACTGAAGTAAAACTAGCTATAAACAGCGTAGTAATACTCTGTTACAAGTAAAAGTCCTGCATTCAAACTCTTAAGTAAAAGTACTAGTATCAAAATATACAAGTACCAAAAGTAAAAGTATTCATTTTGGCCATTTTCATTAAAAAAATATGAATAATTTATAACTACTGATGCATGAATGTGTTCATAACTTTAATGTTATAGTTTGTCAAGCTGGGGTTCATGTCCAAACAAATACATCATCCCTTTATTTGTTGATTATATTTAGTATTAATAATCTGAATCTGATACGTAGCTATAGATAGTGGACTAGAAGTAGTTCTGTAAAGGAGCACAAAAAATAAGTATCTCATAAGTACAGTACTTGAGTACTTAGTTACATTGATTGCACCACTGGAAAAAGAGCTGTTCAAAAGTATATTTCAACTCTAATGTAATATGTAGGCTACTAATGTACTAATAATAATTATAATATTAATATTATTAATATTAATAACAATAATAATACGAATAATACTAATAACAACATCAACACGATTATTATTATTAATAATACTATTAATAACCAAAAAGCATCTTTATAGTAGCAAAAACAAGAGGTAAAAACTAGGTATTTATCTCAATGACTAAACCTTCAAGAGTGGGTTTGGTCAATAATATTAATATTAATAATAATAAAATAATAATAATAATAATTACCCAAAAGCATCTTTATAGTCGCAAAAAACAAGACAAAACAATAGACAATGAAGTATTTATTTAAGTGAATAAATCTTCAAGATGAGGTTTGGTCTTCAGAGTCTCTCACTACACATTCTTGGTTTACCTGCACAGGTGCTTTCACTTAATTACACTAATTAGAGTTTGCCCTCACAAACTGCAGAGTTTATCCGACACCATATTGGCCTTCTCTTTTCATCCCTTATTGATTGATTGGAAGTGCAGTTGGTGGTGCAGAGGTCAGTGAATATATGAGTTTTCTCTTCTGTATTTAAGATATATTTCTGCTCAATAATATCCAGGTGTAGTTGTTTTTAAACGCTGATAACGGTGATGTAACGTGATGGTAATTATATGCTAATTGAGGCTAACACTCACTTAATGTTAGCTAGCTAGTTAGCCGAAGCTAACTGGTGCTGCGCTAATGTAGCAGCTAAGTCTCTCTCTTTCTCTCTCTCTCTCTCTCTCTCTCTCTCTCTCTCTCTCTCTCTCTCTCTTTCTCTCTTTTATATATTAATGTTAAGTTTACATATTTTCGAAAAGTTAAGAGAAGCTAGCTATATTCGTTATTATGTGTTTTTTATTTAGACGCTAGCTTACTTAGGTACATTAGCTTAACAGAGCTAACGTTATACTCTGGGGCTGGAAGTATCATACATTTAGTACTGTAGCCTACGTTTGATGTACTGCTACCATATATTACTACTCCACTACGTTTCAGAGATAAATATTGTACTTTATACACAATGATCCACTGAGCCACTCTGCATTCTCTAGTACATTTTTGTGCTAATACCTGTATACTGTCTTATTGCTACTTCCACCATTGTACACAATCTACATTTTCACGACATGTTTGGCACACGGAAGTTTACTGCCTGCTATAGCAGTCAGCAAAAAAAAAAAAAAACCCCCGAAAAGACAATCTGTTTCACACTATTTATCATTTTCTATTGCTCGGCAGACTTGTGGTTGGCACCTTAAGGCGATATCAAAGATATCATTACAGCTCTGCTCTATGTAGCGTTAAAGTGTAGGAGCGTTCCTGTATGTCATGAGTCAAGAAACACCGGTTACTGGTTAACACCAGTAGGCTGCTGTGATTGACAGTTACAGTGAGATGAGACGTGTGAGCGCCACAGAGTGTGTGGTTGAAACTTTCCTCAAATGAAGAAGCAAACTGAGGAGATTTATTAGTTTCCAAGTGGGAAAAATGGAACATTGTTCGTGTTGTGAAGCCCTCCGTCGACATCAATATACAGAAACACTTAAAGTGCATTAAAAGGAAAAATGAAAGTAGTAGTTGATGGTTTAACATGTGGGGCAGACATGACAAACAGTTTCTGCATCACTGCAGTTACAACAGGAGTTCTGCACCAGTAGTTCTCACTATTATTTCCATGAGAGTTATACTGGAAACCAGTGACAGAAGAAGTATTCAGATATTTCAATAAAAGTACTGATACCACACTGAAAATACTTGTTTACAATTAGAAGTCCTGTGTTCAACACCTTAAATATAAATGTACTGAAAGTAAAAGTAATGATTGATCAGTGAAATGTTTTACTATCATATCTGATGTTCAGGATTAATATTACTGCTGCATTAATCAACGTCAACACATAAAGGAACACTTCATCCTTCAGTTTATCACAAACATTCAACATCAACACATAAAGGAACACTTCATCCTTCAGTTTATCACAAACATTCAACATCAACACATAAAGGAACACTTCATCCTTCAGTTTATCACAAACATTCAACATCAACACATAAAGGAAACACTTCATCCTTCAGTTTATCACAAACATTCAGCATCAACACATAAAGGAAACACTTCATCCTTCAGTTTATCACAAACATTCAACATCAACACATAAAGGAAACACTTCATCCTTCAGTTTATCACAAACATTCAACATCAACACATAAAGAAAACACTTCATCCTTCAGTTTATCACAAACATTCAACATCAACACATAAAGGAAACACTTCATCCTTCAGTTTATCACAAACATTCAACATCAACACATAAAGGAAACACTTCATCCTTCAGTTTATCACAAACATTCAACATCAACACATAAAGGAAACACTTCATCCTTCAGTTTATCACAAACATTCAACATTAACACATAAAGAAAACACTTCATCCTTCAGTTTATCACAAACATTCAACATCAACACATAAAGGAACACTTCATCCTTCAGTTCATCACAAACATTCAACATCAACACATAAAGGAACACTTCATCCTTCAGTTCATCACAAACATTCAACATCAACACATAAAGGAACACTTCATCCTTCAGTTTATCACAAACATTCAACATTAACACATAAAGGAACACTTCATCCTTCAGTTCATCACAAACATTCAACATCAACACATAAAGGAACACTTCATCCTTCAGTTTATCACAAACATTCAACATCAACACATAAAGGAACACTTCATCCTTCAGTTTATCACAAACATTCAACATCAACACATAAAGGAACACTTCATCCTTCAGTTTATCACAAACATTCAACATCAACACATAAAGGAAACACTTCATCCTTCAGTTTATCACAAACATTCAGCATCAACACATAAAGGAAACACTTCATCCTTCAGTTTATCACAAACATTCAACATCAACACATAAAGAAAACACTTCATCCTTCAGTTTATCACAAACATTCAACATCAACACATAAAGGAAACACTTCATCCTTCAGTTTATCACAAACATTCAACATCAACACATAAAGGAAACACTTCATCCTTCAGTTTATCACAAACATTCAACATCAACACATAAAGGAAACACTTCATCCTTCAGTTTATCACAAACATTCAACATTAACACATAAAGAAAACACTTCATCCTTCAGTTTATCACAAACATTCAACATCAACACATAAAGGAACACTTCATCCTTCAGTTTATCACAAACATTCAACATCAACACATAAAGGAACACTTCATCCTTCAGTTCATCACAAACATTCAACATCAACACATAAAGGAACACTTCATCCTTCAGTTCATCACAAACATTCAACATCAACACATAAAGGAACACTTCATCCTTCAGTTCATCACAAACATTCAACATCAACACATAAAGGAACACTTCATCCTTCAGTTTATCACAAACATTCAACATTAACACATAAAGGAACACTTCATCCTTCAGTTCATCACAAACATTCAACATCAACACATAAAGGAACACTTCATCCTTCAGTTTATCACAAACATTCAACATCAACACATAAAGGAACACTTCATCCTTCAGTTTATCACAAACATTCAACATCAACACATAAAGGAACACTTCATCCTTCAGTTTATCACAAACATTCAACATTAACACATAAAGGAACACTTCATCCTTCAGTTCATCACAAACATTCAACATCAACACATAAAGAAACACTTCATCCTTCAGTTTATCACAAACATTACAGATGCCTGGACTTCCTCACTTCTGCCTCTAGGAGAACATCGAAGTTCTCCATTTTCTCCGCCTCTTTCCGTGTCCGCGTAGCAAGAAAGTGTCGATGTGCACCAAAAGGCGAAAAATCCGATGCACGAAACCCTGCGAAGCTTTAGAAAGTCGAATCATCTCACTTGTATGTTCGACGTTTGACGCTTCTCATCCCATATTCCCACTAATCGCCCAAAACTGGTGTTATGAACTCCCAAAAAAATGATCGAATAGCTCTGTAATGTACCGTGTTACAATTCATATCACACACATATCAGTTCACATACGACAACGATGTTGAGCGAAGCATAAAAGTAACTGGATTTCTTTCAGCTAATTTCTGCCTGAAATGTACTGTTCTATGTCATCAGCATAAAGTAGTATATAAAAAAATACAGTCATCTATTTTAACCCCCAGTTTGTGAAATTCAGGGGTTTCTTTTGTTGGTAGACAAGATGTGTTTCTCCTTCAGAGGCTGGAGTAGTACCCTCAACATGCCAATAATAGACTGCAGAGTCAGTTCATGCGGTGAAGGACACGCTGCCACTCAAGAGGAAGCACTTGATAGGGATTTGTTTCTTTTTCTCTGCTTTAGTTTTGCTTCTGCAGCAACACTAAAGTCTCCACAGAAGTCCTTTAAGTTTCGTCTTATCTTGAAAATGAAGAGAAACTAAGCAAAGTCTGTGTTTCTTAGGATTGGTCTAACGGTCAAAGGACAATAAATTATTGGGGTTTTAAAAGATACAAGATCTTTTAGGCTGATCTGTAGTCTGAAGACAGTCTTGATTTTGCTTCAAGAAACCCAAAAACAAACAAATATATTTCATAGAAATAAAGAAAAGTTAGTGGCTAACTTGCAGCCATGTTTCTGTGGTAGCAATCAATGACACCAGTGTGGATTAAGAAATGAGGGAAGTAACTTTTAGAGAAAGTTTAATACAACAGTGACGACATCGGTACTGAGTCCTGCCACATTAAGAAGCCACAGCAGCTCAGCTCTGCACAAATCTGCTCTGATTGATTTTATAATTAAAGTTCTAGTATTGTTACAGTCATCACTGAATTTCCCAGTAAAATGTCCTTTTAACTGTTTAATTCTTCTACACGAAGCAAACATTTTCTGTTTTATGCAGTCGCTCTTTCAAGTTTTTATTTTGAAAACAGTCTTAATTTACAGAGAATTCATGATAATTTAGATTATCAAGATATATTTAGATAGTCAAGAACTAGACGACTTTGTGCAAGTAATGAATTTATATGTCTATGTGATTTTAAATTGAAAAGTTAAAACTGATCCATGAAATTTCTTGACAAAACCCTGAAACATTCTGCTGTACAGATGAGCAAAAATTAGGAACGGCTGTTTGATTTCCACTTGTTTAGTTTGCCAGCTTTGTCACAAAAGCCTGGAAAAAAAGGCACAATGTTTATTTAATTTCAGATTTTTTTCCAGTACGACATCCTAAATGTTTCTGTCAGTGATTTCTCTGTTGTTTGAAAAGCTATATCTTACATTCTGGGCCCGGCTTGTATGGAAGTATGGTGTCCTGTAAGGCCACGTGAGCTGTGCATTGCATGACACAATAACGAAAATTTAATTAATTTTTCTCTCTGAAATCTGACTATTAGATCGATATAAATCAGTCAAAAGCTAACTTTGTGGAACTGGAGCCTGACCTCAGATGACTTTATTTCTCTGGCAGGCTTTTATTCTGAAATCTCATCTAGACGATCCATCTTCCACATTCACTTCCACTAAGCTGCTCTGTTACTGTACATTTCCCTCAAAAATAAATGGTTTTCACACTGTAATAAGAAGTGTCAGTGTTGCTCATGTGTGCAGCATCAATTCCAGGATTAACTGCATAAAAGCGTTATCAGCTTTCACACTTTATGCTCTGATCTCAACAGTTTCCTGCTTAGTACCGAGTCGGTGTGAAGTATCATTTCTGTGCAAATGCATATGTGTGATTGACTCAGGAAAAAACGAATTACAGTATCACTTTCCCCTCTTTCCTTCTTACTTTCTTTTTCTTTTCTGTTCAGCTACAGTCCGCTCCCTCTGGTCACCTGCAAAAGGTTGATAGAGGGATTTATATTGTGATCTACTCTCGTGATGATTGTGTTTCAGTTAATATTCAGATAATTGCACAAAATTAAAAATCAAACTCCTCACGTTCTAATCTTTAATTTAGCGTTTTTGCTGCCAAATCAGTCCTCTGAATAAGTCAGCACAGCTGATCAGGAATATATTTTAACCAATCAGAATCAACTTAATGGAAATAGAAGTTGATTAGTTTTGTCTCAGAAAAGCTGAACTACAACTTTATATGTTTTAAGCCCTGATTCTGAACCATTGAGTCATTATTCATTAATGGTTCAACCTATTTTGCTGAATTTAAATAGTCAATCTTAACCTGAATCTGTTTTTATATTGATCTTGTTGTGTTGCTACAGAATATTGGATGGTGCAACATAATGAGGCAATCTGAAGAAAACAGCTGTTTGATATCAAATCAGTGCAGACGATGGGAGGAGGTCAGTGTTGGATAAACTTAAACTTGAGGTTCAGTTCCCCAAAATAATTAACTAAAAGCTTGAAGTAGTTCATGAAATATTCCACATTAATGGAGATTAAGGGCCTTTGGCCACTAACGCCTTTTTTTCTTAACGCCAGCGTCATTTTTTCAATTGTTCCCAATGAGGAGAGAGGGAATGCGGCCGCCAAGTTAAAAAGCGCTGGTGATGTCACTGTAGTAAATGAAAGAGAAGCAATGTTTTGGCCATGTCAGTTTATCCTGACCTCATATGTCAGACAGACACCATCTAACAAAGACCTTGCTCTAACGTAACGGCTGTCAGATGTGCGACGACAAGCTCCTCGGTATAAAGTATGAAGCAGGCATCCTCCGGCTGGTGCTCGTGGTGAAAAAGCAATATGTTGTCAAGATATTGTTGTGGTAGAAAAGTGATTGGAGCGCTTTTCCCATTGAAAACGCTGAGAGGAACTCTACCCAGCGGCGCCACGTGGACCCAGGCCCAACACAGTGGTTGTATAAACCTGATCCTAACTTTATCTTAAACCTGCAAACAAAGGGCTTTTATTTAATTTGATGGCATTTTCAGTGGTGGAAGCACAAACAGTACCTCCATAGTTCTGGGGGATGACTGCAGTATTTTGAGGGCACGGATTACTAAATGCAGAGAACAAAAGTATATTTTGCACACAAATGACCAATTCAAGGTAATAATTTATCAAGTCAAATCTTATTTATAGCCCAATACCACAAAAGGCTTTACGAACTGTACAACACGGGTCACCCTCTGTATTTCTATGCACAAAATGCATTTCATGCCATCACATGTCTCCACTGCCACCATGCATGAATCTGAATATATTCTCCTTTAAACAGTAATTCATTTATTGCTTCACTACTTCATTGCCTGAGCTGGAGTATGTTCCTCTATGTTCCTCTTTGCCTTTATTGACCCGTTTATCCTTTGTTCCACATCGCTCCTCTCTGTTCACGTGTTTCTTTTTCACCTCTACTGTCAATTATCACATCTGAAACTAGAAAGGCACTCGGAGAGCGCAGACCTCCACCGAGGCCGATCTGCTCTAATAATCTAATATTTCATTGGGTTCCTCGTCGGCTCGTGCTACACCCTTCCACTCAGTTACATGAACATCTGGCCTGTAGTTCTTCCTGTAATCCTGCTGACAAACAAAAAACCTCTTTGTCAAAAGTAATAACATATCCTTCACATTTACATTTAGAATAAGGAACACCAGAACACCCCCTTGTAATATATCTATTTTGGAGCCTGATTAACTAGAAATATGAGTATTTAACAATAATATGCACGTAGAGCTCAGCCTCAGACTTTGACCCACTCGACTAGAATCACCTCATGATTGTTCGGGAGTCCCCAGCTTGATCCCCCCCCCCCCCCCCCCCCCCCCCCACAGAGTTTAGTATTTACTGTACATGACTGAGTTTATCTAAATATAATCTTAGAATATGCATCTCATTTTCATAAACAGGAACTACAGTCTAATTTTGGGGAGGGGGGGAATAAGATTCCCCTCAATTAATTACTTACCAGAAAAGGATGTGGTTATTAGTGGAGGACCTCCGAGGTGAAAACAGAAGTACAGTTTGCCCCAGTTTGGTTCCTGGTACTCTCCGGTGTCTCTGTTCCTGATTCTGGACCAGGTTAATCCCAAACTGGTGCAACTATACAAAGTCTGTCCTTGACCAAACTTATATCACTCTGATTTGGACTTGCCAACAAAAGTTGCTCTCCCGTCATGTGCTGATGCTGCTTCCAGACAGAATTAAAAGTTGTTCTTTTTATTGCAACCTGAGTGTTACATTTAAGTCAACAGCTGGAGGTAAATTCAGACACCCTCCAGCAAAATATGTAGATATTCAATTTAATTGAATTGAATTTAATTAAAATATAAAACCAGCTGCACATGCAGTGCATCCTCTTGTGGCTACAGTACATGGCAGTCTGGTCTGTTTATTTGGTGTCGTATATCTGTGTAGTATTTTTGTATTCTGTTTTCAGTCCCAGTACCGATGTATGTTTGAGTATCGGCCCATACTGATTTATTTAATCAATAAGCTGTGTGGAAGAGACTGAGTCATTCTTTTATGTGTAAGGAAACATCAGGTTTGACTTACACAATCTAACGTTGTAAAACTAAATACAACAAATAGATTCATAGATATAAATGCGCTGAATTGTCATTTATTAAGATAATGGTGTCCAAAACGAGATCGGCCCATTGTCCCAGATAACCGATCCAGCTGTTAGCGTCGGCATCGGTCCGATGCATCTCTACTTTGTGTGCAAATTCTGCTGTCATGGGGATGTTTTTGGGATGGAACTCGCATCGAAATACATATATTCTATCTAATTTACATATTTCCGTGCATAGTTTAGATAAACTGTTCCTTTATGTACTATACTGTTCTTTACTGTCTTTTCCTTTTTGATATCGGAACACTGGAGGTATTTAAATGTTATTACCACTGCCTCTCATATTACCATAAGTCATTCAGTCATGTCTGCTGGCATGACTTCACCCTCCCACCATGGTGTCAATGGGGTCTAGTATCCAACATTGTGCAGAATAAATAGTGAGTAGTAGTACCGTACACTATTGTGTTTTACAGTGATGGGTAGTGAAGGCTGGTTGATAGATCAGTAAAAATAGACCCTCAAAGAAACTCAAAGCTCACTCAGCAGAAAAACCCCCATAAAAAAGTCAGGATGCCACAATATTTACATTTAGATGTTTCAAGACGGTTCTCACTTCCGTTTTTTCCGCTTTATAAAGCCAGACTTCATTCACTCTCACATCACTCTCACATCACTCTCACATCACTCTCACATCCTCATTGTTGCTGAGAGATCAAAACAACCACCAAGATGACGAGCAAACCACTGCTGCTGCTGGCTGCACTGACTCTCTGCTGCTGCATCGCCTCTCTGCACGGTAACTATTCTGTTTGATGTATTCATAAACAGTTCATGAGTTGTCTTAAAATCTTCTTAACTCTGGAATCAGTTTGCTTTGTCTCGGTTTAGTTTTTTGGGAATTCGTACAACTTAAAGTTAAAGGAACAATGTCGTCTGCATAAAATTATGTTTTACTAATTTTAGGCAATTTATTATGCTTATTGATGTTTATGTTGCTTTCACACTAGATAAACTAAAGTTAACAAGACGGTGTCGTCTGCATATAATGATATTTTACTCATCTTAAGCTGGACAACACGAAGTGTCTAAACATTTTTAGGCACTCTAACAACACATTTTCTTTACATATTCATTTTGATATCTAACAAAAATAAAGTACAAAACCTTTAGTGTCACAGCTGTCAGTAAATAGTTATATTATGTTGTTAAAGTTCAATCTTCACGTTGGAAATTGTCCAAAAATATAAATCTTAATTCAAGGTCCACTTACTTGCTTTTTTCTGGACCTTTCAAGCATCTTGCCGTCTGTCTCAGCCAATGGAATTAGCTCATTAGCTCCTGACTGGACCTCGAGTTTTCTTTTTCATTCTGTTTTTCCTGGATTCCTCAGGGGTAACGTTTGTTGACATTTTGAGGCTGAGGTATAATATTTAAACATTATTTTTAATTTTTTCACAGCTCTTCCGACACAGGTGTGTCGCTGCATTCGGACCATCACTTCTCCGATCCCCATCACGGTCATCAAGCAAGTGGAGCTGATTCCTATTTCAGGACACTGTCGTCGGACTGAAATCATGTAAGTATTCAAGATTCAAGATGGATTCAGAGACTGCAGGACTGTTTAGTTACTCATTCATTGTTTATGATGTACGATAGTTCTGACTTACGTATATTTGATGTGAGTAGAGGTGAAAGTAGCAATATGTAAAAAAAATACTAGCCTAGCAATTTTACTTACACTTAATTACAAGTAAAATATTCCATATCAGACTCATAGTCAGCAGAATATATATAGTATATATAGTATAGTATATATATATAGAATAGTATCATTCAAAAGTTTAAGTATTCATCTTGCAACAGCCTTTTGGTGTTGTGATTTTGTCGCTGTTTGAGGTGCAACAATTTTACATACTGTGTTGTATTTTATCTGTCAAATGTTTTTTTTAATCGATCGATCGGGCTCTCGTGTCATGCGGTAGCTATGGAGTGAGAGCAGCGGGGCAGTTAGCTTAGCATAAACACTGAACGCAGTAGGAAACAGCTAGCTCTGCTCTTTCCAGCACCTCTAGAGCTCATTCTTCATTTTTTCTTTTCTTATTTTTGAACTTTGGAGGGAGTCCGGCTAGCTGTGTCCCACTGCTTCCAGTCTTTATGCTAAGCTAAGCTAATCACCTACTTCTGCACTCAGAGCAAAAGAGAACGTGCTGGTGACACAATGTGAGAATCTCTCTGCTGTTTAATAATAATAAAATATAACTCTTGTCTTTCTGCAGAATCACCCGGTGGAACGGCTCAAAAGTTTGTGTGAAACCGGATGCGAAGTGGGTCCACTCCCTGCTCAGCAATTTGCAAAAGTAATGACTTCATGTAGTCTTTATTTCTATCAGTGTGTTCTTGTACATCAACATGATTTTATACAAAACACTTTTATTTCACAATATCTCGATTAGATTAACACAGACAGCCTCTTACAGCTGAGGGTTTTATATAGTTGTAAACTGAATATCTGGGGAAAAGTCACAGTTTTCTCTTTTAAATGAACATTTTTCCCAAGTTTCTGACATTTTATAAACTAAATGATTGATAATGAAAATAATTGTTATAGTTGCAGCCTTTAACAGAACGTGTATGGTGGTGATCATGCAGATGTGTCGCTATATGTTTTATGTGTTTCTGACTTTAGTTTCCACACTTTTGAAACATTTTCAACAGATTCTATCAGTTTTTGTCAGCACCTTTTTGAAACTTTGAAGACAACAGTTTATTCACATGTGTTGAGCTTTAAAATATCAAAAGAAAAATGGACGCAAGTGTTGTGATTTTGAGAAACTCTTATCTTTTATCTCTCAAGTCTTTGTTGTCTTGTATTCTGTCCTTTCTAACAATTACAAACAAAAAGGTGTTTGTTTCTGACGGTGTGTATTTACTGGTGTTTCATTGTGTCTGAAGGACGAGATGTATCAGAGGAAGAGCTTCCTCTTGTGTTGGTCATCAGTTATTGACATAATGGTAATAAAAACTTTACTAGAATTCATGTAATACTGTATATTTTCTCGCTGGGTTATCATGTTGTCTCTGATCACCAAACATTAAGCTACTGTCTTCTTGATTACTTTCTGAATCACTGGTATTTACTCGTCTTTAAATGATTATTTTTTCTTTTCTTGTTTTAATTACTGTAAAAATGAGAACTCTGGCCCGACCACCACGTCATCCACTGCTTCCACAACTGACTTCTGATCTCACATTTTTACGTAAACATGGCTTCATTCAAGTCCATCCGGCTGTGAATCAACTGTAGGAGGAACGAGCCGCTGTCCCGCTTTAAAAACTACCTTCGTAGTTCAAATTTTAGACTTTTTTCTTGGCCTTTCTGGTGCTTCCCTTTTGGAAAAATGTTAATAATTACACAATAATACTGTCTTAGTGCTTCATCATATGCCTGAAGTACTGACACGTGATAGTAATACATTTTAACGGTGCTACTTTTAGTAAATAATGTGATATTAGGGTAATACTCAGTCTCTGAAATAAAAGCATTTTAAATGCGTTCATGTTTTCATTTCATTGTAAAAAGACTGTCTGAACTGTGAAGTAAAATTGAAGTTAAAGCATAAAACAGAATGCTTTCCTGTATATTTGACGACATAATGTGAATCCGATGTTCGCGGTGGTGCTGTAACCTCTTGACATGTCTGTGTTGTATCCGTGACTTGTCTTCTCATAAATAAATAAATCACAGACGAAGAGAATCTTGATAAAATGACTTGTTTATTGCCTTCAGGAGGTGGAGCGAGTCGGGGCCTCGTGTGGAGAGAGATGATACAAGTGCTGTTTGGTTCCAACATATTAAACACAGCTGTAGAAGTCCTCCATTCAGTCGATGAAATGTCACTTCTTCAACACAACAACAAACTCTTTCTGTACAAACAAGTGTTGAGAGACTTCTTAGGGCCCCAAATATCCACCGAGGCTCCGAAGAGTTCAACCAAATCACTTATTTGGATGAAAACAACCTTAAACCCAAATGTCAGATTTTTGGGGGAAACAGTTTTATTAATAATCCCCAAACAAAGTGTCTCATTGTTTGTTTTTAGTTGCATTTGATTTCATTGTTTGACCTTTTTTCTTTTCCTTGTAAAGCACTTCATGACTTTAGTATCTCACGTCCTCTCATGTGAGTCAGATTACAAAGAATCAGACAGATAATCCCGATTTTAAAATAACAGCAAAAACACTGTATCCTACAATTCCCAGAATGCAACCCAATAGTGTCTTTCATTAGACTTTCTATATTCCTGCTTGTTTCAAATGTCACACCTCCACTTTTTAAAGCAGGTTCTCTGTTAAGTCTCTAACCCTGATGACATCACTGCTGCATAATCAGGGTGAGACAACATTACACAGATGTTTTCACAGGCGTTATGTGTAGAGTTCCCCTTTCACCTAAATAATAAGTTTATCATCACAAAAGATTTCTGAATTCACAGAGAATGTGATATTTCAAATGATATGAAAACATAAAATATCCCAAAATATAACCTGCTTTTTGTAAAGTTATAAAACCTTTCATAAGAAAGAAAGAAACAAAAGTAATTTAGCGTCTTTGATCTATTCTTTCATTTATGCATTTTTTGGTGATTTTGGTTCCACTCGGTCTTCATAACTTAAGAGCACAAAACTGGATTTCTTCGCCTACAATCTGCAGCTGTAACTTTCATAACGAACGTCAGAAGGACTCCTACGAAGTATGGATCTGGATCTCTCTGTCAGAGGAAAACCACAAAGTCAGCACTGCCACCGACATCAGGCAAACTTCCACTCGTCCTCGCGTGCCAACAGGAGCTCGCGTGGCTGCAGTTTTGCACCTTTTTTTTTTTTGACATTTAACAGTCAGACGCGATGCACACTTCAGCTTCCTCGATACCAAACCTTCCGTCTGAGTTGAGCAGCAGCTCTCCACCACAAAGTGTTTCCTTCCAGCCAAACGCTCGCTGACGGCTTCCTCTCGTCTGGTTGGATTGAGAAACCACCGTGGTGAGAGAGCTGGAATCTGATAAACAGAAACTTAACTGCGCTGTTACGTACAAACAGGTTTAAGTGCAGCTCTCTAAAGATCATCTCTTGAGAGGATGTAGCACCGTTGTTGGTGACTGCTGGTGGCCGAGGATCCTCACCAGGTCCCACGTCACGTGAATCAATCTGCTGAAAGGCAGCAACTTCAAAATACCTTTTTATTTTAGGAATGCTCCAAGCAAATAAATCATTTGTTCTCAGAAATAACAGCCTCGCATTTCCTATTCTCGTCACTTCTCGCCAATTGCAAGTTTCAAGGAAAGACAGAGAAAGAAATGTTTCTTTTAATTGTCAAACCAACGAGAGGAAGACTTGTGAAAGTGTTTGATGCTGAAGTTGCTGCCTTCCTCCTGTTGTAGTCCGAATCTTTCATTTTAAGATGGCCTCATTGCAGTAAGGTAACCAGTGCATCAACCTGTGGTATTCATTGTAGATTAAATTAAAAATATTCAAGATACACCGTGCATTTAAAAGGTTCAAATCGTTCATAATCTCTTGCACTTATTTGGCATTTTGTTGTGTTTTTGAATTCCTTTTCCACGTTGTTTACAGGTTAAAACATTTACCCAGCATCCTTTAACTTCACGTGTCCCTGTTCTGATGCAGCAGCCCGGTCTGGCTGGAGGCCGTCACATTCAACACGTAACAGCAGATTAAAGACAACACAACACCGTCGTCCAAATGCTCAATGCTTCGTCAGATCATCCTCTTCCAATGCGTCGTATTGGCCACCAGAGGATAAAAAAACCTCATGGAGCGTTAAAATCAGCCCGAATGAACAGTGCAAGAAAGAAACAAACAAAGACACCAGGTCCAGATGTTGAACAGGATTTTTACATTCAGAAGATCTCATGTGACGATGGTCGTGATAATCCTGTGAGAGACACAGAAACCTCTCTGAACAGATGATTTGTCCTCGATAAAAACAGAAACAGTCTGAGTTGAGCTGTGATGCCTCAGGTCCTGCTCCTTGGTTGAGGAAGGGTTGGAGGGTGAACAGATGAATGGATGGATGATGGATGATGGCGCTGGGTTAATCTCTGAGCGTCTTGGTCTCATGGGCAGTGCTGCTGTTTGGAGAAACTGTACAAACTAGGCACGTTGTTTGTAGAAAAGAGTAGGTGAGGTGTGCTCTACAGAGACTAAATGAACAGGGCACGTGGTAGGTGGATAATGGATGATGTGTATAAAGAGGAAGAAACCAAGTTCAGGATCATCTCAGAGAGAAATAAAAGAGACAAACTGCTTTTAAACCTAGAACATTTATCTTTGTTTCTCAAAAGAAGAACTTGGTAATACTGAATTGTACAAAGTACCAATTGAGAGACTGCATGTTTGCTGGAGACAGAAAATACCCTCAGTTCAAAAACAAAGTCTGTCTCTCCGTTTATCTGAGACAGGAGGTGTGTTCACCTACCAGATCTTAAATAAAAAGTACACCGGGTACGTCTGCTGATTCGTGAGAAAGGATAACGCACCCCTATTTGGAGAATGGTACATTCCCCCACACAGATGTGAAAGACGCCCCGTCATCAAAGGCAATTCAACTTATGTACAGCTGTTGTACAAAATCAGTAAAAACCCTGTGAGGTGAGTTTAGGAGTGAAGTATCGGCCGCAAAACGCTCACAAAGGTCGACTTCATCAACTCCACCGATCCGTTAGCATGAGCGTCAAATCATGAGCGTCAAATCATGAACGTCAAATCATGAACGTCAAATCATCAGCGTCAAATCATCAACGTCAAATCATCAGCGTCAAATCATCAGCGTCAAATCATCAACGTCAAATCATTAACGTCACATCATGAGCGTCAATTAATCAGCGTCAAATCATTAACGTCAAATCATTAACGTCAAATCATCAGAGTCAAATCATGAACGTCAAATCATGAACGTCAAATCATGAACGTCAAATCATGAACGTCAAATCATGAACGTCAAATCATCAGCGTCAAATCATCAACGTCAAATCATGAGCGTCAAATCATCAACGTCAAATCATCAACGTCAAATCATCAACGTCAAATCATTAACGTCAAATCATGAACGTCAAATCATTAACGTCAAATCATCAGCGTCAAATCATCAGCGTCAAATCATGAGCGTCAAATCATGAGCGTCAAATCATGTGCAAAATGACTCATTTAACGCGATCAATTTAAGAAAAAGGTCAGAGTCTACTCGACACTCCAGTGTGAAATGAGCCAGATGTGTTGGACACTGTTGGTGCAGGCGGCTGGTATAGAGTCCACTAGTACCCTTCCAGGCAGGCTATCAAACCTCAATATGTTCTTTTGTACCAAGAGATTTAAGTCAAAAGACTTTTATTTTAGGTAAAGTAGTTGTTGAGACCAGCGGCTCCCAACTGTTTAATAAACGGTCTGTTTGCTGAATGTATTTCTCAATCAAAGAGGGATGTTTAGAATTTAACCGACACCTGACACCAAATATACAGGAAGTAATGCAGAGATGAGGGAAAAGTCCCCAAAAAACAAGGTAGAGCCACCACACTTATCTCAACGCCTTTTGCACCTTCTGCCAACTCATAAGTTTCTCTTCAGTTATTCTTCTTTGGGAATGGAGCAAAAGTGCAGCAGCAGTTTTATCAAAAATGCACCAAGATGTGGGACCTCAACAACAACAACAACAACAACATACATGTATGTAAACACATACATTACCTGTGCTTCATAAAGGATTCTTACAAACCAATAGCTTCCTGTTTGGTTTTTGCTCTTACGACTCTGAGAGTCTGTAGTTTGAGAGGTACTGCTGGATGCATAGCATAGCATAGCATAGCATAGCATAGCATAGCATAGCATAGCCCTGAGTTACAACGTACACAAAGGGCTATTAGTTCTAATCATCTGACACAAAGAACACAAAGTCCACAGGAATCTGGCGAGCCTC
The DNA here is from genome assembly GCF_050575085.1 of Anarhichas minor. Lineage (NCBI taxonomy): Eukaryota > Metazoa > Chordata > Actinopteri > Perciformes > Anarhichadidae > Anarhichas > Anarhichas minor. The sequence continues at coordinate 981,956 of NW_027466514.1, forward strand.
TGGTGAATACATTCAGCTCCTGGTCACGAAGTTCTATTATTCGTCTCCGGCACCAATAAATAAATATTATATTATTGTCACTCACACTGGGGAGATTCTTTGGCTAGGCAGGTGATACGATACCCTTAAGACCGGAGGTGTTTGAAAGCGCGACGTCATGAAGCTCATTGCTGAGCCCTTCATGCCCTTTTCTATCTATTTCAAAGCAGGTCAAAGATTTCGGGGCTAATTTGGTTGCAGTGCTTATTAATTAACATTTGGCCTGAACTGAACTTTGTTTAATGTCTTCGTCGTCATCACGTGTTGCATCTTTGAAAACAGAGACCATGAACGAGATGAACACAAGTCAAATATTCAGCAACGATGGAAGAAGAGAGGTTCAACACCCGTAGTATGGAAGAAGAAAATAAAATAAAAACCGTAGCAGTGAACGCAGCACCGGGAGGCCGGCAGGTGGAGCTTTTCTGCCTGGCAACAAGGACGACGTCAGGTGACATCTTTAGAACGAACACCAGGCAACGAAATCTCAAACGATGAAAAGTGGTGTGAATCTGAAAGCCCCGAAAAACAATCATCTATATCCTCAGTGACGTGACATGAGATGATTTCAAAGTCTAGCTCCTATATCAAGAAAAAAAACACCAATTTAGTGTAACTAACTACTTTTAAAACGTCCAATCAGTACTTTAACCTTAAAACAATGACAGGTATTTTCTCCACACGTGATAAAATTAAATATTTCGTTGTAGCAGAATTGAGAATATGGTTCTGCGTTTATAAAAGTGACCGATGTAAACAAACCTTTTTCACGTAAACGTTCCTAACCGTCAGCTGTTTGTAGTGTTTCTCCGTTATTTAAAATACCTGTCAGGTAAATTGGGGAGTGACAGCAGACTGTGACTTTAACACAACATTAATATTAAGTTGTGTTTTTACTCTAAAAACTTCACGGCTGTGTGAAGTGTCAAAAACAAAAAAACAAATGAAATTCAGCTAATCTGCTCGATAGTATTCGTCATTAAGGTTTGTTGTTGTAGTAGAGGAAAAAACAAAACAATTCAAAACTTCATCCCAAGCCCAACATTTGGTATCAAGCCTTTTTTAAGGGGGAGGGAAATAAATGTATTAAAACAAACATTTACATTGTGCAAAAGCACAAAAAAAGGAGCAACAAACAGGCGAATACTTCACTCCTTTAGGGTCGGATGGCGTCTTGAGCGTTAACATGATCGGTGGTCTGTACAGGGTCCTGTATAAAGCTGGAGGGGGGGTGGGGGAGTGTTTTAAAGGTGAGACAGGAAGGTGTTGGCGGGGCTGTTCGGTCAGGCTGGACTACCTGTGGACCGGCAGGTGCAGCCCGTTGAGGGGGTTGAGCGGGGGAGGGTGGTGCAGCTCCAGCTGGGCCAGCAGGGAGAAGTGGTCCGAGGGGATGTGCGGGTGGGGGCAGCCGGTGATGTTGTTGTCGACGAGCCACTGGGTGTCCAGCGGTCCCATCAGGCCCAGGACGCTCATGTGGGTCTTTGAGAAGAAGATGTAGTCGATAACGCCCTGAGGACACAAAGACGTGATGTGTCTTAAAGCTGCATTCTCTCTAGTGTCCACCAGGGGGCGACTCCTCTGGTTGTATAGAAGTCTATGAGAAAATGACTACTTCTCTCTTGATTTATTACCTCAGTAAACATTGTAAACATGAGTTTATGGTCTCAATCTCTAGTTTCAAGTCTTCTTTTCTAATTCCAGTTGTTTTACATGTTTAGCCCACGAACTTGGAAACATTATTTTCATTACTGTTGACCATTTTTGATGTTTTAGAACATTTTAATGTATTTAGTAAGTTTTGTTCGAGGCATTCATTGGTTTCCTTTCATTCTTTAACAATCTGAAAGTCAATTTGCATATTTTTTTAACTTGTTTGAGTGTAATTCCATTAAGTTGTCGAACCAGAGTCTGCTAGTTAGAGATGTGCTACCTTGCAGAAATGAATGGAGGCCAATGGCAGCCTGTGATGGAAAGACAAATACATCCAAAAGTCTAAACGTATGTGTTTAAAACTCCCAAACACACACACGGTTTACCTTGAAGTCATACGTGTAGTTGGTGTAAGGCATCATATTGCTGTCGTAGGCGCTCTTCAGCTGGAAGTTGTGGGTGACGCTGCCATCAGAGTTGCCGTTCTTGCCGTTGCAGCTGAAGTTGGTCAGACAGTCGTTGTAGCGGAGCTCCTTGAAGTCCTTGTGGGTCTCGGCCACTCCTCCGTTGCTCAGGTACTCCACCACGCCTGGGTCACACGGAAGGAAAAGCTTGTTGTTGGAGCCGCGTATTTAGCTTGTGTTGATGTGTTCGGACAACATTGTGTGGATATTTATTCAAATCATGTGATCGAACTTATTGGAAGTGATGGACACAGATATACATATATATATATACATATATATATACATATATATATATACATATATATATACATATATATATATATATATATACATATATATATATATGTATATATATATGTATATATATATATGTATATATATACATATATATACATATATACATATATATACATATATATATATATATACATATATATACATATATATATATATATACATATATATATATATATATATATATATATATACATATATATACATATATACATATATATACATATATATATACATATATATATATACATACATATACATATATATATACATATATATATATACATATATATATAGACACCAGGATCATATATGTATTAGCGGAGGTTCCTGAAGAGGCGAGATGATCGTACCGGAGTCGGGCAGCGAGTTGAGGTCAGCACACAGGACGATGGGGATGGAGGACGGGTCGGAGGAGGAGGAGGGCGAGCCGGTCCCCAGGGAGCCCGAGGCCCTCTCGGCGATGCTCTTCAGCTCCGACAGGAACATCATGGTCTGGACCAGCTTGACGTCCGAGTACTCGGGGTCCCAGTGCATGTGGGCGTTGGCCACCAGGATCAGCTGCCTCTCCTGTGGAGGCTTCATGCCTGAAAACAGAGAAGTTAAAACTGGATTAAAACTGTGGAATTAAATCAGGTCCAGCAGGATTATCTTAAAGGGATTATAAACATGTTAAAACTTTTAAACATAAGGAAAGAAAGCCTTGTTAAACCCCCCAAATAAACCCAAACATGGTCTTATTTTAGTTAAGGAAAAGCCCAGAGCGCTGATGCAACTTTAGAAGAGCGTTTGTACGTTAAAATAAAAGTATTAAAAGGAAGAGAAGGAATCACAGAACACGAGTGAAAAAGGAATAAACCACAAACAGGGAAGTTAAACTCCACATGTACCGTCACTGTGAAACACATGGAGTCCGTTTCTCACAAAGTTTAATTAATCAACTGGAAAAATACTGATTTATGAAACAGAGCATCATCACAACTACTCTGAATACTTACAACAGAATTTATAATTAGTCAGGATCAACAGCTTGTTATCTTATCTTTAGCTGCACTATTGTACAACGCAACCATGGATCCATGTACATAATATACAGTAATAATAACTATATGACTTTTTATGACTCCTGTGGTGAAGCTTAACTGTTGATTAACTGTTAATGATAATTGATTATCATAATTATATCAGTAATTTATCAGCTTCTCAAGTGTGAGGATTTGCTGCTTTTCCTGTAGACGGGGTAAGAAGTGAACGTAGTAACCGTTGGTTTGTGGACTGATGTTTCTAAGGCTTGAGTTTAGCTTTTTGGCCGTCGCCATCTTGTTTTTTTGCAACCAGTGAGCGTAAGTGACCATATTCAGGAGGAGTGAAGTAGAGACGCTGTATATGTCTCTGGTAGAGATCTGTCAATCACGGTGTAGCCCCGCCCTAAAGCATCCCCTGCTTTATGGTCTGTTTGACTCTAAATGGACCATAATGTACTAAATGAACATCATGCTGTATTGAAGAAGACTTGAAACTAGAGATTGAGACCATAAACTCATGTTTACAATGTTTACTGAGGTAATAAATCAAGAGAGAAGTAGAGTCATTTTCTCATAGACTTCTATACAACCAGAGGAGCCGCCCCCTGGTGGACACTAGAGAGAATGCAGCTTTAACACATGAAGCATCGGCTTCACTCTTCAGAACCGGAGGATGACTCCTGGTATAGTATTGAAAAATAATAAGCAATGAAGACGTCACCTTGAGCCCTTTCCATTTGTTTCTGAAATACTACATCCCAAACAACTAATTAAAATGAACACTCGATCAAATAAATTGCTTGATTAGAATCGTATTCAGTCACTGCCCCTGCGTGACGCTCTGAAGACGCTTCTTACCGTCGGAGAACACGTCCTTGTTGACCTCGAGCAGAACGGCCACCCCGATGTTGTCTTTGGTCATCACTCTGTTCAGCATGACCTCCGACCCCTCAGAGTTGGCCAAGGCCACCTGGTTGAACTCCACCGTGTGTTTCTGCACCAAAGTAAACCTGCGGGAGCACGAAGATGCATCAATGTCCACCACACACACACACACACACACACACACACACACACACACACACACACACACACACTACCCTTTAAAGGTTCAGAATCAGCTGCTATGTCGATGTTTCTCTTCTTTCCTTCAATCAGAACCAAACACCAAATGTGTTATTTACATTTGAAAGAATTAAACTGTAACTATTGAGTTAGTCTCTGTGAGTTATTGAGCGGATACTCCAGCAGCGCTGACTCTAAACTAACCTTCTGTTTCTACTGTGAAGTCTGAAGAAGAGCTTTGCTAAAGTTAGTTCCAAATAGTTTAAATCTAAGCTTCCAGTTTCTTTAACTTCTGATTTCTTCTCTTCTTGTTCAACTTATTCAGAGGATCTTTGTCTGTTTGTCACTATTTTAAACTAATTCAAAGACGTTCTGATCCAAACGATACAATAACTTCAAAAATATTTAATAAATATATTCAGTAATAAATCCTGTTCTGTAAAGCGTCAGAAATAAAACTGACTTGTCGGTCTTGAAGAACACGGCGCAGCCGTCCACGTGCTTCCTCTCCTGCTCAGAAACCAGTTTGGCACGAGACTTTGGGCAGAAGTATCCGTCGTAGCCGCGCTCCTTCAGGGTTTCCAGGAACATGGTGTAGTACTGCTCCGTCTCCACCTCCTGCAGACACACGGGGAAACAAATGTCGCCTATAACAGTCAATGAAACGTATGTGAAAGAGGCCACACATCACTGTGAGTGCAAACGTAATAATCTGGAGCCCTCAGAAACAAACCTGTTACTGCTCCACTATGTCTTCATTTATATTTATTACATCAGAGAAGTACTTTTATTTTTAGCTCATGTCAGTAGTGACACCTTGTGGAAAGAAGACATTACTGCAGATTAAAACCGTTCCTTTCCGACATGTTGCATACCAAACAATGCACTAAAATTCATATTTGATAGATTAATTGCTTAATTCAAATCATATTTAGTTACTGCACGATGAATTAGGGCCCACGGGGCTCGGGGGGGGAGAGGAGTTTAAATGAAATTCATCGTAGAAGCGCCACCAGGCCGTCACAGCAGGCTTAAAAAAGCCTTGAAAAAGTCGTAGCCCCGGGGCGCGTGGTACTCTAACGGGGCCCTGACTGCTCAGATGAGCAAACATTTGTATGTTTTTGGGAAGCTGGAACACTTGGAGGCCTGAAATTGGATTATAGCACAAGTGATACGAACATTACATCCTCTGTGTGATGTTCTGAAGATGCTGCTTACCGTCAGAAACAAAAGAAAGAAAGAAAGAATAAGAATAAGAAACGATAACAGCAGCACTTAACAGAGTCTGTTGAGACGCACAGTTTTGCTTTGTGGACAGACCAAACAACCAAACAAGGTAAACATGGAGGCGGAGCCAGCCTCCAGCTGGTTTACCTGCAGGCTGATGATGTCGGCGTCACAGCTGGTGATTTCCTCCATGATGCCTTTCTTCCGGTACTCCCAGTTGAGGGCCCAGGACGGACAGTAGCCGTACAGCTGCCGCGTGGCGTACTTGTCGCACAGCACATTGTAGCACATGACCGTGAACACGGCTGCAGAGAAACACACACACACACACACACACACACACACACACACACACACACACACACACACACACACACACACACACACACACACACACACACACACACACACACACACACACACACAATGATGACTGTTGCGATACGCGAGGTCTCATTCAACACGTCTCTCATTCTCGTCACCTGATTACATTTTAAATCTTTGTACTACAGCGTGATACGACAGAAAGAAGCTACACTGTGTCTTTTCTTTGTCATATCGGCAAGTTTTTGGCTCCGTTTAAAGTAAAGAGATGTAGGACTACAACACACAAGGGTATTTCTATTTCTTGGACTTGCAAACATCTTTATTTAGGGTTTGTCCTGCTTTTTAAGAGTCAAATTTAAGCACTTTCAAGGGCTCTCAAAGCGTCAATCATTACTAAAATTGTTACTATAAATGCATTTATACCCTCAGCAATCGATACATTGTTCACATCAACTTTGATTCCATGTTTTGATCATGATTATTTAATACTCAGGACTCTGAATGACGAGTGAACACAAGAAAATAACTCATGAGTGTTTGTAGATGAAACACCAGATGATGTTTTAATGAGTATGTGAGAAACATACGAGTTATGAAGTTTATAAGTAAAGAAAGAGGTTGTGAGTGAGTTCCATCCTACTTGGCAGCTAATAGAAGCTACACCCTCCTGCGTCGCTGCTCTTTTAGTTGTTGTGTCAGTGAACTAAACTAACCTGCTGATCAAACCCGACTCAGCTATTTGGCAGAGTACTACTTGTTATTGCAGTTCAACCAAATCATCTTTTCAGATTCTTTTATTTCAAGGTATTTTTAGAGGCGTGAGTGATTCAGTACGCAACAAGTAAAAGCCAAATGACTATTAGGGTTTTCTTTATATCTGTATTCTTTAACGAGTTACCTTCTGTTGGAGCTCAGGGGACGGCTACCTTCTTGTTCATCAGTGTGCATCGACATCAACATTACGTCAAAGTCCATGACTGCTGATTTAAGCTGATAAAAGAAGTGAATCTTTCTGTAAAGGTCCAACAGGGAGCAGTAACTTAACCCTGGTGAACGTACCTGTGGGACTCGTTTGGTCTCGCTCCTTCAGAGTGATCCACGGTCTTTGGGGGAGCTGCTCTGGGTGCACTGCAAACACACAAACACAAGGTCACAGCTGCTCCCAGGTACCTGTGCTGCTCAGCCTCACGACAGACAGACAGACGGTTCAATATTCAGGAGTTCTGATAAGCGGGCCGAGCCGCTCACCTGCTAGATTGTCGAGCATGTAGTTCAAAAGCTTTCTGGTTCCGTCCGGCTCCTGGTACAGATTGAGGATGTCCTGGGACAAAGGGTTTCCTGCAACACAACACATATAATACATATTAAACACATATAAAAACAAACATCTGACAAGACGTTTTCAGGTTTCACTGATGTACGTAAAGAAATAATCAGAAGTTCATTTAAAATGCATCTAATTGAGTTTAAACTAACAGCAATAATAAAAACAAACTCACCTTTTAGCCCCAACGTTTGTAACTGGAAAAGCCTCCCAAGTTCATAAGGCAGAACTCGTAAAAGATTGTTGTTTAAAAGCAATTCCCTGTAAGAACAACGGGACAGAATGATCAGTACTTTGTGTCACTGATGTTAGAACATCCACCGCGTTGTCCTCTGTTCACATCAAGTCTTCTAGTCACAACGTGTCTTTGCTTCTCATCTTTGTTTGTGTGTTGAGATGAGTTCTTCCTCCCACTCACACATTTCATCATCTTCCTCTTTGTTTTGATCAGCGTGTTTTTGATCACAAAATCTAAAGTCTTTGTTCATCTGAAGCGAATACGAGGACAGATGAGCAGTTTGAGTTCTTCACATCTAAACGATGGACTTCAAGGTTTCTTATTTTTGGAGTAGAGTATTCTCTTTCTCATGTTTCCATAATGAGCTGCAATGGAGGGACTTTCCTAATTCTAATTATGACCGTATCCTTGTATATGTGAGGCTGCGGTCTTATTAGAATCTCATCTAGCTCGTAACCGAACTGATCACAAGTCAGGTTCTGTTCGACTGGAGCGACTGTGAATGATCGATAACATCACACATCATTCAGACTTGTTTTACAAGTTCTCAGTCAGTCAAAAGCTTATTTTAATGTCCAGGTTCTATGTCGTCTGCGTATTAACGTCTCTGAAAGCGTCTCTGGATACAGGACCGGCCTACCTGAGAGAGACCATGTTGCCGAGCTCGGCGGGCAGGCTGCGGAGCTTATTGGACGACAGGTTCAGGTAGACCAGGTGGGGCAGCTTGGCGATGTCCGGCGGGATGCGGCTCAGGTTGTTGTCGTTGATGTGCAGCGCCGTCAGGTGGGTGAGCGTCCACAAGGAGCTGCTCAGGCTCCTCACCCGTCCTGCATCCAGACAAACAGAAGGGCATCAAACTCCAGATGTGGAGAGGAGAAACAAGACGTTACATCCGAACCAGGGAAGAAAACACACTGCTGTTGAAAACTGATAGTGTTGGTATTTATTCTGAGGAAATATCCTGCTTTAGACCTTTTCCACACCAAAAGAAGAACCCGTCTATAATTGTTTTGAGGGTGGAAAACCACATGAAACAGACTCATCATGGGACACAAAACAACAACACACTGATGCACTCTGATAAGAAACAAACTGGATCAAACCAGATGAAAAGCAAAGAAATGAATCTCGAGATTGTTCTTTTGAAGCTCCGGTCACAAACCTCCTGACTAAGAGGTCGAACAACATCAACAGAGACGGGGAACGTTTGTTGTTTCTCCGTTTCACGTGCACTCAGCTGAGAACATCTAACAGGAGACGCCTGTGGTTCTGTGGTCAGTCGAAGTCTGAAGAGCTTCATGTGGTTCACAGAGCTTCATTATCTCAGTTAGGAACCCGTTAACCAACAGCAATGCTGCAATGTAGGACTGTTTCCATTATTCATTTTATTTATCAGTCAATTAATCGTTTTTTTCCATGAACCAAGGTATTAAAAAAATAACTATTACTAAAATAATAAATAGTTTAAAATAATTTTCTGTCGATTAATCTGCAACACTAGAAATTATAAACAACGGCTCAGCTTCAGTTTGCACTCACATACAAACAGTGGATCAACGTACATAAAGGACACAAAGTAAAAAACAAGAACAGAGAAAAACACTTCATCTCACCGATTAAAAACATTCTTAACTGATTTATCTTCAAACGTGTAGGAGACCAGTAATAAACCTCCTTTTTCTTAATAGTTTGATCGTTAGACTGACCAGAAATCTCGAGCTCGGCCCAGTAAGACTTCTTCCCACTGGCCACCTCCTCCGCTGGCATGATGGTGTAACATCTGCGGGGATCTGGAGGATCATATTTTTCCTTTGGCATACCTGTTAATCTGTGGAACAAAGCAAGAAACACAGATGTTAGAGTCTACATCAAGAACCCAAGAAACACAGATGTTAGAATCTACATCAAGAACCCAAGAAACACAGATGTTAGAGTCTATCAAGAACCCAAGAAACACAGATGTTAGAGTCTATCAAGAACCCAAGAAACACAGATGTTAGAGTCTATCAAGAACCCATAAAACACAGATGTTAGAGTCTATCAAGAACCCATGAAACACAGATGTTAGAGTCTATCAAGAACCCATGAAACACAGATGTTAGAGTCTATCAAGAACCCAAGAAACACAGATGTTAGAGTCTATCAAGAACCCAAGAAACACAGATGTTAGAGTCTATCAAGAACCCATGAAACACAGATGTTAGAGTCTATCAAGAACCCATGAAACACAGATGTTAGAGTCTATCAAGAACCCATGAAACACAGATGTTAGAGTCTATCAAGAACCCATGAAACACAGATGTTTGAGTCTATCAAGAACCCATGAAACACAGATGTTGAAACACTATTCAGCTGAACAGCTGTTCTTCCTGCACTACAAAGAGCAGGACAAAGAATATGAATACTAATTTAATGAATAAAAGTCACACCACAGGGCACCTTTAAATAAAGGAAAAATAATACTATTATAAAGACATGTGACATAAATAATGTGAAACAATGCCATATCAAATAAAATAATGTTTTTATACTTAAGAAGAAAAAAGAAGAAACTTTTGCATTTTGACAAAAATAAAAAAATATTTTCTGGTTTATTATTAATTATGCATTTGGTTATGAACACAGTGACACAGTTCTAACGTATTATATATATATTACATATATTTTAAAGTGTCTGGTTGAGTCAGCGTTTACCGGCACACGACTCAAAACCCTCGACCAGATCTGAGCCAGAGGAAGCACCTGGAGGACAAAAACTGTCCTAAATAAAGACACTGATGTCATCGTTTCTGATTATCAGTATGATCAGTATTTAAGAAATTCACTTTGCTGACTCCAGGTGGACGAGTGACTTCTGTGAGACAAACTTTAATCTACACGTCACAGCTAATTAAAAAGAAAATGATGCAAATTCCAGACTTCCCTCCAGCAGCAGTTTACCTCCCACAGCCCCAAAGAAGAGTCACACATGTTGTATTAATCCTGTTCTTTGTGATCTCACCTCTAAGCTGATTCAGGCAAGAAAGATTTATTTTATATTTCCTTTTAAATTGCTGTTTGTGTTAAAGCATCTCCGGCACAAATTCTTCATTTGTATCAATAAAGGAGAAACATTCGTATTCAAATTGTGCTGATTTGCATGATTTAATGCCACCTCTCAGCATGTTTAGGGCATTATAATAAAACATGCTTGCTGTTAATAACACACACTAAAGTCACCGGAAGGGTGTGTTTTCACAAAGCAGATAAATGAAAGGATTCAATGGAGAATATGCAACTAAAACTAGTTATATTTGTGTAATGTTTATGAGACACGGTGCCCCTCAGAGTTTGGTTAATTCAGTAAATAAAAAGGTTTTAAAGGTCACACGATACTGTGAGTGACAAGGTGTTCAGAACTCAATGTTCTTTATGATCGAAACGTTCTGAACACGTTTGGAGAAGACTTGCATAACTTGTTTACACACTTCTGGGTCACAAGAGATATCAACACGACCTGCTGGCAACGGTTCATATCACCGCCATAAAGAGATGAAGATGATGATGATGATGATGATGAGCACAACCAGCTCTGCTCCCAGTACACCACACAACACTAAAGATATGTGCAATATTAATACACTGTGCAGTACTACAAGTATTCTGTCTGTACATATAATATTTTAGATATTGTGGATTTTTTTCTTTTTTTATATTTAATATTCTTTATTGTTTTATTATTATTATTACTGTTGTATTATTATTATTACTAAACGTTATTATTACATAATAATATTATTATTACTTATTATATATTTAATATTATTTGTTTTATTATTATTATTATTACTGCTTTATTACTATTAAGTATCACTATTAATACTTGCTTTTTTAAAGGATTATTTTATTTTCTCAACATGTTTTTGGGGCTTACGAGACTGTGGTAACCGATCTGTTGCCTAGGGAACCACTTTTAACAAGGCGGGAGTTTTCTTTTGTAAATGTAAAACATGCAGCGATGGCAACTGCACCGACAGCTGAGTATCCAAACATAGCTGTCATGTCAAAAGTGACACCTGACAAGCACGTGACGGGTGTGTGTGTGTGTGTGGGGGGGGGGGGCGTTCAGGAGAAGTTCGGGCCCCCTCTCACCAGCTGTCACACCTGGCAACCCTTCCGGTTACGTCCGTTAAAACCGTTAAAATGTCGTTTTAAACCGAGTTCCAACAGGTTCAACCGCCCCGGTGAGCCGTTACAGCACGGGGCTGGATTTGTTTGGCCAGCGGCAGGCAAGGGGCGCGTGCCGCCCGGAACTCACCGAGGCGGACTGCGGAGGGGGTAACGGTAAAGACGGGATTTAAACTGTGAAATCTAACCCGGGACAAAATGTCCCCGCAGCATTAGAAACAAAGTCAGAAATGCCCATTACCTTCATTCGGGAGCGGAAGAAGACGATTTATAGAGGGAATTGGTGGAGACATGCAGACACGGCTGTTGAACCCGTTTAGACCCTGAACGTCTCGGAAGCAGAAGGAAGAACAACAAACGCGACTTCCGCTCGTACTCGTCCCGCACGCCGCGTGCACACCCGGATTCTTTCCCCTCGTTCATGACATCGAGTCAAGTTGTGAAAAATTGTGTGTAAACTCATTATGAAGTATAAAATTAAATGATGTTGTTAAAAAATACGTAATGTGCTGTCACCTAATCTTAAGGAATCTTATTGTGAATATCGTGTTTGTTTTCTGTTAAAAAGTATTAGCAAACTAAATAGAAATATCAGTTTATTATTCGATAAAGATGCATTAGTCGCAGATTATCAATTCATGTAGAAGCCACTGCATAATTAGGCCTCTATTAAATATAAAAAATTAAGGAAATGTTCTTGTTCAATCATATTTTATATTCTCAAAATGACTAAATGCTCCTGTAACTCAAACATTTACTAAAATACGTAAATATTGCTATATAAAACACATGCCGAATATGAAAGTGGAACCTAACAATTATATATATTTACTCAGTATATGATGTAGATTTTAAGTATTTACCAAAAGTCAAGGTAACTTATAAAATGACAGTTTTTAAATGGAGATATCGTCTTTACCTCCCAGGTGGAACTGATCAGCGCGTGTCTCTGTTTCCACACGGACCAGCGTCATTCCCAGACATGGCAACCTGCACGCGGACCGTGTGGAAAGGTCAGTTGTTTTTGTGAAATTCAGTTAAGTTTAAGTGACAGTGAATTTTCAGGTCATGCATATAATAATATGAGTACTTGAGAGTTCTTTAAAGTCTTTTATATTTAATTATTGTTTCGGTTAAAAGGCCAAACAACCATTAAACCTGCTAATGTGTATCATTTGTGTTGTCACCTTGCATGAGTTCCACACATGGGGCAACATTACTCAAGGTTATATCGTAATTATTACGATTATTCCATCAATTCGGCATTAATGTTATTAATAAAGCAGCTTTTAAATAAATGAAATGAATCGTTTTGTCACAGCGTCCTTGAACCAAAACACGTCGAGTGCCAACGAGTAAACAAACAAAAGCAGACATTTAGTTACATTAAAGTATTGCTTAATGTCTCAAAGTTATGCCGAATTAAAGAGTTAACGTAAACGGTTAAATCGGGGCTTTACATTTTTTTTATTTTGAACACGTGTATCTGCTTATAATAAAGTGATTATTAAACTGTCAGATTTCTGAACGCAGTTTCGGGAAAACGTTGAATAACAGAAAACACAGACTTTATAACGTGCTCTTTGTCAAGAAGATCTTTACTTCTGAAGAGATGAGTAGAAACACAAAGAGCAGTAATAATAAACTGTATCATCTTATTGAACTTTACTCATAAGGAAGGCTTCTTTAATGTTAAACTTAAAAGCAGCACATTAGCGTGATAACTAGCGTCAGTGAACGCGTTCATACAAGTGTGTTAAGTTTACAAATCAGTGAGCTCGCTGTCAATCTTGATGAAATGATATTGATGCTTTTTTTATTCCAATTTCATGCAAACATCACAAATATATGTATACAGTCTGCTTCAGTCTGGCAGAGCTACGCTCTCATGCATGAACATTACTTTAGAGATAAACTCGTGCCAAATTATACAAGATTTTATTTATTTTAGCTGTTTTTTAAACAATATTTATACACATTTCTCTTCATGATTTGACCCAACACCATGTTATTTTATGAGGCTTACAGCTCCTTTGTAATGCTTGCCATCAGCGTGGAAGACATCCTCTGATGGAATTAAACAGACACTTCTCTTGTCACAGAAAACAGCACAAATGCAGTTTCATGTCGCGCGTCCCACAGACAGAGAGCACAGCATCAGTGCGCGTTAAATGGAGATCATCATCTGCTCCTCACGTCTGTTTGTTTTCATTTCTGAGCAGCTTTTTGTCTCTTTTTTCCAGTTGTAGCAGGATGTCAGAGGCAGCTGCTGAGAGCCGGCGGTCCCGCCTACACGGGCGCTTCACAGGCGGCACCGAGGAATCTGCCCGTCAGGACGTTAGCAGCTGTCAAGTGAGTTCACAGACCTGTCGCTTAGTAGAACAAGCTTTCATAAGATCTTCATCCAGAGAGGAACTATTGTCGTTCTCTCAGCAGATAAAAGATGTTGCCATGTGATCTGTAATATAAAGAGCAGCTAGAGTCAGTTTAACATCTCCCTCATTGGTCAGGACACTGAGGAAAGACAAGAAAGAGAACACAGAGAAGGAGGTGAAGAAGGAAAAGAGGGTCATCGACGACAAAGACCGACATAAGCCGTACGGCAGGACGGCATGGACGCCCGTGGACGACGTGTACGTTTTGAGGTACTACCCCCGGACCGTCTACGGCGCAGCAGACGCCATCGACATGCTGAAGAACTTCCAGAAGTTGGACTTCACGCCCCACAAGCAGCCCGTTTACATCGATCTGAAGCTGGACATGAAACTGGAGAAAAAGGTAACGGCAGCAACTCTGCAGCTGTGTTCTCTGCAGATGCAAAGTGAATGGAAGTCTGTTTGGCTTCATCGGGTAGGAGAAGGAGTTAGGGATGACATGCAACAAATGCAACAGGCTACGCTGCAGTTACATGCTCAGCACCAATACTGCTACATCCACACTACTACGTTTTAAAATGCATATATTTCACTACGTTCACGCCTAGCGTGTACGTTTAAAAACTCTGGTCCCTGTTGTTGTGTGGACGGGCAGAAAACAGGGACCTTTCAGACGATGACATGGACGCCCACGTCTGCTACTTGATTGGGTCTTAGCGGTCACAACGTGTCCTTTTCTGATCAATGCTTATTTCGTTCTGCACAATTATCGTGAAGTTCCCCGAGTTTGTCTTTGGAGGTGTGTGAAGCTATTTAACCGTCCAACCAGCAGCTCTGATGAAGCCTTTAATCCCTCCGCCTCGAAGATTTAATGTCACATGGATGTGATTGTACCAAAGTGGAGACCCTGTAGTCCATCTCCCGGTATTCCTCAGAACAGTTTGGTCTCTTAAAAGGTGTTTGCAGAATGCAGAGCTCTTTTATTATCACATCAATTCTTCAGTTGAGGATCTGATCTTCTTCTCAGTTTGATGCAGTTTGTCAACATTTTTTCTGTCTGCAGATAACATCCGGAGTAGGACTGATTCATTGAGACGGCTGACATAAACTCATGTGCCAGTTTATTAGGTACACCTCGTTAAAACTGATGCAGTCTAACACACCAGTCCTGCAATAGATCCTCCTAAATCAACCCAGTGGTTACTCAGAGGATGTAGTCTGTGCTGCTGTTGCATTAAACAGAGTTTCTGTTGTTTAACACACGCTCATTGATATAAAGGGGGTGGACAAAATAATAGAAACACCTGTCAGGCTGTAGTTATAACGAGGCAAATCCAAAATATAACTTATATCTGTTAAGAGCACAGTTAAAGGGAGTCTGAGATCTAAGAGTTTGCACGTGACAATGTTCCTCTGCATAATGAATTTAGAACACTCCGGAGAAATGAAAAATGAAAGCGGTGGCAGAATAGTTTTAAGACTTGATTATCCGAGCTTGCTCTGATTGACGTCCCTTCGTTTAAACTTTTTCAAACTGTAATAATTCATTTTATTTATTTCTCTCCGACAGAAAAAGGTCGACTCCTTCGTGAGCACGGTGCACCTGCCGCACCCCTTCAACACGGAGAGGAACAAAGTTCTAGTTTTCACCGAGGTAAAAGCTTTTATTTTTTCTCTCTGAATCTTAATTTCACAGCCGACTGATTGCCTGCTGTTGATGAATTGCTTTAACATTGCCCAACATGACTCAGATGTGCAGCAGCGCTGTTGTTTTATTTGCCTCTCGGCTGTTTTGATCACAGAAACCTACCGGCAGCATGTGATTGATATTCCCGTCTGGCAGCGCAGGTTGAGGGTTGTAACTTAGATGTTAACGAGCGTAATGAACGACACCGGCGGTCCGCCACACGTTGACACACCCGCATCAGATTCTAAGTGTTTCTCTCTGCAGGATGCTGATCAAGCCGAAGCTGCAAAGCAGAACGGAGCCGTGTTTGCTGGAGGAGCAGAGCTCATACAGCCGGTGAGTTGGTTCAATAAAGATGCTTTTACATTTTTATATACACTTTATATACTGTAAGTTCAGATCAAGTTCGTTTTTATCGTCTTTTTTTATTGTAACAATGTGAGCTTGTTACAAAACAAAGTAAAACAAACACATGAAGACTTTAAAGCTTTTCTTTTATACATTTTAAGACTTCTGTTTGATTTAATGTATAAGAGCTGGAGCACAGTTCACTGCATTCAACAGTAGTTTCATTCATTTAACTTTACAGTTGCCATTTTGTGATATATATATATATATATATATATATATATATATATCTATCGATCTAAAATATAAATATAAATAGAGTTGATTCTCTTTATTAAATATACAGTTAAACACACTCAAACATCAGGGCAGTGACGGTTGTAGTAAACATTGTCTTCATTCAGACACTAACTGCAGCTGCTGCTTGTGCTTTATGGTCGGTGAGACACAGTGTGGACACAGTGGGAGACATCATGGGACACAGTGGGAGACATCATGGGACACAGTGTGACACAGTGTGGACACAGTGGGAGACATCATGGGACACAGTGGGAGACATCATGGGACACAGTGGGAGACATCATGGGACACAGTGTGGACACAGTGGGAGACATCATGGGACACAGTGTGACACAGTGGGAGACATCATGGGACACAGTGGGAGACATCATGGGACACAGTGTGGACACAGTGTGACACAGTGGGAGACATGGTTGTAGTTTTTGTTCCAGACAGGACTTGAATGAATCACTTTACTTCCCCCAGTGGGCAAACACGAGATAAAAACACACAAAGCACTCGAACATATCGTAAAGATACACACAAGGAAGAAAAGAACAGAAGTTAAGACAATATAGAAGACATTTTAAACAGTTTAAATATAAATACAAATGCGTAACTTAAAGATGTTTAGATGTGGGTGCTTATCCTCACAGAGATGAGAGCTGGCAGAGGGTGTTATATACAGTACACAAGCTGATAATATTTAGTTCTCTTTCAAACCTCGTATCACATAAATAAAGGCAGCTCCACAAGTTATCCGCTCTGATGATGAAGGTCTGACGATCACTGTTGTTATGAGAGAAGGAGTGTTTGCAGATGAGATATTTACAGAGAAGCCGGATGTTGCTGTTTGCCATGTTCATTTATTAATTGGCTGCTAAAACATGAACATCAGCTGAAATTTTGTCAGATAATAAAACGGGAAATGCGCACACACACACACACACACACACACACACACACACACACACACACACACACACAGCTGTTCCAGTTCCCTGCAGGAGTCTTTTAATCTCGTCTGATTCATTTGCAGATCTTAGATGACGAGATTTCAGCGGACTTCTACGTCGCGGTGCCAGATATTCTGCCCAAGCTCGTCTCGCTGAAGAACAAACTGAGGAAGAAGTTTCCAAAGGGAAAGAGAGGTAAGCCCGGAGGTCAAAGGTGATCGGACTGAAGCTGAACCTGCAGGACGTGTGAAGACGTTTTAGGGTTCAAAACCTGCTTTCAAACC
Source organism: Anarhichas minor (assembly GCF_050575085.1). Taxonomy (NCBI): domain Eukaryota; kingdom Metazoa; phylum Chordata; class Actinopteri; order Perciformes; family Anarhichadidae; genus Anarhichas; species Anarhichas minor. The sequence continues at coordinate 999,708 of NW_027466514.1, forward strand.
ACTAAAAATGTAAATGCGCTCATGCTTCTCTCTCTCTGTCGACTCTCAGGCTCGGTCGGCATCCACGTTCTCAAGATGTTGCAGTTGTTTCAAACGGGTCACGAGGTCATGGTGGAGAGCGACTGCTACGTGAGGACGCAGATAGCGATGGTACGTCTCAACGCTGCTGCGGAGTGACGCTCTGGGAGTGACGCTCTGGGAGTGACGCTCTGGGAGTGACATATGAAGCAGCACATTTTGACTGTAGTTGTATTTATTATGTAGTAAAACTACAAACAGCTGATTACAGGAAGATAAACTCATGTTCTCCTGTAAATCCATGTGTCTATTTGCAGTAGTAATCCTTCATCCTCCTCTCTGCACAGCTCGACATGCCCAAAGAACAGATCTTTGCCAACCTGCAGTCGATCCTGCTGGACGTCTGCTCCCACCGACCAGCTAACATGGGTACGTTCACCAAAACCACCGACACACCTCAACTCCTCCTGCTCATGGCTGCTCTCCGTCTGTCAGCAGCAGCTGATCAACTGAAGACCTGTCACGTCTTCAGTATTTAGCAGCACATTGTTGATTGATTTGGTTTGTGTGGAGAGAGAAACGCTTTGGTTCAGATCACAGCGATGTAGTGAGACGGATGGAGACAACATGGCAGCCAGGCCTTCTTTGTCTCTTGCATAGCTCTACAGCATTGAAAGGTGGTCAGCAACAACATAACGTATCCATGATTTGAACTCGAGAGAGAACATAGTTTTGGTGCTTTACACACTGAAGGAATGTCTCCTCTGTGTGACGGTTTGTTCAGTACGAGTTCATCGGTTTGTGATCTTCTGTACATTCGCTTCCCTTTGCGTTCGATAACAGGACGCCGCTGTAATCCTCAGCTAATGGACCCCCATTAGAGGCCGAGGCTCAAATCATCTACACTGTAATTGATTCCGAGCCGGCTAAATAAAATGTCATTAACGGCGCTGAAGTAAACTGCAGCGCTTTCACAAATGCTGATTGAGGACGCGGTAAAAACCGGCGGCCCTTTGTGACCGTGAACGTCTCGTACCAACAACTCTTTACTCTGCAGCTTCTGCCGGATGTCTCTCTGGAGGACCGCGTTGTCTCTCGCTGAATCATGAGGTTCTTACTCAAACGTCCTTCCTATAGGAGCACACATCTCATTATCACCACACACACACACACACACAGTGTTGCACTCCAGTTTGTATGAATATAAAACCTCCATCAGGTGGACTTCAGTCATGTTTGTAAAACATGTTTACATCACCAAACGGCTCCCAGATTTAGACCAAACCAGTGCGGAGTAAACGTGACATTTGGTGCTTTTTAATGTGAAATCATGCTCCATAAACAACCGCAACAAACAAGTCCATAGCAATAATCTAATCGCGGTTCTGTTACCAAACAAGAGTCACTTGTTTTAAGTAGTTTAAAGTTAAATAAATCATGATTAAATAAGTAAAAGTTAGTATTCCACATAACAGGAAACAGGAACATGAAATGCGTGCACCCTGAGGAAGATGTCTCGGTGTATTCAGGCATGAAATACAGTTTGAATCAGTATTTTTTGTACCATGAATGCTCTGATGAAGAACCTTTGGACCGTTACCAAACAAACGAATCAAACGGGACCAAAATAAAGTAGAGCGTCGTCACTTCAGATCAACAGACACAGCAGCAGGCCTGTGACTGCTCGTCTCAGCTCGTGTTCAAAGTGCTCTCAGTCACCCTGAGTTTGTGCACTTCTGTGCTGGTCGATCCCGGTGGGACTCCTCTCCGCTCACCCTGTAGACGTCGGCCCTCTGCTGAACCCGGCCCGGCCGCAGAGAGCTTGAAATGTCTCGCTCGGTGACTCGTACCGGGCCGAGCCACCTGGGCTTTTCTGAACCCCGAGTCCTCTTTGAGTTTGTGCCAGCAAACATTATGCAGCAGTTCAAACCTCCGACGAGAGGCGCACAGGGACTCTGGGCAGAATGTAATTTCCTCCGCACCCTGTAGTCAAGGATCAAGATGTGAATACTTGCCGTTTGAATAGCCGAGGCGCCGTCTTTATGTCCTTTAATGTGTTTTAAAGAGTCATTTGGGCAGAAGCTGATGGCTGCAGCGTGGGCAGAAACGAGAGGAAACTTCACAGAGAAATGCTTAAAACGGAGAAAAGCAACGTGTGGGTGATGACGAGGGGGAAGAGAAAGAAGCTCAAGGGGCTCATGGGAATTATTCATGACAAGAAGCACAACCATGTGCTGATGAAGAAAGACCCGAATGCAGGAAATCTGAGACAACAGGCTGAAATATCTATTCATACGCTTCTCATAAAAGAGACGCATGGTGAGTGGGTGAGTGATTGAAGGCAGCTGTTTAACGTCATCTCATGCAGACTGATGCGCAGCATGATGTGTGTTAAATGTATTGTTTTATATATTGCAGTCAAGCTTCTGTAGAACGGGTGTGTACGGGTTTAGCAGGATTATAATGTTCGATATTGTCCAGTCGGTCAGCTCCGACGTCATGAAGGGTTCTCTCTGAATGAACTTATCTTTTGAAACAAACTTACTTTGACCCAAACCACGATCTTTCTCTACACCGAACCAAGAGGTTCTGTGGCGCTAAACCTACGTTGGAAGTTTAAACGTCGGAGCTTAAACTGGACGTTTCCTGTGAACATGGAAGTTTATTTAGAAAAGACATTATTTACGTCACGCGTTCCCCGAGCGTACAAAGCTGACGCTAGAGGGGCGAAATAGAGCATCATCCAAGCTTCAGTATTTTGAGTTGGTGGTGAGGATGTGTTTGCATACTGGACCGTGATTGGCTAAACTCTGGAAACAAACAGAAACTTATTTATTTATTCTGTAGATGTGAGTAAATGTTGCTTTTCTCTCTTTTCACCAGAGAATTATTAATGTCAGTGTTTTGTTTTATTTTGTTTTCACTTCAGTCTGATTTATGTGTTTTTAAACGTATCGTTATCTGTTTTTAAAAGTTTCCTTTTGACTTCACACCTCCCCCCCCCCCCCCCCCCCCCCCACACACACACACATTAAAACTCTTAATATTAACACAACTCTTCCTCTCCTCTCCCTCTCCTCCTCCTCAGGACCTTTCATCGAGCGGGCGATCATCGGCAGTCGTACCAGTGAAGCTCTGTGGTTCAAGAGCGAAGACGTTTCACCCAAAGCAGCCGAGCAGAAGGACGAATGACGTGTCCTCTTGCTGTAGATGTGTATATATATATAGTCTGTGTTGAATAAAGCATTTGTTCTGAGTTTGGCTCCTGAGTTCTCGTATCTATTGTTTAAAACGGATCCCAGGAGAGAAAAAGGACAAAACATCACAAGGTGACCGAGAGGAAGGTGACTGTTATTAATAATCACACGCAGGAAGCGACGGCTCCATAAATCACATGAAGATGTTTTCACATCTCGAGGTCTAGAAAATAATTTACTCTTTTAAGAAATCCTTTATTTTTACATTCTCTTCATCCACAGTTCATCGTCCCCACATTCACCCAGAAAGGTCCTCATTATGTCTTTAACTTTATAATCTCAGATGTATTGAACAAAGTATTCAAAGTGTTTGATTTGACTCGCTAGAAACCTGCTGATACGTTAGAATATTAATAAATATGACTCTCTGGGTTTAGATTTGAATGAAAAACATGAAGTGATCTGAAAAGAAAGAAGTGATTTGTTGATGTGGAGTTTGGTGGTAAATCATTAAACCAGACGTTGGATTAGTTCATGTTGTCACCTGAAGAAACCAAACTGTGATATTTTAAAGAACTACCATCTTTGTGATTTTTCATGCGTAAAATCATAATAACACTCACTGGATGATTTACACAAAAGTCTGAATATTAAACTATATATATATACGTGTATATATATATATATATATAGACATATACATGTATATATAACATGTATATGTTTATATATATATAAATGACAGGCTACTTAGAAGGCTACTCAATTGATTTATGTGGTTAAATAAAGGTAAATAAATATTAATGAAAGGTTCAGTCCTGAACTGAACTTCATCCAACACCTTTAGGATGAGCTGGACCGCCGACTGAGAGCCAGACCTGATCCCCCAACATCATGAACGGGATCAAATCCCTGCAGCCTCCGCAGTTCACGACAGTAATACGTTTTACATGTAGTTGTACATGTAGTTGTACATGTTGTACATGTAGTTCTGGCATCTAAACAGCAGGAGGCAGTGTTGACGTGGACAGATCTGCTGACATTGTAGAAATGAATTGAAGGATTTCTGCAACCTGTCGCTTCTCTTCAACACGTTATTAGATATTTATACATGAATTTATTTTTATCACCTTTTTTACCACTCGTTTGTTTTCCCCGTGATGGCTTTTTGCATCTTTGTTAAGTAATATATATTACTACCAATAAATACTACTGTTACTACCAATAAATACTACTGATTACTATCAATAAATACTACTGATTACTACCAATAAATACTACTGTTACTACCAATAAATACTACTGATTACTACCAATAAATGCTACTGATTACTATCAATAAATACTACTGATTACTACCAATAAATACGACTGATTACTACCAATAAATACTACTGATTACTACCAATAAATACTACTGTTACTACCAATAAATACTACTGATTACTACCAATAAATACTACTGATTACTATCAATAAATACTACTGATTACTACCAATAAATACTACTGTTACTACCAATAAATACTACTGATTACTATCAATAAATACTACTGTTACTACCAATAAATACTACTGATTACTATCAATAAATACTACTGTTACTACCAATAAATACTACTGTTACTACCAATAAATACTACTGATTACTATCAATAAATACTACTGTTACTACCAATAAATACTACTGATTACTATCAATAAATACTACTGATTACTACCAATAAATACTACTGTTACTACCAATAAATACTACTGATTACTATCAATAAATACTACTGATTACTACCAATAAATACTACTGATTACTACTAATAAATACTACTGTTACTACCAATAAATACTACTGATTACTACCAATAAATACTACTGTTACTACCAATAAATACTACTGTTACTACCAATAAATACTACTGATTACTACCAATAAATACTACTGTTACTACCAATAAATACTACTGTTACTACCAATACATACTACTGTTACTACCAATAAATACTACTGTTACTACCAATAACAGCATGATAATGATAACAGCAGCAGTAACAGTCATAGAAATGTGACTAATAATAATAGTAGCTCCTACATATCATTTTGGAATTTTTACAATAATACTATTGTTACCTGTATTTAATTTGCATTATTATTATTATTATTATTATTATTATTATTAATTAGTGTCACTGAAGACCCAAGGACTGTATGGTGGGTGGGGGTTGATGCCTTTTTTTCTACACTAAACTATAACTTTTTTGAAGTGAACATGTTCAATAATTTGTGAATTAATAACCATAAAAGCCCTGATACAGTGTTCAGTGCTTCAAGTTGCTTTAAATGACTCAGTGATCAGTTTAACCCGGTGATGGAGATTCATGTTGGTATTCATGTTTCTGTTATAATCTGAATCTGATTATGATTATGACAGAAGGTGTAGTGTGCTGTGTGTGTGTGTATGTGTGTGTGTGTGTGTGTGTGTGTGTGTTGAATTAGTGTGCAGCGCGTCGTCTAGTGCTGCTCAGGTTGGTATTCAGAGCGGGTCTGGGGTACGTTGGGCTTCTATTGGTCCCTGTCTTTGAGGCAAATCACTGTTTTTGTACAATGTAACGTTAAATATGACTTGGCTTTACTTGTATTGTGTTTCCAAACTGGCAACCCGGGACCTCAAAGGGTCTCGAGAGGATTTGCAGCCTCGCAGTTATGAAAAAAAGAAAAGTTTTTCTTTCTGGTGGGCGATGAACAGAAACCATTGTTGTAACTATTAGTCACTTAAATGATTCATTGTTTTCAACATTTGCTTGTTTCAGCGTCTTAATGTGAGTATTTTCTCTGCTTTATATCTTTGTAAACTGAATACTTAACCAGACATTTAAAGACGCCAGCATGTTCATGAGGGTGTCGCCACCTTTCCTCAGCCATCCTTATTAAGTTGGACCTCAACGTCAGGATCCCAGACTGGAGGTGAAGGGTTGACCCACATCTGGGTCCTGGTTTTAGGTGGTTGGAGGGTTTCAAACAGCAGCAGCAGGAAGGAAGAAGGTTTGTTGAAAGACAGAACTGACTGTGATCCCTGTTTGTGGCCCAGGACAAAGGGGCTGAGTGGAGATCAGGTTTCTGCCATGTGACACTGAGGAATCTCAGTCCTGCACTCATTAAACGTTACACTCTCAGACAGAGAGAGCTGCAGACATCCCATAATGCTGTGCAGTTAATAAACACCCTGCAGAAAAAACAGGTCCATCAGAGATCCTGTTTACTGTTTTCACTGGAAGCGTCTCTATAGGTTGATTATCATAAGTACACAAGATCACAGCTAAATGTGTATTGTGTCATGAAAACACACGTTCATAAAGATTAAAGTAAGATAAAGTAACCATACGCTGCCACCAGGGGGACGATAGGGATGTAAAGAGGATAAAAGCACTACTAAAGGTTGTTTAATTTACTATAAACTCACTGTTAAAACAAGTTACGTGATTAAAGTGTCAAATATTATACAAAGTAGAATAAAGTCAAAGTTGAGCACAACAAACATGAGTTTGAATATTTCAATAACTCAACGAGTCATAAAAAAGCCCGTCATCAGTTCAATAATGATTCAATTTACAAACGTGTTCACTTTCTACTGTGTTTTAACTTTACATATACTATCTATAGAAAAGTGTTTTTCAAGCTTAGTGACCTAAAACTACGATAAAGTTCCTACAAAATATCCATATAATAACATTAAAAACAATATATTACACCTAGAGCAGCACATAATTGTATTGTGTTGTTTTAATAACATTATATGAACATTATAATGAAACAATAAGATGATAAAACATGTTTAAGTTTGTTAAAGTTAATGTAAAACTGGTTCATATATGGTTCATACCAGTATATATACCAGCATATCCAATATATGACACAGTAAGCACCATGTCATCACTTTAAACACACTAGGCAGTTCAATATGTATGTAACAGGATAATGATATTATACATATATATATAAACAAAGCAAAATAAAGTTAAAGTCACCATAAACACACCATGTTGAGCATAAATGAGTGTTAGTACCTCAGACACACGAGATGATTGTAAATCTATATTAAAGTAAAACAGTAAAGTGAGTCAAACTTCATGTATGTGATGATTAAACAAAACTACTTTACGATCTTCAGTTTGTTCTGGTGGTCGATGGACACAAACGATTGTTGAAACTATTAGTCAATAAATGATTATTTTCATTATTATCAATCGTTTTATTATCAAACATTTGCTTGTTTCAGCGTCTGTAATGTGAGCATTTGCTCTTTTTGTCTGCTATATATTAACGTAAATGTATTATTTTATAGTTTTGGACTTTAACTACACACAAATCTATATTACAGGAATACAATAAGGACAAGTGAAACTCCTCAGAAACATTGAGTCAGTATTTCTGTGGAAGTCAGATTTGCTGAACTGTAAATGAGATTAAAATGATAATTTTACATTCTCTCCTCATGTTTTAACCCCCCCCCCCCCCCCCCTATATGTGAGACTGAGATATCTGCGGGGGAGGGACGTGGAGGTGGAGGAGAGGTGGGACATCCTCCTGGAGAGAGGGGGAGAAGACGAACAAGAAATAAAGAAGAAGAAGAAGAAGAAGAGGAGGAGGAGGAGGGAGTGTGAGGGGCCAAGAAGTGACTTCAGACACCGCGCAACACTCACTGCACGAGCGCAGAAAGTCAGTCCGCCTCTCGTCGTCATGCGCCTCGGCTTTTAACAAGCGTCCCGGC